>NC_133336.1:32335414-32688747 GCF_042186555.1 Aquarana catesbeiana
AAGGTGTCAGTGTCAGATTTGTCCGCCAGCAATATCGCAGTCCCGCTATAGGTCGCTGATCACCTCCATTACTGGTAAAAAAATAAATAAAAATTCCATAAAAATATCCCATAGTTTGTAGATGCTATAACTTTTGCGCAAACCAATCAATATACACTTAAAGATTTGTAGCAGAATACATATTGGCCTAAATTAGATTTTTTTTTTTTATTATTGGATTTGTTTTATAACAGAGTGTAAAATTTTTTTATATTTTTTTCAAAATTGTCGCTCTTTTTTTTGTGTATAGCAAAAAAAAAAAAAAAAACACAGAGGTGATCAAATACCACCAAAAGAGAGTTCTATTTGTGGGGAAAAAAAAGGACATTAATCTTATTTGGGTACAGTGTTGCACTAACCGCGCAATTGTCAGTTAAAGTAAAGCAGTGCGGTATCGCAAAAAATGGCCTGGTCATGAAGCGGGGTAAATCTTCCAGAGCTGAAGTGGTTAACTGTGTATGGCACCCCAAGCGCTGGCAGCGGGTGAGCATTTGCCGCATGTTTTGTCACACGACAAATGCCCCACTCACCAAAAAGTGTGGTAGAAGAACGTGCCACGCTCTGCTCCAAAAATAAGGACAGGAGCGTCTTTGGGGCATTTGTCACACATTTGGTTGAATGGGCTGCCCCTATGTGCGAGGCGTGTTAACACGTGAAAAATGTGCAAAATGGATGCAAGCAGGAACGCGAGTTCCCGCTAGGCGCAGATTTGGACGCAGCCTTATGGTTTGCGTAGGCGATGACGGTTGGGACTGCCAGCACACATTTATGAAGATTGTGGAATTGTTTTCTCTCCTGTTTCTGAAAGTTCAACATATATTATATATAATAGGTCAAGAAATGGGGACATGGGGCATCAGGAAGGACCAATTACATCCGCCTGGGAAGTTTCTTTCTCTGGCTGCCCTCCAGGTAGAAATAATGGGTGATGAGGGTGGAGCAAATATTTAGGAAATTTTATGTTAAAACAATAGATGAATGTGTTTATAAAATAGAGTATTTAAAAAAAAATGAATACATTGTAAGAAATTTGGGAAACTTATATCAAAGCTAACCTGTTTCTGTTGTGTACATACAGAGGGCGTCCTAGTACTGATTACTAAGTGGGAGGAGTCAGCCATCACTCTAATCACATGACCAGTCTGTCTGCATCATCCAATCATGTGCAAGCTGTTTTTATTTATCTTGCATATCATTGGGTATTCTTTACAAGTGAAGCTTTACCTCATTTACTAAGCTCTGGAGAAACTGCACTTTGCAAAGTGCACAGTCTATGTTGCCTTTAGTAAATCCCTCCCTATGAGTCTTCCCAAAGACAAACCTCACATTTGCAGGGGATGCTTATAATATAACTTCTGACTCTGTGCAAGCTGCTTGTTGAAATAGCTTATTTTCTCAAAAATTAGTATATATGTATTTAGTATTTTTTATTGAAACATTTTTATTATTAATATTTGGGGAAAAAAATTGAGTGGGGGGAGAACTTCCGATCGCCTAGGCCAGGGGTCTCCACACTTTCTAAACAAAGTGCCAGTTTACTGTGCTTTAGACTTTAGGGGGGCCGAACTGTGGCCAGTGGGAGTAGAAAATGCCCCAGCGTCAGTGGGAGTAAACAATGTCCCATCTTTGGTATTGGGGGAAATGTTGATGTCAGTGGGAGGAATAGTGCCCCATCATTGGGATTAGTAAGAAGAATAGTGCCCCATCATTGGTGTCAGTGGGAGGAATACTGCCCCATCATTGGGATTAGTGAGAACAATAGTGCCCCATCATTGGTGTCAGTGGGAGGAATAGTGCCCCATCATTGGTGTCAGTGTGAGGAATAGTGCCCGATTGTTGTTGTCAGTGGGAAGAATCGTGCCCCACTGTTGGTTTTAGTGCAGAAATGATTGCCCTATTGTTAGTGTCAGTGGGAAGAATAGTACCCCAAGGGCCGGAAAAGGGCATTCAAAGGGCCGCAGTTTGGAGACCACTGGCCTAGGGGGTCGGAGCAGAAGTGAGAGCAGGTACCTGTCAAATCGGGTACCCACTCGCTCATCCATGTCTTTATGGACCTTGCTTTGTGCACTGGTGTAAATCATTTGGTGGAGGGGGGGTTATGGTGTGGGGTTGTTTTTCAGGGGTTGGGTTTGACCCCTTAGTTCCAGTGAAGGGAACTCTTAAGGCATTTCATGCTCCCAACTTTGTGGGAACAGTTTGGGGATGGCCCCTTCCTGTTCCAACATGACTGCACACACAAAGCAAGGTCCATAAAGACATGGATGAGCGAGTTTGTGGTGGAGGAACTTGACTGGCCTGAACACCTTTGGGATGAATTAGAGCGGAGACTGCGAGCCAGGCCTTCTCCTCCAACATCAGTGCCTGACCTCACGAATGTGCTTCTGGAAGAATGGTCAAACATTCCCATAGACACACTCCTAAACCTTGTGGACGGCCTTCCCAGAAGAGGTGAAGCTGTTATAGCTGTAAAGGTTGGGCCAACTCAATATTGAACCCTACGGACTAAGACTGGGATGCCATTAAAGTTCATGTGTGTGTAAAGGCAGGCGTCCCAATACTTTTGGTAATATAACGTATGTGTGAAGTGGGTCTATAACATGCTGTAGAACGAATGACCCGTTGAACGGCGAGGAGCGACCTTTTGAGGGCCGAGGGGCTCGTATTTATTGAAGTTGGTGGCGTTTGTCCTCCATAAATATTTATGGTCTCCGTACAGCCAGCTCACGCTTGTATTACTGGTGTAATATTATGCGGAGGGGAAGGGCGGCGCGGCGTTTCATGTCCCCGTTCAGTCTATTTATTTCCACTGTGCCTGAGGGGGGACTCGATAGCGCTGTACCCCCACCTTCTCCTCGTCCGGCTCCCACAGGGCCGGTTGGCTGCATGTTTTCTGCACGGAGAGGCCAATTGTATAAAGTGTCAGATTTCCTGAGAGCGCTCCCCCGGGACACTCGATGTAATCTCACACTTTAACTGGCGTAGACTCAGCCGCGGCTCTTGGGATCGTGTCGGCTCGCTGTCTACAACGCAGGTTACACGATCGGAGAGATGTCAAATGTACCTTCATAGATCGCTTGCTTGGAGGGCGACACAGTACCTTGGCTGTTTAAGGAGTTCTTAAAGGAAGGACGAGCGTAGCGGCAGCCATTGCTGAACTCTCAGTTGGACGTTCTTGGCCGTGCGCTAGTAGACTTTAGAATTAATGTTTGTATGAAAGTTTTGCGTGAACGTTCTTATGAAAATTCTCCATGACTCAACGAATGTCATTCGAAATGTCGTTTGCGTTTTTAACATTCCATTTTGGAATAAATAGGCTTTGCGTTGCATTCGTTCAAGTAAAAATTTCTATCTTGCACCTTCGGATCTTCTCGTCGCTATGGTGGAAGACAAACCTCAAATTGACCCCACTAATAATTAGAAAATCGAATGTTCTTATTACGAAACATTTCAAATGAAACTCTACTAGCCCAGCTTTCATGCCAATCCTCTGGCTTCAATGCAGAGCATGCAGATGAGGACTTCTGACTTTTCTCTGACTTTTTTTTCTAACAGTAAATGTGTTTTTTTTTTTTTTTGTTCGGGAAAATAAATTCATTTCAAAATTGAATGTGGAAAGCCGAAGAAATTTCGAAGAACTTTCAAACGACAAAGTTTTAGAATGTACTGAGAATTTTTGTACGGATGTTCGTTCAAAGATTTACTACTGTATGGCCAGCTATAGGCAAGGTAAAAGATGGTAAAATGTTTGCTTGCGGTACAGCAAAACAGCCAGTCAACTGGCATTTTCAGGAAGATGTCGCCAAAGGAAAACACTGTAATAGATAAATGTTGAAGTCTTATTATAAATTGGTAATATGTACCTGTGCTTCTTGTATTCAGTCACTGCAATTCCACCCTTCGAATGTCTGCCATGTCTGAGCTTGAGATGTGTGCTGCCCATAGAGTCACCTGGCTCCCTCCTCTGTGTGCTGCCCATACAGTCACCTGGCTCCCTCCTCTGTGTGCTGCCCATACAGTCACCTGGCTCCCTCCAATGTGTGCTGCCCATACAGTCACCTGGCTCCCTCCCATGTGTGCTGCCCATACAGTCACCTGGCTCCCTCCCATGTGTGCTGCCCATACAGTCACCTGGCTCCCTCCCATGTGTGCTGCCCATACAGTCACCTGGCTCCCTCCCATGTGTGCTGCCCATACAGTCACCTGGCTCCCTCCCATGTGTGCTGCCCATACAGTCACATGGCTCCCTCCCATGAGTGCTGCCCATACACTCACATGGCTCCCTCTTCTGTATGCCATCAGTACGGTCACATGGCTCCCCCCTCTGTGTGTCATCAGTACAGTCACATGGCTCCCCCCTCTGTGTGTCGTCAGTACAGTCACATGGCTTCCCCCTCTGTGTGTCGTCAGTACAGTCACATGGCTCCCCCCTCTGTGTGTCGTCAGTACAGTCACATGGCTCCCCCCTCTGTGTGTCGTCAGTATGGCCACATGGCTCCCTCTCTGTGTGCCGTTAGTACAGTCACATGGCTCCCTCTGTGTGCCGTCAGTATGACCACATGGCTCCCTCTCTGTGTGCCGTTAGTACAGTCACATGGCTCCCTCTGTGTGCCGTCAGTACGGTCACATGGCTCCCTCCTTTGTGTGCCATCAGTAAGGTCACATGTGTGCTGTCAGAGAAATACATAGGAGGGAACCATGTGACTGCACTGACAGCACACAGAGGAGGGAGCCACGTGAACTTACTGACAGCACACAGAGGAGAGAGCCATGTGACCGTACTGACAGCACACAGAGGAGGGAGCCATGTGACCGTACTGACAGGACACAGAGGAGAGAGCAATGTGACTGTACTAACTCCCTGTGTAATGTTTATAAACACTGTGTCAGTCTGTTTTTTTACTGCAGCAGCTACTGTATTTATGCAGCAACTTCCGACTGTCATTTTTACAGCCTGCAATTGCTGCCAGTTGCAGGTGCAAGTGGTAACAAGGCACAGGGACAGGACGTACTACACACTCTATGCCACAAGATGGAGTTGAATATCTTAGGAAATAATTTATTACAGAAAGTACGGGGAAACTCAGTCCATCCTGCATGAATGTGTGTGACATTCATCCATTGGATATATTTTTGATCCCTGCTTTAAATGAATTCAGTTACATTAGAAACAATGGAAGAATTCAGTGCAATGTAGAGATCAATTTTACTACTTAAAGCGGACCTTCAGTCATTTTTTTTAACTTTCCATCTATTCAATTGTCTGCCCTTGCTGTTTTAACTTTGGATAGTAAAACATTTTTTTTTCTGCCAGTAAATACCTTATACAGTCCACTTCCTGTTTCTTGTCTGGTCATTAGCCTAGGCTTATGACATCATGCACAGCTCTCTGTCTCACTCTGGTGAGAGTTTGCCAGGAAGGGAGGGGGGATGAGTCATAAGAGGGCCAATGAGGGCTACAGAGCTGGAGGTGTGCCTCTGTGTGTCTGTGTAAATCCAGGAAGTGAACAGGCAGCAGCTTCAGCTGCCCACAGTTAAAATGGTTGCAGCCAGACTTAGTGGAGGGAAATTTCGGCAGCATATTTGGCAAGTACAGAATCACAGTATATATGAAATAATATGCAAAGTGGTTGGAGGGAAGCTTCAGAATGGCAAAGATGGTTTTTATTACAAATTATCTGAGCAGACTGCAGTTCCTCTTTAAATGCATGCTGGTTTTGCTGAGTAATCAGCAGTAGAAATTTAGTTCATGGACACCTTTGTTGCTATCCGCTCTTTGTCTGGACCCTGCAGACAGTGACTCAGAATGGTGACATCCCAGGTCAGTTTAGAATGACATTGTTACTTTTAGACAGACTTGGTGGACAGGTGACGACGTGTCATTTCTTGGTGACAGGGTATGAAGACGTTCCTGCAGCAACCAATCAAATGTCAGTTTACATTTTGCGACATTCCCCAAACAAATGTGATAGCCAAAGGGCAACATCAGCAGTGTTTGCTCAGCCCTCAGCACGGCCGGGGCCCCCAGCAGAGTAGACCCCCAGACTGTCACATTGATCAATGTAGCACAACCAATATTTGCCATAACAGATTAAAGAAAATATAAAGTCCCAATTTATTTGTAAAATTTCCATCCCGGTTTGACTCAAAGTGAATGTTTGAAATAATAGTTCATAAAATTCAGCGACCGCCACCTCTGGCTGAAATGTCTGCTCACCTCCAAACTATGACTCCATAACAGAGTCCCAATCACCTGTAAGTATGTCTCCCGGGATATCATGAGGGTACTCCAACAGACGTGCCTGGACAATACCGACCTCCTCTTGGGATCTCAATCAATCATGTAAAAAATAATAAGGGGAAACCATAGAGCTCTCTGCTTGAAAATTTATTGTAAAACTATGAACAGGGAATAAAAATATCTCACATATGTGTAAAACATGCATATCATCATCAGCTCTCAGTGCTGACACACAAGGGAAAAGAACGTCCTGAACCATGGCTCATCCAACTTGTATGCATTACGCTCTCTGTTGAGCTTCCTCAGCAAGTCCCTTAGCTGTATTTGGTGTAAATGAGCCGCTTTAGAGCCCTCAGCTGTCCTGTAGAAGTAAATGAACTGCTTCAAACCCTGCAGAGCCCTCAGCTGTCCTGTAGAAGTAAATGAGCTGCTTTAGACCCTCCAGAGCTCTTAGCTGTCCTGTAGAAGTAAATGAGCTGCTTTAGACCCTCCAGAGCTCTTAGCTGTCCTGTAGAAGTAAATGAGCTGCTTTAGACCCTCCAGAGCTCTTAGCTGTCCTGTAGAAGTAAATGAGCTGCTTTAGACCCTCCAGAGCTCTTAGCTGTCCTGTAGAAGTAAATGAACTCCATCAAACCCTGCAGAGCCCTTAGCTGTCCTGTAGAAGTGAATGAACTGCTTCAAACCCTGCAGAGCCCTTAGCTGTCCTGTAGAAGTGAATGAACTGCTTCAAACCCTGCAGAGCCCTCAGCTGTCCTGTAGAAGTGAATGAACTGCATCAGACCCTGCAGAGCCCTTAGCTGTCCTGTAGATGCGAATGAGCTGTATCAGACCCTGCAGAGCCCTCAGCTGTCCTGTAGAAGTAAATGAGCTGTTTCAGACCCTGCATAGCCCTTAGCTGTCCTGTAGAAGTAAATGAGCTGTTTCAGACCCTGCATAGCCCTTAGCTGTCCTGTAGAAGTAAATGAGTGGTTTCAGACCCTGGATAGCCCTCAGCTGTCCTGTAGAAGTAAATGAGCTGTTTCAGACCCTGCATAGCCCTTAGCTGTCCTGTAGAAGTAAATGAGCTGTTTCAGACCCTGCATAGCCCTTAGCTGTCCTGTAGAAGTCAATGAGCGGTTTCAGACCCTGCATAGCCCTTAGCTGTCCTGTAGAAGTCAATGAGCTGTTTAACACCCTGCATAGCCCTTAGCTGTCCTGTAGAAGTGAATGAGCTGAATCTTCATCTTCTTCTTGGTCAGATGACTGAGCGGATCCAGATTTCTGTTGCAGTATTTCCCCCCTATAAACTCTTTGCATTTCTGTTTCTCCCGCAGCCCGAGAAGAGAACGTGGCCACCTTCCGTGGCTCGGAGTACCTGTGCTACGACCTGTCGCAGAACCCCATCCAGAGCAGCAGCGACGAGATCACCCTGTCCTTCAAAACCCGCCAGAGGAACGGGCTCATCCTGCACACGGGCAAGTCGGCCGACTACGTCAACCTGGCGCTGAAGGGCGGAGCCGTGTCCCTGGTCATCAACCTGGGCTCCGGCGCTTTCGAGGCCATAGTGGAGCCGGCCAACGACAAGTTCAATGACAATGAGTGGCATGAGGTCAAGGTGACTCGGAACCTACGCCAGGTAAGGGGGATCTCGCCTCTCCCCTGGAGGGGCACTCTGCTAAGTAAGGTGAGGGATGGTGAGGAAAAACCGGGAAAAGGCAACATTAGAGGGACACAGGTTAAAAACGGCATATTATCGTACAATATCATGCAGCAAGCGTGCAACCACAGACATCCGTAGTCATGTGACTGGGACACTCTGGTAGTCATGAATAGACACTGGTTCTTCCATTTAGGTATTGTCCCATATAGACCCATACAGTTCTATATATTAATATCCAGCAAAAATATACAAGGGAGCAATATCACTTCATATGTTCTGTTCGATGTGGAATTCGGAGCGCTGCAAATTCGTATACACCCATAGCGATGGAGGAAAGTCATCACTCCTACACATCTCAGCTTTATACGTGTCGTAGAATTCGTACGCGGCTTATTCACACATCCCAGGAGATGAAGCGGATAATATACACACACGCAGGGGCTTCAGAGATTGCGGTTATCACAAGATCTCGGCTTCTAGAGAGCAGAGAGATTTGCACGCTGCGCGGCCCTTTGCGATCTGATACCGTCACATTCTTTTATAATATTTCCTGTATAAATGCGATAAGAGCAGATCTAAAACCTGTCCCTGATCCTGGGAACCTCGGTCCTGAAAGATGGAATAAAATCTAGCAAATTAGTACTTTAATTACAATTGACATTATAAAATCACTGGCCACGTTTGTAATGAATAAGCCGGTAGAGCAACACAACTTACATTCCAAAATTACCAGCCACGTTTGTAACCAATAAGCCAATAAGGCCATACAAATTACACTCTAAAATTACTGGCCCCGATTGTAATGAAACAGTCAATAGAACCATCCAATTTACACTCTAAAATTACTGGCCAAGTATGTAATGAATAAGTCGGTAGGGCAGTACAAATTATACTCCAAATTTTCTGGCCACGTTTGTAATGAATAAGCCATCTTTTTTACACTGTAAAATTACTGGCCCATGTTTGTAATGAATAAGCTGGTAGGGCCATCCAATTCACATTCCAAAATGACTGGCCAAGTGTGTAATGAATAAGCCTACAGGCCACCCAATTTACATTCCAGAATTACTGGACACTTTTGTAATTGGTGGGCCTATAGGACTATCCAATTCACATTCCAAAATTACCTGCCACGTTTGTAATGAATAAGCCTATAGGGCTATGCAATTTACATTCCAAAATTACTGGCCACTTTTGTAATTAGTGGGCCTATAGGACTATCCAATTCACATCCCAGATTTACCAGCCACATTTGTAGTGAATAAGCCTATAGGGCCACCCAATTTACACTTTAAAATTACCGTCCACGCTTGTAATGAGCCGGTAGGGTCATTTACTATATACACTCTAAAATTGTCAGCCATGTTTGTTATGAACAAAGCAGTAGACTCATCCAACTTGCATTCCAAAGTTACTGGCCATGTTTGTAATGAATAAGCCTATAGGGCTATCCAATTGACATTCCAAAATTACTGTCTATGTTTGTAATGAATAAGCTTATAGGGCCCTTCAATTTTCATTCCAAAATTACCAGCCACATTTGTATTGAATAAGTCGGTAGATCCATCGATTTTATATTCCAAAATTACCAGCCACGTTTATAATGAATAATGCCCTGTACACACGGTCGGACTTTCCAACAAAATATGTGCGATCGGAGCTTGTTGTCAGAAATTCCGACCGTGTGTACGCTCCATCGGACTTTTTCCGACACACAAAGTTTGAGAGCAGGCTATAAAATTTTCTGACAACAAAATCCGTTCGCGTAAATTCCGACCGTGTGTGGACAATTCCGACGCACAAAGTGCCACGCATGCTCAGAATAAATTAAGAGACAAAAGCTATTGGGTACTGCCCCGTTTATAGTCCCGACGTACGTGTATTACATCACCGCGTTCAGAACGATCGGATTTTCCGACAACTTTGTGCGACCGTGTGTATGCAAAACAAGTTTGAGCCAACATCCGTCGGAAAAAATCCATGGATTTTGTTGTCGGAATGTCCGATCAATGTCTGATCGTGTGTACAGGGCATATGCCTAAAGAGCTATCCAATTCCCATTCCAAAGTTACCGGCCATGTTGGTAAGTAAGTCGGTAGGGCCATCCAGTTTCCACTGAAAATTTCCTAACCACATTTGTAATGGATAAGTTGGTAAGGCCATCTAATTTACATTCCAAAATTACCAGCCACGTTTGTAATGAATAAGCCTGTAGGGCCATCCAATTTACACTCTAAAATTACCATCCACATTTGTAATGAATGAGCCTGTAGGGCCATCCAATATACATTCCAACATTACTGGCCATGTTTGTAATGAATAAGTCTATAGGGCTATCCAATTTACATTCCAACAATACCGGTCACGTTTGTAATGAATAAGCATGTAGGGCCATCCAGTTTACAATACGAAATTACCAGCCACGTTTGTAATGAGTAAGCCTATAGGGCCATCCAATTTAAATTCCAAAAGTACTGACCACATTTGTAATGAATAAGTCGGCAAGGCCATCCAATATTCATTCCAACATTACTGAATAAGCAGGTAGGGCCGTGCAGTTTACACTGTAAAATTCCCAGCAACATTTGTAATGAATAAGCGGGTAGAGCCGTTATTTCAAGCACGCTATCAATTTAAAGGAAGAATTTGTTATTGGCCGCGGTGATGTCATAGAGGACAGTTCTCGTGTCACTTTCTTGCTTATAATGTTGAATCTCTTTGTGTTGCGGTGACTCATTCTGGGATTATACCGCTTCCCAGGTGGAGAACGTAAGTATAACATGTGGGAGGGGGAAAGCCATGAGAACGCGTGGATGAGTCACATGGAGCGTGACGGAGAGTGTGCGGGAGACAGGGGAGGATTGTGAGGTCTGTGCGGAGTATGGAGGGGGTAACCCTGAATCATTCATGTATTGTGTCATTGCTACTAACCAGCTCCTTTCCAGACTGTACTAACACCCTCTAACTGATCATCTTTGTTTTATCTGTTTTTTATGTTCTGATTTTTTGTTGCGTTTTTTGGATTTTGACGACCCTTCTGTTCACAGTTTATTCAATTTGCTTTTTTCCCCACTTTTCCGCAAAGCACTCAGGCATTGGACACGCTATGGTAAACAAACTACATTGTCTGGTAGATATCATTCTTATTTGTCAAATTAATTTTCTGGATTTGCGGTGTGTTTTTTTTTTTTCTTTTCTTTTCTCTTTCTCTCTCTCTTTCTCTCTTCACAGCGTGTTGTTCCTTTCTTCTGATCCCTCTCCCTCCTCCGCCACGACAGAAATAAATAAATGACCCCCCCAGTGTTGTCCATCTCTGCCAGGCAGTTTGTAGCCGACAGCTGGGTCTTGTAGTTCCCTTGCAGCTAAAGAGCCACACTCGGCTGGCTTATGATCTATATAGGCACAGGACACGTATAGATCATGCCCCCCCCAACCCTTGGAGTTCCATGTATTCATTGACTGTCATCAGCAGCCTGTGCCCCAATCACATCATCACCAGCCCATCACATTTGTACGATTGTTCTAGATTTATTTATTTGCGCTCATGTCTGGCGGTTCCCAGTCTCTCTGTCTCTCGAGGTGGGGGTAATGGCACCCTGTCTTAGAAGCCACCCCGACACTTTTCATTTCACTCTCTGCATGCTGTTTTGTCTCCATGTTATCAAGAAGGCTGGAGTGCTGGTGGCTGCCGGGGGAGTCGCACGATACGTGGTTACTGAGGTTACCGCTGCCCATTTCTCAACCCCATTATTCATCCTTCCAATTAAGAACCGATTTTGTGATTTATTTATTTATTTATTTATTTTTATTATAAACTTAGAGAAGACCAGTGTAGCTGCAGTTCGTGTGATGTAATAAGCCAGCAGAGATCTTCCAGCATAGGGTTCCTCAAGAGGTTGCTAGGGGTTCCTTGAGCTGTGGTTGATTGACCTCCAATCTGATGGTGCCTACATAGTTCCAGGACCAACAGCACTTGGTAAAGCTATCACAGGTGTCTCCAAACTTTCTAAACAAAGGGCTAGTTTATTGTCTTTCAGACTTTAGGGTGGTCGGACTGTGGCCAACGGGCGTAGAAAATGTCCCGGATTCAGTGAGAGTAAACAATGGTCCATCATTTGTTCTAGTGGGAGAAATAATGTTCTATTTTTGGTATTCAAGGGAGGAATAGTGCCCTATCATTGATATTAGTGGGAGGAATGGTGCCCCATAATTGGGGTCAATGGGAAGAATAGTGTCCCATCATTGGTATCAGTGGGAGGAATGGTGCCCCCTCACTAATGTCAGTGGGAGGAATAGTGACTTATTATTGGTGTCAGTGGATGGAATGGTGCACCAAGAGCCAGATAAAGGCATCCAAAGGACCACATCTGTCCGCGGGCCACAGTTTGCAGACCACTAAGCTATCACTGTGACACCAATCATCTTTTTAGCTGTCAGGAATTGGGGCATTGAGACCACCACTGTAAGTGCTATTTTTCAGTGTGTTTAGCAGAAATTCCCCAAGACTTGAAAGTTATGTCAAATGCTCCTCTAGGGTAAAACGATTGAGATTGAACGTCTGCTTTACATCCTGCCCTGGAAATGCAACAGGAAATGTGAGGAATCCCTTCTTAGTTGGCAGGTGTTTCCATTACAACAATCTACACTACAAAGCCAAATGTAGATATAACCCCAATTGGTGTAGTAGTGGTGGACACCAGTGGATTTTCTGACCTGCCTAAATCATCATCTCATCACCATAAATATAAAAAGCACAGTTCTGCCTGTTATAAACACTCTGTGTTCCTATCACTGCTCCCAGAGTTCATGAATAGGACACGTCTTCTGCATTTGTATCTAACATCCCTTTAGGACAGGCATATTCACCCTGCTATTAGTGCTGCTCATATTAGTAGTGCTGAGCACATAGCACAGACCCTCTAAAATGCCTCATTATGGGGTATAGACCTTTCTGTATGGAAGATTATGAGTCTTACTTCCCAGATTGTTCTATACTTGATGGAGGTCCGTG
The DNA here is from genome assembly GCF_042186555.1 of Aquarana catesbeiana. NCBI lineage: Eukaryota > Metazoa > Chordata > Amphibia > Anura > Ranidae > Aquarana > Aquarana catesbeiana. The sequence goes on from NC_133336.1 coordinate 32,348,342, forward strand.
GAGGGTCATATATTATTTCTAAGCATTTCATGCATTCTGAAGCCTATCAAGGGAATTTCACAGTGCCATGTGCTTAGTTTTGAAAGCCCCAACTGAAACCAGCATATGTAGGAGCTCAGGAAGCTACAGGATGAAAAAATTGCAATGTGAGCGTCCAGTTGAGCCAAAGCCAATATTGAAGACTTTGGCTCAATGATAGGCCAAGTGGACTTCCTCCTTTTGTCTGATTATACAGCAATTAAGCGTTTTACAATAGCGCTGGCGTCCTCTTGGTTCAGATCAGCTGGCAGCCATGTCTCAGACTTTTCAGACCAATAATGGGAAATGACTTCCAGGGACGCTGTGCCGGTGAGCTGGTCTTATGTAAGTGTCATGGCCAACAATGCCCCAGCCGACTACAGATCTCTTAGTACCCATCTAGAAAAGGTAAATTTTCTAGGTTTCTACTTATAACTTAATAAGCCCAGTATTATTGCTTGAATGATCAGGAAGGCTATTGTCTCCAAATAATGAGCAAACTCTTAAAGTTTGCCTAGAATGTTGGATTACCCTTTGCTGGAATGCTCAGTTTATCTGATATCCCAAAATGGGAACAATGGAATGACAAAGTATGGATGGAGTAGTGCCCTTCCTTTGCTCTTTGATGGCTCTTGTAAGAGGATATGGCACTTGGAAAAGTGGATAGGAAGATCTGGACCCTACTATTGTCCTACTGGTATTACTATCCACCAGTATGTCTATGGTGTTTGTACAGGTTATATGTGCCACACCTCTAATTCCAGAGGTGATTGAAGTCCAGATACAATTTTATTCCCCTGTAGTGTAAGGTAGAGGATCAAAAGAGAAAGTTAACACATTTCAAGATCCAAACTTGCCCCCTTCATCAGGGCTTAAAGATAGGAAAAAAATGTATGTCTGAGTTGACTTGACTTGTTTCAAAGTACAAGACCATGTGGTCAATCCCTGGCATTGTTCACATGGCTGGACATTGAAGAGATGAGGAATTTCTCTAAATACAATTTTTTTTAGGCAATTTTATGAATTCATGCATCCTGAACATTACAGCAAAGGTATCCTACACTATAATTACAAGATCTTCTCTGTGCTGCTTCTTGGTAATCTGGAAAACATCACCTATTAGCGGCACTGTTGGAAAGGTTTGTGATCCCCCGCCAGTCAGCCCTCCAGCCTTCCCTCTCACCCATCACCTCTAACCAACTAACCCAGTAACTCCTCACTCCATGTGTCATTGTCAGTCACCTGGTTGTCTGGTTCAGGTCTCCGGACTGGGAGGTGTAGAGGGGGTGGGGTTGGACCTCCAGGCATGCGTGTTTTTGGTTTTCTCTCCCTTTCTGGTGGCGGTTTGGGTTTGAGAACCTTTTTCTCCCTTTTTATTGCACTCAGACTCTGCTAGGTCTTGCAATAAAGACGTGTCTCTGGTTTCCCATTGGTTAGTTTGGTGCCAGGTGGTGGTACCAGTGCTGGGCACTGCACATGGTGAAGGATCTGTTATAGAACATAGAACATATGGCTGTTCGCAGGATGTAAAATATTTTATCTGAGATAGAGTACTGTCCAGGCTTTCAGCAAAGAGAACTACGTGTCAGCAACTGAACACAGCACTCTACACCATCAGTGGAAGAGAGGTGGACACGGTATGTGGAGGCCTCTTGGTGACTCCTCTCTGAGGTGTCTCGTTCAGTGCCACAGTGTCCGCCCCAGGACAGTTGGAGAGTCGGTTCCACAGAGACTTTCTTGATTCACAAAAAATGTGTTGTTGGAGCACCGGACCCAAAGATAAGTCATTTTTATAGGTGATTTCTACCTCTAGGAGGTGGCTCCCAGTCATATGGGATATCCTCAGGGTTCTCTTAAATAGTTCAGAGTGTAAAGGATGATAGCACTACAAGTTAGTAACAAGTCCGGTAAAATTTTATCAATTGTGATAACAGGTGAGAAGCTAAACCAACGTGTTTCTGGGGCTCTAACTCTCCCTTTTATCAGAGCTGAGAAACGAGATAATATATAATAATATAAATAAAAGGTTGTTTTCCATGACTGGCTGTTAGCCTTGTCTCTTTATGGTCTAAATAAAGGATTAAAAAAAAAATGATAGGGTGTAAAAAAAAACTTCAAATATGTGACCAACTGACATATATGCACAGCACTTTTTACATCCTCTTAAACAATGTATAGTGAGGGAAAAAAGTATTTGATCCCTTGCTGGTTTTGTACGTTTGCCCACTGACAAAAAAATAATTAGTCTATAATTTTAATGGTAGGTTTATTTTAACAGTGAGGCACAGAATAACAACAAAAAAATCCAGAAAAACGCATTTCAAAAAAGTTATAAATTGATTGCATTTTAATGAGTGAAATAAGTATTTGACCCCTTCGCAAAATATGACTTAGTACTTGGTGGGAAAACCCTTGTTGGCAATCACAGAGGTCAGACGTTTCTTTAGTTGGCCACCAGGTTTGCACATCTCAGGAGGGATTTTGTCCCACTCCTCTTTGCAGATCCTCTCCAAGTCATTAAGGTTTCAAGGCTGACGTTTGGTAACTCAAACCTTCAGCTCCCTCCACATATTTTCTATGGGATTAAAGGGGTTGTAAAGGTTCGTTTTTTTTTTTTTTTTTTTTTTAAATAACAAACATGTTGTGCTTACCACCTCTGTGCAAGGGTTTTGCACAGAGTGACCCCGATCCTCCTCTTCTGGGGTCCCCCAGCGGCACTCCTGGCTCCTCCCTGCATCGAATGCCCCCTCTGAGACCTGCATTCCAAGGGGACACTCATGCAGGCGCGCTCCTGAGTCCTGCTGCTGCGTCCATTGACACAGACAGGACTTAGCCCTGGCTCCCATGTCACTGTGTCACTGAATTTGATTGACAGCAGCGAGAGCCAATGGCTGCTGCTGCTATCAATCTATCCAATGAGGACCCGAGACAGTGGCTGGAGATTCTGAGCTCGTTCTCATCGCTGGAAAGATTGGGTTCAGGTAAGTAAAAGGGGGGCTCTGGGGGGCTGCTGCACTACAGAAGGTTTTTCACCTTAATGCATAGAATGCATTAAGGTGATAAACCTCGAGGGTTTACAACCCCTCTAAGGTCTGGAGACTGGCTAGGCCATTCCAGGAACCTATAGTACTTCTTCTTGAGCAACTCCTTTGTTGCCTTGGCTGTGTGTTTTGGGTCATTGTCATGCTGGAATACCCATCCACGACCCATTTTCAATGCCCTGGCTGAAGGAAGGATACATGGCCCCATCCATCGTCCCTTTGATGTGGTGAAGTTCTCCTGTCCCCTTAGCAGAAAGACACCCCCAAAGCATAATGTTTCCACCTCCATGTTTGACGGTGGGGGATGATGTTCTTGGGATCGTAGGCAGCATTCACGGCAAGTTGATGCCAAAGAGCTTGATTTTGGTCTCGTCTGACCACAACACTTTCACCCAGTTCTCCTCTGAATCATTCAGATGTTCATTAGCAAACTTCAAACAGGCCTGTACCTGTGCTTTCTTGAGCAGGGGGACCTTGCGGGCGCTGCAGGATTTCAGTCCTTCACAGCATAGTGTGTTACCAATTGTTCTCTTGGAGACTATGGTCCCAGCTGCCTTGAGATCATTGACAAGATTCTCCGGTGTAGTTCTGGGCTGGTTCCTCACCTTTCTCATGATCATTGCCACTCCACGAGGTGAGATCTTGCATGGAGCCCCAGACCGAGGGAGACTGACAGTTGTTTTGTGTTTCTTCCATTTGTGAATAATCGTACCAACTGTTGTCACCCTCTCACCAAGCTGCTTGGCGATGGTCTTGTAGCCCATTCCAGCCTTGTGAGGATCTTCAATCTTGTCCCTAACATCCTTGGACAGCTCTTTGGTCTTGGCCATGGTGGAGAGATTGGAATCTGATTAATTGATTGCTTCCGTGGACAGGTGTCTTTTACACAGGTAACAAGCTGAGATTAGGAGCACTCCCTTTAAGAGGGCGCTCCTAATCTCAGCTCGTTACCTGTATAGAAGACACCTGGGAGCCAGAAATCTTGCTGATTGGGGATCAAATACCTATTTCACTCATTAAAATGCAAATCAATTTATAACTTTTTTGAAATGTGTTTTTCTGGATATTTTTGCTATTCTGTCTCTCACTGTTAAAATAAACCTACCATTAAAATTATAGACTGATCATTTAAATCAGCAGGGGATCAAATCATTTTTTCCCTCACTGTATGTCCAGTTTCAAAGCCCTGATGAAGGAATGAACACGCTGGAATTATCTTCCTACCTTTTATTATTATTCATAAACATACTCCCATGCTAAATTTATTAAAGACGGAGTCTGGTTAGGAGCCCTTCAGCCAGGAAGGGACATAGCCGAGCAATCCTTGTGTGCTCTTTTAGAGATCTGGGGTGACTAGTCTCTGTGTGGGTTCATACACATGTGGTTTATCCGAAAAACTCCTTTTCTTAGAAGATAAAGTGCACATGTTGTGTATTAAAAAAAAACTGCTTCCAATATCAGGAAAATACAGAAATGACCAAACAAAACCCCAAAAAATCAAAAAGCACAGTACTGTACACAAAAATCACATCTAAATAGGGCTGGGAGATTTTCTGAAAAAAAAAAGGAAATCTGAGATTCTCTTAAAAAAAACTCGATTCACGATTCAAATCGAGTTTTTTAAAAATTTCCTGAGGAGCTGCGGGCAGGAGTTTGTAGGCGAGGCCGCGGCTTCGGCCTAGTCTGCGGCGTCCGGCCTCGTGGACTAGGCCGAAGCCACGGCCTCACCTATAAACTCCTGCCCGCAGCTCCACACCGCGCCGGTCCTGGGGAGCTGCGGGCAGGAGTTTTTAGGCGAGGCTGCGGCTTCGGCCTAGTCCGCGGCATCCGGCCTCGCGGACTAGGCCGAAGCCACAGCCTCGCCTAAAAACTCCTGCCCGCAGCTCCTCAGGACCGGCGCAGTGAAAAAAGAAAATCTAAAAAAATCGATTTGCTTAAATTCTGAATCGATTTGACCTCTCAACTCGATTCAAGATTTAAATCGATTTTTTCCCCAGCCCTACATCTGATTCAAGGATATTTATTCTGTAATATTTATTCTGTAAAGCTGAACCTACCTAGAGGAGAGCTGTTTTCCCAGCCACACTAGTTGCATTTTTGTCCATTCAAGTCCTGAGATTTACACAGCTCTGCCACACAGCACAGCCCTATCTGACAGGGGAGGATACCTGCATTTTTTTTTAATACTGCAGCTTCACTTTCACTTGCAGGTCTCCACCTCACGGCCTTTGATCAGACAGTGGAAGGAGAAGCAGCCAACTGTTGAGCTCGTCTCTCTGTCACACTGTTCTCTCCTCCTATCAGCATGCTCCTTACACTGCAGCCCACCTGATTGGCTTCTTCTGCTGCTTTTCCCACTCTCAGTCTGGGCTGTGCTGTACTGGGATTGCAAGAGGCTGATATCAAGTCAGGTTCACACATATTTACACTGATAGGGAAGACCCTGCCTTTGTCCTCCTGCTTCCTGTGGATTGACACTATTAGCAGGTGAAATAATCCAATGCCGTGTTAATCACCATTACTGTAATGAGCCGGTATGTTATAGCCGGAGACGTTGGCGGACTTGAGGCGTCTCGCCAACACCGTACAGAAACGAGGCTGTAGGTGCTGTGCTCAGCGGGCTGTTCACACGCACGGCAGCATTTCATGTTCTGCCTGTGGCCTCCGAAGCATTACACAATGAATGTCGCTACTAATGAGCTTTTACACTCCCAGGGATGGGGGCTGAATTTTTAGGGTTACGGGGGGGGGGGTTCATCAGCTACGCGAGTCGTATGTGCCGTGGGTGTCTGGGCTTTTGGTATATCTTGAACAGCGTGTCCCTCCCAGGGGCCACATTCTCTCTCCAGGGGCCACATTGTCCTTCAGAACATGAAATGCTGAGGCGCTGGGTCTGGAAGGGCTCCGGGTAACCATGTTTGGTCTGTAGATGTGACGCCTGCGATTCCCGAGCCGCTTTCGGACGATGCGATTGGATATCCAGACCTCAGGCCTCATTGTGGTAATGAGAGATTTGCAGTCTGGGGCTCGCCATGTGCGGTAATGGGGAGATTGACGCCATGTCCCCTTCTTTCCTTGTAAGGTCACCATATCGGTGGATGGGATCCTCACCACAACCGGCTACACCCAGGAGGATTACACCATGCTGGGCTCCGACGATTTCTTCTACGTTGGGGGGAGTCCGAGCACGGCCGACTTACCGGGGTCCCCTGTCAGCAACAATTTCATGGGCTGCCTAAAAGAGGTAAGTGACCCGCAATGATTATTTTTTCTCAGTAGGATATCATCCTTTAAAATAGTGTCTGCTTTTCGTTTTAAAGGGTAACTCCACTTTTGATGTAAAAATGGCAAATAAAAAAAAAATAATATAGCGTATACAGTTTCAACACAAGTCATATTGTAATCAGGGCCGCCATCGGGGGGGTACAGCCGTTACAACTGTAAGGGGCCCCGGGGCCCGAGGGACATGCCCGGGCCAGAGGAAGGCAGGACGGGTGAAGGGGATCCATGCTGTGCAGTATAGAAACGATCTCACAGTTTCTGTAGTTCTCGTGTCATTGACTCAGACATCGAGCTCTTCACTGTCACACGAGGGATGCACAGGCACATAGTAGCCAGAGGTGGCAGTAATCTGCCTGTACTATGCTTCTCAGCAACATGTCAGATTTGTGAAAACAAGCTGGGACCAGGTAGGAAATTACAAGTAGGGGCTGTGGGGGAAAGGGAGGGGGCTGTTTGTGTACAGGGAGGGGCCAGAGGCTTGTGTGTACAGATTTGTGTATGTGTGTCTGCCATATATACAGGTGTGTGTGTCTGCCATATATACAGGTGTGTGTGTCTGCCATATATACAGGTGTGTGTGTCTGCCATATATACAGGTGTGTGTGTCTGCCATATATACAGGTGTGTGTGTCTGCCATATATACAGGTGTGTGTGTCTGCCATATATACAGGTGTGTGTGAGGGAGGCTGACATATATACAGGTGGGGGGGGGGGCGCTGACATATATACAGGTGTGTGAGGGGGGGCGCTGACATATATACAGGTGTGTGTGTCTGTGGGGGAGGCTGACATATATACAGGTGTGTGGGGGGGGCACTGACATATATACAGGTGTGTGTGTCTGTGGGGGAGGCTGACATATATACAGGTGTGTGTGGGGGGGCGCTGACATATATACAGGTGTGTGTGGGGGGGCTGACATATATACAGGTGTGTGGGGGGGGGCACTGACATATATACAGGTGTGTGAGGGGGGGGCGCTGACATATATATACAGGTGTGTGTGGGGGGGCTGACATATATACAGGTGTGTGTGGGGGGGCTGACATATATACAGGTGTGTGTGGGGGGCTGACATATATACAGGTGTGTGTGGGGGGGGGGCTGACATATGTACAGGTGTGTGTGGGGGAGGCTAACATATATATATATACAGGTGTAGGTGCTGACATATATACAGGTGTGTGTGTGTGTGGGGGAGGGGTGGCTGACATATATACGTGTGTGTGTGGGGGGGGGCGCTGAGATATATACAGGTGTGTGAGGGGGGAGCGCTGACATATATACAAGTGTGTGTGGGGGGGGGGGCGCTGACATATATACAGGTGTGTGTGGGGGGGGGGCTGACATATATACAGGTGTGTGTGGGGGAGGCTAACATATATATATATATATATATATACAGGTGTAGGTGCTGACATATATACAGGTGTGTGTGTGGGGGAGGGGGTGGCTGACATATATACGTGTGTGTGTGTGGGGGGGGGGCGCTGAGATATATACAGGTGTGTGAGGGAGGGGCGCTGACATATATACAGGTGTGTGTGGGGGGGGGCGCTGACATATATACAGGTGTGTGAGGGGGGGCGCTGATATATATACAGGTGTGTGTGTGTGGGGGAGGCTGACATATATACAGGTGTGTGTGTGTGGGGGAGGCTGACATATATACAGGTGTGTGTGGGGGGAGGGGTGTCTGACATATATACGTGTGTGTGTGGGGGGGGGCACTGAGATATATACAGGTGTGTGAGGGGGGGGCGCTGACATATATACAGGTGTGTGTGTGTGGGGGAGGCTGACAAATACACAGGTGTCTGTGTGGGGGGGCTGACATATATACAGGTGTGTGTGGGGGAGGCTAACATATATATACAGGTGTAGGTGGGGGCGCTGACATATATACAGGTGTGTGTGGGGGGAGGGGTGTCTGACATATATACGTGTGTGTGTGTGTGGGGGGGGTGCTGAGATATATACAGGTGTGTGAGGGGGGGCGCTGACATGTATACAGGTGTGTGTGTGTGAGGGGGGCGCTGACATATATACAGGTGTGTGTGTGTGGGGGGGGGCTGACAAAGGGATGCAGACCTTGCCACTTTCCTCATTAGAGCCCTGCAGTTGCAGCAGCTGATTAATAATTGAAACCATTCCCATTAGACTTGGACACAGACAAACACAGAGGGATTTCTTCAGATTACCAAAAGGTAGGAATCTGCAACAAAGTTTGTTACAATCCCTGCAATGTACATCGATCTCCAAGAGGGGAATGTTTTTTCTTCAACAAAAGTGGAGTTGCACTTCAAAGGAAATCTGTATGTTATATTTATCCTTCTATCTGGTTGACGTAAAATTTGAAATTTGATGCAAATGTTTTGGGCTTCTCTGGTTCCTCCTCCTCCCCCCCCCCTCATCAACATGCTAATGAAACAATGTTATCACTGGGACTCTGTGCTTCTCTATGCGATGCAGGCAGATCATGGCTGGTGGGAGGGGTGATGTACATGGCAGGGAGGGACGTGCAGTCAGGGAAGGCAGGTGAGGCAGAGCACATTAAAACATTTTTTTTTTTTTTAAATCGAGCTTCGAGGGTCATAGCTCGGCGGCCTAAGGTCACAGAGGCCCCAAACTGGTAAAAGTTTGGGGCTCCTGGGTCGTATGGTTTCCGGATATACGGGGCTCCTTGTGCAGCCTGTCAGAAGCTACATACAGAGCGACCAGTTTAAATACAAGCTGGCACACTCGGTTTGCAGCAGACTGAGAGGATGAGCTCACAGTGCCTCTCACTTCTTGTCAGAGGCACTGAGCTCAATGGACAGCTTGGAATCTTGGACCAATGGTAAAGTACCATTAACCCCAGCTGTCCAATAAAAATGCTGCAGTGGAGGCACGCCTCTCACTGCATTGTCATAGAAGGGGGCGTGTGTATAAAAGACACATACTCCCTTCCAGCCCAGCCCTCTTAACTACAAGGTAATACATGTGTTTATGGGTATATCAGCAATTTTTCAAATGCGCTTTTTTGGGAAAAAAAACAAAACAGTTTCATGAATATTAAAAAAAAAATTAAAATGACCCGATTTTTTTTTTTTGAAAGATGATGTTACGCCAAGTAAATAGATACCTAACATGTCACACTTTAAAATTGCGCACAAACTTCAGTAAATCTCCATAGGCGACGCTTTAAATTTTTTTACAGGTTACATTTAGAGTTTAGAGTTACAGAAGAGGTTTAGCGCTAGAATTTTTGCTCTCACTCTACCGATCGCGGCGTACGTAACCTGTGTGTATCTGGCTCTGATACTAGCCAGTGCCTCACCAGTCACTGACCTCACCGCACGTCCCTGGGTACAAAGCTTCCTGAAAACATCACATCACCCCTGCCTCAGCACTTCTCTCAAGAGCCCTCAACCCTGGTGCAAGCAGTAGGTTGGATCGTGGGAGGAGTTATGCAAATATTAAATGTTCTGGTGGGTGAATGTCAGTCTGGAGAAGTGGGTGTTCCTAGACGGGTAACGCCTACATGTGATGCTGAGCCTTGAAAGAACTGAAATCCAATTAATAAATATCAAATGAAAGGACTAGATGAAGCTGGACGTCTTCCTGCCACGAAATGGGACAGGCTCTATCTGTCTTGCTGCAGCTTCGAATGCACATTGAAGGAAGCTCACAGTGTGCAATGAAATCAAAGTAAGCCATTTCAGTCCAGGAGAAGAACCAGTACAACTGGGCAAGACTGGAGGGAAGGTCGGAGGTCAGATTTAAAGTGAACCTTTCAGTCTTTATAAATAAGCTCCTAACATGGTCGCAGTAGTGTGAACTGAGCCCAAGTGTGCTGCTATAAGTTACAAAATTCCACTTTTTTGTTGAGTTTCTGCTGTTTTATGTCCCTGTCCTGAAGCATTTTACTAATGGCAACATTTATTTAATTTTTTTATGTATTTATTAATTATGTGTTAATAATCCTATTTTGTTTGCCATTTTATTTTACTAATTATAACATTTCTAACTTTATTTTCATTTTATTTACCATGTATTCATATTAATTTTTTTTATTTTACTAATGCAAACATTTCTATTTTTATTTTAGGTTTATTTACTATTTTATTTCGCTATTTTACTAAGTATTAATATTTCGATTTTATTTTACGCATTTTATTTATTTACTATTTTTTTTTAAATATTATTATTCCTATTTTATTTGCTATTTTACTTACTATTATATATATTATTACTCCTATTTTATTTGCTATTTTACAGATATTTTACTAATTATAACATGTCTAATAGTTTTTTAGTTTTGTTTTAATATTTTATTTATATTACTTTTTTTAATGTATTAATACTCCTATTTTATTTATTTATAATGTAATAATATTCTTATTTTATTTTTTCGAATGATACTGTTTTTCTAATAATCACTTCCCATCTGTCCATAGTACATAAACTTCTCGGACAGGAGCAGTGCCAATGTGGGTGGACATATTCGTATGTCCTCCAGCATCGCCCACTCATGCGTGCTCTCTAGCGCATGCAACGGTCTGGATGTGTGACTCACTGTGTCCACCGGATACAGCTGTTTACTGATCACTGTATTGGGCGGCTGTGAGCATCCCTGGCACCATGTGATTGCTGTGACCTATCACAACGAGCATATGAACAGTAGTAAACAATGATGATGTTATTTACTACTGTGTGAGCGTTGTGATTGGTCAAAGCAATGACATGGTACAAGGGCCAATCACAGCGGCCCTGTACTATGTGATAGCTGTGACCAATCACAACACTTACACAGTAGTAAACAAGGTTTCATGAATTAAACCTTCACACACACACTAGTCATATTGTCCCTAATCACTGCCACACCAGTTAGTGTTCCTGATCACTTCCCCACCATTCCCACTGCCCCGTTCACCACCACACCATTCCAAGTGCCCCTGATCACCATACCAGTCCCAGTGCCCCTAATCACCACCACCCCAGTCCCAGTGCCCTTGATCACCACCACACCATTGCCACTGCCCCTAATCACCACACCAGTACCAGTGAACCTGATCACTGCTACACCAGACCAAGTGCCCCTGATCACCACCACACCAGTACCAGTGAACCTGATCACTGCCACACCAGTCCCAGTGCCCTTGATCACCACCACCTTATTCCCACTGCCCCTAATCACCACCACACCAGTCCCAGTGTTTCTGATCACTGCTACATCAGTCCCAGTGTTCCTGATCACTGCCACTCCAGTCCCAGTGTTCCTGATCACTGCCACACCAGTCCCAGTGTTCCTGATCACTACCACACCAGTCCCAGTGTTCCTGATCACTGCCACACCAGTCCCAGTGTTCCTGATCACTGCCACACCAGTCCCAGTGTTCCTGGTCACTGCCACACCAGTCCCAGTGTTCCTGATCACTGCCACACCAATCCCAGTGTTCCTGATCACTGCCACTCCAGTCCCAGTGTTCCTGATCACCGCCACTCCAGTCCCAGTGTTCCTGATCACCGCCACTCCAGTCCCAGTGTTCCTGATCACCGCCACACCAGTCCCAGTGTTCCTGATCACCGCCACACCAGTCCCAGTGTTCCTGATCACCGCCACACCAGTCCCAGTGTCCCTGATCACCGCCACACCAGTCCCAGTGTCCCTGATCACCGCCACACCAGTGCCAGTGTTCCTGATCACCGCCATACCAGTGCCAGTGTTCCTGATCACCGCCACACCAGTGCCAGTGTTCCTGATCACCGCCACACCAGTGCCAGTGTTCCTGATCACCGCTACACCAGTCATATTGTCTCCTAATTATGGCCACATCAGTTACAGTGTCCCTGATCATTTGTAGCTATGTAATTTATGCTCCTAGAATGCTTGAAGGTGCTCCTTGGAGTTTGAGCCTCTCTATGTGGCCAGGCCATGAAAAAGTCTCACACGTGTGGTATCGCTATAATCAGGAGGGGTAGCAGAATGTATTTTGGAGTATAATTGTAAGTATGCCCATGCCATGTGTGAGAAATACCTTGTTAAAATTACTTTGAGAAAATTAACTTTGAGAAAATAACTTTGAGAAAAAAAAAATATTTTCCAAAAAATTGTGACAAACAATTGCAACTTACAACTCAAAAAAACTTACAATGCCTCTTTAAAAAAAAACTTTGATTGTCCACTTTCCAAATGGGTCATTGGTGGATATTTATACTGTCCTGACATTTTCGGGCCTCAGGAAATGTGATAGGCCATCAGAACATCAGGATTAATCGATTTTCAAATGTACTATATCTCACAAAAGTGAGTACATTTTTGTAAATAATTTATTATATCTTTTCATGTGACAACACTGAAGAAATTACACTTTGCTATTACAGTGTAAATTTGCTGTCCCCTCAAAATAACTCAACACACAACCATTAATATCTAAACTGGTGGTAACAAAAGTGAGTACACCTCTAAGTGAAAATGTCCAAATTGGGCCCAATTAGCCATTTTCCCTCCCCGGTGTCATGTGACTCATTAGTGTTACAAGGTCTCAGGTGTGAATGGGGAGTAGATGTGTTAAATTTGGTGTTATCGCTCTCACTCTCTCCTACTGTTCACTGGAAGTTTAACATGGCACCTGATGGCAAAGAACTTTCTAAGGATATGAAAAAAAGAATCGTTGCTTTACATAAAGATGGCCTAGGCTATAAGAAGATTGCCAAGACCCTGAAACTGAGCTGCAGAACAGTGCCCAAGACCATACAGCGGTTTAACAGGACAGGTTCTACTCAGAACAGGCCTCGCCATGGTCAACCAAAGAAGTTGAGTGCACGTGCTCAGCGTCATATCCAGAGGTTGTCTTTGGGAAATGGATGTATGAGTGCTGCCAGCATTGCTGCAGAGGTTGAAGGGGTGTGGGGTCAGCCTGTCAGTGCTCAGACCATACGTTTCACACTGCATCAAATTGGTCTGCATGGCTGTCGTCCCAGAAGGAAGCCTGTTCTAAAGATGATGCACAAGAAAGCCCGCAAACAGTTTGCTGAAGACAAGCAGACTAAGGACCTGGATTACTGGAACCATGTCCTGTGTTCTGATGAGACCAAGATAAACTTATTTGGTTCAGATGGTGTCAAGCGTGTGTGGCGGCAACCAGGTGAGGAGTACAAAGAAAAGTGTGTCTTGCCTACAGTCAAGCATGGTGATGGGAGTGTCATGGTCTAGGGCTGCATAAGTGCTGCCGGCACTGGGGAGCTACAGTTCATTGAGGGAACCATGAATGCCAACATGTACTGTGACATACCAAAGCCAAACATGATCCCCCTCCCTTCAGAGACTGGGCCGCAGGGCAGTATTCCAATGTAATGACCGCAAACACACCTCCAAGACAACCACTGCCTTGCTAAAGAAGCTGAGGGTAAAGGTGATGGACTGGCCAAGCATTTCTTCAGACCTAAACCCCATTGAGCATCTGTGGGGCATCCTCAAATGGAAGGTGGAGGAGTGCAAGGTCTCTACCATCCACCAGCTCCGTGATGTCATCATGGAGGAGTGGAAGAGGACTCCAGTGGCAACCTCTGTGAAGAGTGAAGCTCTGGTAAACTCCATGCCCAAGAGGGTTAAGGCAGTGCTGGAAAATAATGGTGGCCACACAAAATATTGACACTTTGGGCCCAATTTGGACATTTTCACTTAGGGGTGTACTCACTTTTGTTGCCAGAGGACACAAATGGCTGTGTGTTGTTGTTTTGAGGGGACAGCAAATTTACACTGTTATACAAGCTGTACATTCACTACTTTACATTGTAGCAAAGTGTCATTTCTTCAGTGTTGTCACATGAAAAGATATAATAAAATATTTACAAAAATGTGAGGGGTGTACTTACTTTTGTGAGATACTGTATATCCCATAGTTTATGAACTCTATAACTTTCCTACAGACTAAATAATGGACACTGATTTGGGTTATTTTCACCAAAGAAATGTAGCAGAATACTTTTTGGCTTACATTCATGAAGAAAGATTATTTGTTTGCAAAATTTTATAACAGAAATGAAGAAAAATGTTTACATTTATATAGGAACAAATAAAAAAACCCAATGGTGATTAACCACTCACGGACCGCTATACGTCCTAAGTTTGAAGAGAAATATTGTTATGGCAGCAGCTAGCTGCCATAACTCCGGTGGTATCCTCTTCTTCGGCTGGCGGTCCGCTTTCCGATAAGAGTGGTCTCTGCGACGGATTAGCCGCGAGATCACTTTTATCGGTGGCGGGAGAGGGGCCCCCCTCCCACCACGCTCTGGTGCCCTCTGCTGCTTACCGGAGCTGTCGGCATCGGCGAAGGTGATCAGATCTGCACCCTTGCTGGGTATGGAGACGGGTAGGGGGAAGATGGCCCCCACCCGTCTCCATAACATTGCAGGGCGGAAGCGACGTCAAAACATCACTTCCGCCCACAGCTCTTAAAGGGCCATTTTTTTTTTTTTTTTTTAATGACCAAAAAAAATTTTTGTTTTTTTATTGCATTTTAGTGTAAATTTTCTTTTTGACCCCAGATCTCCTATTTAAGAGGTCCTGTCATGCTTTTTTTCTATTACAAGGGATATTTACATTTTTTTTTTTTTTTAAACCGTGTAAAAATAAAAATAAAAGGTAAAATAAATTTTAAAAAAAATGTAAACGCACCCCGTCCCGCTGAGCTTGCGTGCAGAAGCGAATGCATATGTGAGTAGCGCCCGCATATGAAAACTGTGTTCAAACCACACATTTGAGGCATCGCCGCGATCGGTAGAGCGAGAGCAATAATTCTAGCCCTAGACCTCCTCTGTAACTCAAAACATGCAACCTGCATAATTTTTTAACCGTCGCCTATGGAGATTTTTAAGGGTAAAAGTTTGTCGCCATTCCACGAGCGGGCGCATTTTTGAAGCATGACATATTGGGTTATCAATTTACTCGGCGTAACATTATCTTTCACAATATAAAAAAAAAACATTGGGCTAACTTTACTGTTATCTTAATTTTTAATTAAAAAAAGTGTATTTTTTCCAAAAAAAGTGCGTTTATAGGACCACTGCGCAAATACGGTGTGACAAAGTATTGCAATGACCGCCATTTTATTCTCTAGGGTGTTAGAAAAAAAAATGTATAATGTTTGGGGGTTCTAAGTAATTTTCTAGCAAAATAAACCTGTTTTTAACTTGTAAACAACACATCTCAAAAAGAGGCTTGGTCCTTAAGTGGTTAAATAAATACCACCATAAGAAAGCTGTATTTGTCTAAAAAAAAAAAAAAAAAAATGATAAAAATTTCATTTAGGTACAGTGTAGCATGACCGCGCAATTGTCATTCAAGGTGCAGCACTAAAATCTAAATATTGGCCTGGGCAGGAAGGGGGTAAAAGTATCTGGTATTGAGGTGGTTAATATCACTATTTATTTTAATTTCTATTACTGATAACCATTTTATTCTCACTCTGTATCTTCACCCCCCCTTTGTATGGACGTGTAGAGATCGATCCTCTTCTCAGAACTGTGATAGTAGACTGATAGTAGATTGCCAGTATGTGGGGGCACTCCGCTCAGGGTTCTTTGTGATTCTCCGGTCCTGGCAGGGTTAAATTTGGCACCATACCTGCCATATCGGAGATGCAACACATGACCGCCGCGAGCATATGATTAATAGCCTCCATCGCCATAACGTTCTAATAACCCCGACACCGCGTCTGCCTTCAGCTGCTATTTCAATCTGTTTTAATCCCGCTAATTGCTATACATTTATTTGGATTGCTGGCACCTGCGGGCTGCGGAATAATGTCTATTTTATGTCCTTTTTGTTCTATCTCTGTTTACCCACCCCCACCCCCTTACACATTCCGTTAAAGGAGAAATTGTTAAATATTTCTAGCTGTGAAATGTAAAAATCAATTACATTTAAATATAATTAAAGTTTTGGAAACTTGTTGATGCTCCCGCACGGCTGTTTAGCTCAGGGGATTAAAGAGTAACTCTAGACTGGTAGGCAGATACGATGAAGATGTTGTTCCTGGAGAAGCTGTTAGCAGTGCATCGAAATGAAAATTCTGGACTGATGCCGAAAATTCAGGATGCACGTGGCCGAAAAACCGAAACAGAAATGGACAGTTTTTAAAAAAAATATATATATTATTTTTAAAATATAATTGTATTACATTTGACTTTTTATAGTGCCTTGAAAAAGTATTCATACCCCTTGACATTTTCCACATTTTGTCATGTTACAACCAAAAAGGTAAATGTATTTTATTGGGATTTTATGTGATAGACCAACACAAAGTGGCACATAATTGTGAAGTGGAAGGAAAATGGTAAATGGTTTTCAACATTTTTTACAAATATGTGAAAAGTGTGGCATGCATTTTTTTCCCACCCCCTTTATTATGATACCCCTAAGTAAAATTTAGTGGAACCAATTGCCTTCAGAAGTCACCTAATTTGTAAATAGAGTGCACCTGTGCAGGGGCGGACTGACCATTGAGCCACTCGGGCACTGCCCGAGCGCCCTGGGCCACTAGGGGGCCCCATCAGGGTTGCCAGTCTCAGTAAAACCAGGGACAGTATGTATAAATCAGTTTTTTTTATATCTGTCTGTGTATACTGTATACTGTGTGTGTTTATACTGTGTGGCCCCATAATCTCTGATTGCCTGGGGGCCCCATAATCTCCTATTGCCCGGGGGCCCCATAATCTCCTATTGCCTGGGGGCCCCATGAGTTATCAGTCCGCCCCTGCACCTGTGTGTAATTTAATTTCAGTATCAATACAACTGTTCTGTGAAGCCCTCAGAGGTTTGTTAGAGAACCATAGAGAACAAACAGCATCAGGAAGGCCAAGGAACACACCAGACAGGTCAGGGATAAAGTTGTAGAGAAGTTTAAAGCAGTGTTAGGTTATAAAAAAATATTCCAAACTTTGAACATCTCACGGAGAACTGTTCAATCCTATCAAAAACCATGAATCGGACTGAGACAGAAGTACAGTTAAATCACACTTGTTTAATAATAATAATAAAAAGGTAAACAGAGTAAACGTAGTCAAAACATAGCCAGAGTTCAGGAACCGGAACGAATAGTCAGACAAGCCAAAGCGACAGGGAGCCAGAGATGAGCGTAGTAGAACAGCAAGCAGGATCTGGAGTCAGAAGGAATGTCAGCCAAGCAAGTCTTTAACAGGAACACAGGAGAGCGTCTCTAGAGATGTGACCAAGGCAAAGGCAGAGATCATCTGGACTGGACGACCTAAGTAGGCAGGACTGACGAGCAGGATATAAACAGGTGAGTCACTGTGGAGAGATAGGAGCTGGCAATTAGCTGACAGCTGAGAAGCCAGCTTTGAGAAGGAAGGGCTGAGCCCAGCCCTGACAGTACCCCCTCCTCAATGACCCCTCCCCCTCGGCTTGAGGGGAAAATGTCTATGGAAATCACGGAGGATGTACGTCTGAGGATGAGACCCAAAAGCGTTCCTCTGGATCGTGCCCTTTCTAATGCACTACGGGAGTCAACAATGGACTGTACTTCATGTGCCTCATGGTTCTCAACATGTACAGGGTGAGGACGAGGCACAGAGGTGGTAAAGCGGTTGCAGACCAAAGGTTTTAATAAGGAGACATGAAATACATTCAAAATATGCATATGAAGGAAGGTCTAATGCTTAAACCACTGGGTTAATCCTGCAAAGAATACGGAAAGACCAAATAAACTGAGGTGCGAACTTCAGAGAGGGAACACGAAGTTGGAGGTTGCAAGATGACAGCCAGACCCTGTCCCCAGCCTGGTAGGAAGGAGCAGGCAGGCGTCTGCGGTCAGCATGGAGTCTGTACCTATTATTAGCATGTCGCAAAGCCTCCTGGACTTGTGCCCAAGTGGAACGAAAACCACGGAGATGCTCCTCTAATGCAGGAATACTCTGCAGAACAAATGAGTCATGCAACATGGAAGGTTGGAAACCATAGTTCGCCATAAACGGGGACAATCGGGAAGCAGAATTCAAGGCACTATTGTGAGCAAACTCTGCCCACAGTAAAAGGTCTGACCAGTTGTTATGATGGTCAGAAATATAGCAACGTAGGAATTGCTCCAAGGACTGATTGGCGCGTTCTGCTGCCCCATTAGACTGCGAGTGATATGCAGAGGAGAAAGCAAGCTGAATTTCCAACTGTGCACAAAAGGCTCGCCAGAACCGGGACACAAACTGACTACCCCTGTCCGAGACAATCACCTTGGGTAGCCCATGTAAGCGAAAGATCTCCCGAGCAAAAATGGAAGCCAGTTCCTTAGAAGTGGGCCACTTCTTAAATGGAATACAATGGGACATTTTCGAGAACTGGTCAACCACCATAAGGATAACTGTGTTGCCCTGGGAGTTGGGTAACTCCACAATGAAATCCATAGACCAGGTGGGTCCAGGGCCTCTCCCCATTGGGTATGGGTTGTAGGAGGCCCACTGGAAGGTGTCATGGAGTCTTACTCTGAGCACACACGGAACAGGCAGCTACGAAGGTGCTTACATCAGCACGTAGACTAGGCCACCAGAATTATTGAGAAATGGCCCAAAAGAGTTTATTCTTCCCAGGGTAGCCAGCAGCCTTGGGAGAAGAATGGCAAGTCTGGAGCATGGCAGTACCGAGACTCTCTGATACAAAGCAGCGGTCACAAGGTTTCTCAGGAGGAGCATTGACCTGAGCAGCAAGAATTTTATCACCCAAAGGAGAAGTGAGACTGGTGCGAACCGTAGCCAGAATACGATCAGGAGGAAATCATTTGAAATTGGATTATCCCATGGTGAAGAGCCCCTACGGCCAAGGACAATGCTTTGAGAAGGAAGGGCTGAGCCCAGCCCTAACAAATCCATCATCCGAAAATGTAAAGAGTATGGCACAACTGCAAACCTACCAAGACATGGCCGTCCACCTAAACTGACAGGCCGGGCAAGGAGAGCATTAATCAGAGAAGCAGCCAAGAGGCCCAGGGTAAGGTCTATGGACCTCAAGTCGTATCAAAGTCGGGCCGAAGTAGTGCAGGGACTACTCTGAAGTCGCTTTGACTTGAAGTTGCACAGATATGAATGGTACTCATTGGAAATCATGGGGTACAACTTGTCATGCAACTTTGCAGTCCCAAAGTCTGTTCATGGTCAGTTCTTAAGCTGTGCTGGGAACTCCGCCTACTCTCCTCCAATGATCAGACTTCTCCTGACACACCCCACCCTGCACAGCCATTCACTGGATAGATTAGTGTGATGCTGCTTCCCCCCCCCCCCCCCCCCCCAGCTCCTATGCAGCTGAGAACAGAGGGAATGTGATCACTTATAAAAAAAGGGGAAAAAAATATATATATATTTTTTTTATTTATATCTATACCAGTGGCATCCCATCCATTAGGGGCGCCTGGGAGCCGCTCCCTCTCTCCATGCCACCCCCTATATGCAATGGATTGATTCATACATATCATGCACGGCTGACGTGGCCACCCCCTATTCATGCGTCAGGCCCCTTTCAGGGTACCGGGTGCATGAATTACAGCGGCCAGGTTTTTTATTTTTTTTTAACCACTTAAGGACCAGCCTCGTTTTGGATTTTAGGTGTTTACATGTTTAAAACAGGTTTTTTTTGCTAGAAAATGACTTAGAACCCTCAAACATATATGTTTTTTTTTCTAGCGAATCGCCAGTCGCGGCGATACCTCACATGTGTGGTTTGACCACTGTTTTCACATGAGGGCGCTACTCACGTATGCGTTCGCTTCTGCGCGCAAGCTCGTCGGGACGGGGGGTTTTAAAATTTTTTTTTTTATTATTATTTATTTTTACACTGTTTTAAAAAAAAAAAAAAAAAATTGTGTCACTTTTATTCCTATTACAAGGAATGTAAACATCCCTTGTAATAGAAAAAAGTATGACAGGACCTCTTAAATATGGGACTGGGGTCAAAAAGATTTACACTAAAATGCAATAAAAAAAAAAAAATGCCTTTTAAGAGGCGTGGGCGGAAGGGACATTTGACGTCGCTTCTGCCCAGCAGTGTCATGGAGACGAATGGGCGCCATCTTAGCCTCACTTGTCTCCAGGCACATAATAGGACAGACGCGTTCGCCTCCGCCGGTAAGGGGCGGAGGGCACCAGATCGCGGCGGGAGGGGGGGGGCCCTCTCCCGCCACCGATAAAAGTGATCTTGCGGCGAATACGCCGCAGGGACCTTTTTTATCAGAAAGCCGCCCGCCACGCGGAAACGGGGATACCGGGGTTATGGCAACTTTGCTTATGCAAAGTTTGGACGTACATCGGCGTGCGGCGGTCGGAAAGTGGTTAAGCACCTGATTAGAGCCAGCGCCTCTAATAGGCTTGAAAATAGGGTTGGCTCGGGTCGCTGAGAATGTGCTCCGATCCCACCCAGGTTTGTTACAACAGTGAATAAAAATTTGCTGTTGAAACACTGGACCTCAATCCTGCCAATCAGAAGTGGTTGTGAGACCCATTTTCCGATTGGCCAAAACTAGAAGACTCCCAGTTGGCTGCTGAGGAGAAAGGAGGGAAACGGAAGCCGACAAGCAGGGGAAGCCGCCAGTGATTGGGTAAGTGCTACCAACCGACAGGAGGGGGGGGGGGTTCATACTGTTTACTGCCCCCCCCCCCAATAAAAATTTCCACTGGCCGCCACTGATCTATACACAAATGTTTTGGCTTTCATTTCTATTTTAAACTGAATGGGCTGTTTTACAAGGTGATCGTTTACAATCATTTTAAGATATATTTGTGTTTTGCACTTTGCACAGTCCAGCTTATGCAGGAGCAGAGCAGGGAAAGGAGCCTATCCATGCTGGGAGTTATCCCTGGTGAAGGAGGAGTGTGCGGTCTCCTCCTGAACACTTGGTTCGGTGATGCACTCTTTCATTGTGAAGCTCGGATGTTGGGGGGGGGGGGGAGGATACGGTAATGAATGTATTCCAAGGTCCGTCTGACTTTTCTGCCTTTAAATAGGATGAAAAAGTAGATAAAAATACTTGCTGATTGCAACACTTTAAGTGCCGCGCAGAGAGCAGAGTGACCTTTAAAAGGTGTCTGAATCACAAGAGGAGGACGGGGAGAGCTGCCCCTTAATTACACCCTTTTCTAGGAAGGTTTTTTGCGGTGTGCAGAGCATGGCGGGTGACCGGGATGCACACAGGGGAAGAATAATATTTCATAGATTGTTTCTTCTCTGGCCACATCTGGGGCTTTATACTGAGATGGAAGCTGCCTGCAGAGAAGGGAGTCAGATTTTTTGTTTACTTATTGAAGCGCTGACAATTTACACAGCGCTTTACATGTGTGTGTGTACATTCACATCAACCCCTGTCCTCTTGCGGCCTATGTAACTCATATGTGCGGTGGCAAAGTCAGTGGGCCTTAACTCCCACATGCCGCCCATATGCATCCATGGGTGACCATGCTTTCTTTGTGGGGAGCATGCTCCCAGCTCAGTGACCGAGCTGTCAAGGACGGCTCTCAGTCTTTTCTAATGATTGGTAGCCCGGGGGACCAGCCTCCAATCATGTGACCATTGTGACAGCCAATCATATGGTCACGTGATCGTGTAATTCGTCCCTGTTAAAGGGATGCTAGGGCTGGGGGGAAGGAGTTAAGGAGCTTACAATCTAAGGTCCCTATGTTTCATATATTAATATTAATATATATATGTATATATGATCCAATTATCCAACCAGCGTGTCTTTGGAGTGTGGGAGGGAACTGGAGAAAACGCACACATGCAGACTCCATGCAGGTATTGTGGTGGTTGAGATTTGATCCAATGACCTTAGTGCTACCAGGCAGTTTAGCATTTTTTTCTAAGCAATAGGCGTCATCATCAGACTCTGGAACGCGGTTGTAGCGTCATCACCCCTGCAAACCGAGTTTCATGATAGATGCGTCACATGCGAACAAAAAAATTACAATCTGGATTGGCTGAATTTTTTATTTTTTTGCCCATTTTGGACAAATATTCCTGTGACCCCCGTAGGATTGTGTACGTAGTGGGGGTTGATTTACTAAAACTAGAGAGCGCAAAAACTGGTGCAGCTGTGCATGGTAGCCAATAATTTTCTAAGTCCAGCTTGTTCAATCAATCTCGTGCACCGGAAACACAGTACCGAGTACTAGAAATCGCACAGGAATTGCAGTGTACTTGAACAGTTATGCATTTTCAAAGCAATTTTTATTCAACTCTATTGAGCTCACAATCGCATTGCATTCAAAGACACACAGGACCCTTTTTGAAATTGCATCGTGTTTGCACTGCACATATACGAGCGACCTCCATGGAAACACATTTTATTTTAATTGTCATGCCATTCACTGTGTTCGAAAAAGCATCCCAAATCGCATCAGTGTGAACCAGGTCTTAGAGAATCAGCCCCGATCTTTTTTCCTGCAGGCTTAGAACAACCAGGAGCGTTCTCCTGGTGGTCGTCTTGCGTTTTCACACAGGTACACCACTTTTTTACTACCCGCACCTTTTCTTCGTGGACCTCCATCCAGGAAACTCATGAGGCACTGCCTGCTGACTTGGTGAGTTCCTTGAGACGCAACTCTCTCTATCTCTTTCTATCCACGACTTTCCAACATACCTTTCAACGCTTTTCTGGTGCCCCAAGGACTATCTCCCTGATTTACTCTTCCCCAAGCGCTATTGACTCCCCCTTTCCTGTCTCCTACAAGTCCAGTTGGGATTGAGATCTGGGCTCCTCTACTGACCCCGAGGAGTGGAGCAAGGCTTGGTCTGCCATAGCAAAATGTTCTTTAAACACAGCACTGGAAGCAGCATACAAAGTCCCTTTAAGGTTGTATTGGGTCCCAACTCATATTGCAGGTTTGAACCCATCTTACAGTCACTGGTGCTTTAGAAGCTGCGGCTAACGCAGTGATGTAGTACATATCTGGTGGTCCTTCCCACGTCTAACAGGGTTTAAGTCCAAGGTCTTTGGGCTCCTATACACCCTGTTCCATGTACCTATCCGTAAAGACGCTAAACTCACCCATTGCCCAATTCAGGGCCTATTCTCATACCAATAGAAATTTTCATATATAGTTACATAGTTACATAGTAGGTGAGGTTGAAAAAAGACACAAGTCCATCAAGTCCAACCTATGTGTGTGATTATGTGTCAGTATTACATTACATATCCCTGTATATTGCGGTCATTCAGGTGATTATCTAATAGTTTCTTGAAGCTATCAATGCTCCCCACTGAGACCACCGCCTGTGGAAGGGAATTCCACATCCTTGCCGCTCTTACAGTAAAGAACCCTCTACGTAGTTTAAGGTTAAACCTCTTTTCCTCTAATTGCAATGAGTGGCCACGAGTCTTATTAAACTCTCTTCTGCGAAAAAGTTTTATCCCTATTGTGGGGTCACCAGTACAGTATTTGTAAATTGAAATCATATCCCCTCTCAAGCGTCTCTTCTCCAGAGAGAATAAGTTCAGTGCTCGCAACCTTTCCTCATAACTAAGATCCTCCAGACCCTTTATTAGCTTTGTTGCCCTTCTTTGTACTCGCTCCATTTCCAGTACATCCTTCCTGAGGACTGGTGCCCAGAACTGGACAGCATACTCCAGGTGCGGGCGGACCAGAGTCTTGTAGAGCGGGAGAATTATCGTTTTATCTCTGCAGTTGATCCCCCTTTTAATGCATGCCAATATTCTGTTTGCTTTATTAGCAGCAGCTTGGCATTGCATGCCGTTGCTGAGCCTATCATCCACTAGGACCCCCAAGTCCTTTTCCATCCTAGATTCCCCCAGAGGTTCTCCCCCCAGTGTATAGATTGCATTCATATTTTTGACACCCAAATGCATTATTTTACATTTTTCTACATTGAACCTCATTTGCCATGTAGTCACCCACCCCATTAATTTGTTCAGGTCTTTTTGCAAGATTTCCACATCCTGCGGAGAAGTTATTGCCCTGCTTAGCTTAGTATCGTCTGCAAATACAGAGATGGAACTGTTTATCCCATCCTCCAGGTCATTTATGAACAAATTAAATAGGATTGGTCCCAGCACAGAACCCTGGGGGACCCCACTACCCACCCCTGACCATTCTGAGTACTCCCCATTTATCACCACCCTCTGAACACGCCCTTGTAGCCAGTTTTCAATCCATGTACTCACCCTATGGTCCATGCCAACGCACCTTATTTTGTACAGTAAACGTTTATGGGGAACTGTGTCAAATGCTTTTGCAAAATCCAGATACACCACGTCTACGGGCCTTCCTTTATCTAGATGGCAACTCACCTCCTCATAGAAGGTTAATAGATTGGTTTGGCAAGAACGATTCTTCATGAATCCATGCTGATTACTGCTAATGATATCATTCTTATTACTAAAATCTTGTATATAGTCCCTTATCATCCCCTCCAAGAGTTTACATACTATTGATGTTAGGCTAACTGGTCTGTAATTCGCAGGGATGTTTTTTGGGCCCTTTTTAAATATTGGTGCTACATTGGCTTTTCTCCAATCAGCTGGCACCATTCCAGTCAATAGACTGTCTGTAAAAATTAGGAACAACGGTCTGGCAATCACCTGACTGAGTTCCCTAAGTACCCTCGGATGCAAGCCATCTGGTCCCGGTGATTTATTAATGTTAAGTTTCTCAAGTCTAATTTTAATTCCGTCCTCTGTTAACCATGTAGGTGCTTCCTGTGTTGTGTCATGAGGATAAACACTGCAGTTTTGGTTACTGAAGCCCCCCGATTCACTCGTGAAGACTGAGGAGAAGAATAAATTCAATACCTCTGCCATCTCCCCATCCTTTGTAACCAGATGTCCTTCCTCATTCTTTATGGGGCCAATATGGTCTGTCCTCCCTTTTTTACTGTTTACATACTTAAAGAATTTCTTGGGATTTTTTTTGCTCTCCTCCGCTATGTGTCTTTCATGTTCTATCTTAGCCATCCTAATTGCACCCTTACATTTCTTATTGCATTCTTTATAAATTCTGAATGCTGTGGATGATCCCTCAACCTTGTATTTTTTGAACGCCTTCTCCTTTGCTTTTATATGCATTTTTACATTGGAGTTAAGCCATCCAGGATGTTTGTTCGTTCTTTTAAATTTATTACCCAATGGGATACATTGGCTAATGCCCTTATTTAATATGCTCTTAAAGCAAACCCATCTCTCCTCTGTATTCTTTGTTCCTAATATTTTATCCCAATTTATGCCTTTTAGCAAGGTTTGTAGTTTAGGGAAGTTGGCTCTTTTGAAATTCAGTGTCTTTGTGTTCCCTTCATGTCTCCTATTTGTGTGATTTATACTGAAACTAATTGACCTGTGATCGCTGTTACCTAAATTGCCCCGTATTTCCACATCTGTTATCAGGTCTGTATTGTTGGTAATCAGTAGATCTAGTAATGTTTTATTTCTAGTTGGTGCGTCTACCATCTGACCCATAAAATTGTCCTGCAAGACATTAAGGAACTGGCGAGCCTTAAATGAATGCGCGGTTCCCTCCGCCCAGTCTATGTCTGGATAATTAAAATCCCCCATTATGATAACACTTCCCATCCTTGCTGCTAATCCAATTTGTGATAGGAGATCCGTCTCCACTTCCTCCCTCAGGTTAGGGGGCCTATAGCATACTCCCAGTATTATTTTCCCCTTAGCTTCATCCCTTTGGAGCTCTACCCATAAAGATTCCACCTC
This sequence comes from Aquarana catesbeiana, assembly GCF_042186555.1. Lineage (NCBI taxonomy): Eukaryota > Metazoa > Chordata > Amphibia > Anura > Ranidae > Aquarana > Aquarana catesbeiana. Next base: position 32,374,381 of record NC_133336.1, read on the forward strand.
CTCCCTAGCCCCCTCAGTGATGTCATCTCTCACATTCACTTGTACATTATTCTTGATATATAGGCATACCCCTCCCCCTTTTTTACCCTCTCTATCCTTGCGGTATAGGGTATACCCTTGAATGTTTGCCAGCCAATCATGAGAGCTGTTGAACCAGGTCTCTGAAATTCCCACAAAATCCAAATCCTCCTTGTACAACAGTATCTCTAGTTCACCCATCTTGTCCGCCAGGCTCCTGGCATTGGTGAACATGCCACATAGTTTAGACCGGTCGCATATTGTCCTCGTATTGGGTGTTTCAAGATTGCAACTTGGACTTGCTACTATACTCACCTTGTGTTTTTGTGCTTTGGTTAACCTACCACTAATGCCCCCAATACTACCCTCTGGAATATCTTCCGCGCTGGCTATCACTGTCTCTGGACCCTCCCCCCCATCGCCTAGTTTAAAAACCCCTCTAACTTTTTGGCCATCTTCATTCCCAGCAGATCTGCACCCTCCTCATTTAGGTGCAGTCCGTCCCTTCTATAGTACCGGTTACCGACTGAGAAGTCGGCCCAGTCCTCCAGGAACCCAAACCCCTCCTTACTACACCGGCTCTTCAGCCACTTGTTTACTTCCCTAATCTCCCTCTGCCTCTCTGGTGTGGCTCGATGTACCGGTAGTATTCCTGAGAATACTACCTTGGAGGTCCTTTTCCTCAATTTAGCTCCTAAGTCCCTAAAATCGTTCTTTAGGACACTCCATCTGCCTCTGACTTTGTCATTGGTGCCAACGTGCACCATGACAGCCGGGTCTTCCCCAGCCCCTGCCAGTAATCTATCCACAAGATCCGTGATGTGCCGAACCCGAGCGCCCGGTAGACAACATACTGTTCGGCGCTTCAGGTCTTGGTTACAGATTGCCCTCTCTGTCCTTCTAAGAATTGAGTCCCCTACCACCAGAATCTGTCTTTCCTTTCCCTTTGCTGCCCCCCCACTCTCACTGGAGGAGTTCTTCCCCTGGCAGCTAGGAGAGTCCCTCAACTCCAGCAGTGCTGGTCCCTGACTGGTTACACCAATGTCACGCAATGGAGCGTACTTATTGGGATGCTCCAGTCCTGGATCGGCCTCCCTGGCACTTCCCCCTCTACCCCTCCTGACTGTCACCCATCTACTCTTTGCTAGTGCCTGCACCTCTTTGTCTCCACCCGCCTCTGTGCTGGCCCCTGCCGGCACCTGCCGTGTACGTTCCTGGCTCACCTTTAGTATGGAGGGACTTCTCAGTGCTGACAGTTGCTTCCCCAGATTCAGAACCTGGGCTTCCTTCGACGTATCTGTTTATTGCTGCCAATCGTGTTATTGCTGGGGCCTGGAAGACACCTTCTGTATTGTTTGCAGTGGTGAAGAGCACTCTGACCACCTTGATAATCAACCAAAAAATGCCCAGTATTTTACATGATTCCCATGCTTAATTTTTTGAAGGTTTGGGCTCCCTGGTAGTCGTATGTTCTCCCCATCCTGCATCTGACCAGCCTGGGCCTGGTGGTCATATGCTGTCCCCATCCTGCATCCGGTCAGCCTGGGCCTGGTGGTCGTATGCTCCCCCCCACCCTGCATATGACCAGCCTGGGCTTCTTGTAATTGTTGGTATTACCATCCAAGTCTGCAGGACCCCTCTCCCTTCCCTCCCTTCCCTCTGTCTCCCATCTTCCCCTCACCAGGAATTTCTCCTGCTTTCCCTACTGCTCTTCTTTTTTTTTTTTTTCTCCCCCTCTCTGTTCTCACTCCCCTTCTGCGGCTTCTGTTGTCTCAAGGTATGCCCTAGTCCCTCAGGCTTAGGCACATTTTGCAGACCTACATATTGACCTCACCGTGGGGTCGTCTAGCTGATATTTTACTCACTAAAATGTTTAGTTGCACAAGATATCACTCGGGCCTGTATACTTTGTTTCCTCCCTTGTTTACCCGCTGCATGGGGGATCAGCTGTCCTGTTTACATGAGCAACAATAAACATGATCATACCAGAAAATCAACCCCAATAGATCCAGAGCAGTTCTATGTGTGTACAATAGATCCAGAGCATCTCTATGTGTGTACAATAGATCCAGAGCATCTCTATGTGTATACAATAGATCCAGAGCATCTCTATGTGTATACAATAGATCCAGAGCTTCTCTATGTGTGTACAATAGATCCAGAGCTTCTCTATGTGTATACAATAGATCCAGAGCATCTCTATGTGTATACAATAGATCCAGAGCATCTCTATGTGTATACAATAGATCCAGAGCATCTCTATGTGTATACAATAGATCCAGAGCATCTCTATGTGTATACAATAGATCCAGAGCATCTCTATGTGTATACAATAGATCCAGAGCAGTTCTATGTGTATACAATAGATCCAGAGCTGTTTTATTTGTGTACAATGGATCCAGAGCAGCTCTATGTGTATACAATAGATCCAGAGCAGCTCTATGTGTATACAATAGATCCAGAGCGGTTCTTTGTGTGTGTACAGTGGATCCAGATAGGTTCTATGTGTGTACAATGGATCCAGAGCGGCACTGTGTGTGTACAATGGATCCAGAGAGGTTCTATGTGTGTACAATGGATCCAGAGCAGTTCTATGTGTGTACAATGGATCCAGAGCAGTTCTATGTGTGTACAATGGATCCAGTGAGGATCTATGTGTGTACAATGGATCCAGAGCAGTTCTATGTGTGTACAATGGATCCAGTGAGGATCTATGTGTGTACAATGGATCCAGAGCAGTTCTATGTGTGTACAATGGATCCAGAGCAGTTCTATGTATGTACAATGGATCCAGAGCATCTCTGAGTACAAAGTGGTGGAGGGTGACACCTGCTGTTAAGAATGGGAAGTACAGTTATAATCTGGTCGGTTTAGAGAGGGCCGAAGTGAGAACCCATTTTTTGGCGGTTGATGAGGCAGCGCAGTTTCATTATATCTTAGTTTCCAGGAGAAGATCTTAAATTGCACCCACTATTATTAATATACATTTATATCTCCTGATACAATAAAGTTTCTTCCAATATGCACAGTTGGGAGTGCCTAAGCTGCACATTCACAAGGCTCAGCGGTTGGTGTTCTTAAAATTTTAGACTGCCATAAATAAGGGGAGTACAAGGTGGAGAAATGACGCACGCGAACGTTTAGATAAAATACTGGAGTGTATTTTTGATTGTTTTTATGTGTTCGTTCTTTGTTGTTGTGGTCAGGACCCAAACAAGACCGTTTTTTTATTTCTTTGTTAGGTAAATATGAAATATCGTATATTTATTATCTTTAATCTCTTTACCTGTTTTTAGGCTCTCTTTGCTCCTTGATTTAAAAAGCCTATTGTTTAAGAAATATCACAATGCTTCTGTTAAAGTGTTACTAAACCCACAACAGTAAAATCAGTCTGTATATGCAGTAAAGCATGCTTGTTATACTCACTGTGGAACCTAAGGGGTTAATCCTCTGCATTGTGTAAAAAAGGCTGTTTGATCCTGTCTTCTCTGATCCTCCCCGTCTTCCACTGTCCCCAAGCCATCTCCTGATAATGCAGAGCCTTTGAGTCACCCTGCACATGCTCAGTTTGATGTGTATTGCTAGAGAGTTTTTTTTTTTTTTTTTTTTTTTTTTTTGGGGGGGGGGTGCAAGTGATCAGCACAGGGCCAATCAGCACTGTTCAGACAGAGGGTCAGGGGTCTGCAGCCTCATAGGACAATCAGGGGAGAATGAAAACTGTTCTACAAGCTTTCACCAGACACTGATAGATGTCACACGACTGCTATATACTGCTGATGAGAAAAGGTATTTAGCAGTTTATATTTACTATAATAATTGCATTTCCATGTTCTGTATACTGTGGGAGACCAGATATAATGAATGCAGGCTCCTGGGTTTAGGAACACTGTAAGTATCTTAAAGTAATTGTAAAGTCCTTCATGTAGCAAAAGTTTATTTATGAACGATTGTATGTATAATATATAATCAGAAAAAAAACAATTGTATGTATGTATATATTCAGAGAGGGAGAAAGAAGAGGCAATATATAAAATATAAGTTTAATATCCTATAAACATCCAAAAGAACAGTCAACATTGACCCGCAATGTAACATTTTCCTTGAACGCGGTTGCAGGACGGTCTGTTCCAGGAGTGTGTGATCTAATGCCCCGTACACACGGTCAGATTTTCCGACGGAAAATGTTCGATGGGACCTTGTTGTCGGAAATTCCGACCGTGTGTGGGCTCCATCGGACATTTTCCATCGGAATTTCCGTCACACAAAATTTGAGAGAGAGCTGGTGCTCAAATTTTCCGACAACAAAATCTGTTGTCGTAAATTCCGATCGTGTGTACACAATTCCGACTTACAAAGTTCCACGCATGCTCGGAATCAAGCAGAAGAGCCGCACTGGCTATTGAACTTCATTTTTCTCGGCTCGTCGGATGTGTTGTACGTCACCGCGTTCTTGACGTTCGGAATTTGTGTGACCGTGTGTATGCAAGACAAGTTTGAGCCAACATCCGTCGGAAAAAAATCCATGGATTTTGTTGTCGGAATGTCCGATCGTGTGTACGCGACATTAGGGTCAGCATTAACACACAACCCTGCGAACGCGTCTAGTGTTTATGTGCGTTTTGCATTTTTTTCTGCCTAAAAGCTCCTCTCCTGATCCCCCTCGTGAGCTTTTTTTTTGTCAGCCTGTAAACACTCCACTTATGCTAATACTATACTATATTATACTAATGTGTCTGTAAATACCTGTGTGCACACATATGCCGCGTACACACAATCAGACATTCTGACAACAAAATCCTGAATTTTTTTTCCGACGGATGTTGGCTCATACTTGTCTTGCATACACACGGTCACACAAATCTTGTCGGAAATTCCGATCGCCAAGAACGCGGTGACGTACAACACGTACGACAAGCCGAGAAAAATGAAGTTCAATAGCCAGTGCGGCTCTTCTGCTTGATTCCGAGCATGCGTGGAACTTTGTGCAACGGACTTGTTGTGTACACACGATCGGAATTTCCGACAACGGATTTTGTTGTCGGAAAATTTGGGAACCAGCTCAACAAATGTCCGATAGAGCCTACACACGGTCGGAATTTCCGACAACAAGTGTTCGATGTGAGCTTGTTGTCGGCAATTCCGACAACATATGTCCGATGGAGCCTACACGTGGTCGGATTTTCCGATAACAAGCTCACATCGAACATTTGTTGTCGGAAATTCCGACCGTGTGTACGCGGCATTAGGCTTTTAGGCTCGGTTCACACTGGTGTGATGTGGGGAAACCCTGCAAATCCAGTGCCGGTTCCCGCATCGCATCGGAATTGCCGGCGGTTCACACTTCCCTATGCGAACTGCTGGGGGTGTCAATACAAAGTTAATGACCCCCCCCCCAAATCGGTTCGCAGATTGCAGTGCAAACTGTGAATTCGTACAGGAATGTGAACACCCACGCGACTTGATTCTGGTGCGGGGGAAAAAAAAAAAAAGGGTCCTACACAGTGGCGTCTCTAGGGGGTGGCTTTTGGGGATATAGCCCCGAATCTGGGGCCCATAGCCCCGAGTCTCTGCAGGGGTCCTCAAGAGGAGGGGAGACTCTTTGAGGACCCCGATATAAGTGGGGGGGCTCTCTGGGGACCCTGATGCAGGCGGAAGGCTCTCTGGGGATCCTGATTTAAGGGCGAGGCTCTCTGGGGACTTTGATTTAAGGGCGAGGATCTCTGGGGACCCTGATTTAAGGGCGAGGCTCTCTGGGGACCCTGATTTAAGGGCGAGGCTCTCTGGGGACCCTGATTTAAGGGGGAGGCTCTCTGGGAACCCTGATGCAAGGGGGAAGCTCTCTGGGGATCCTAATGTAAGGGGGCTCTTTGGGGACCCTGGTGTAATGTAAGGGGGGCTCTCTGGGGATATATACACAAACACGTATATTATATACATGTGTATGCCCGCCCAAGCGTATGACTTTCTTTACTATGTTGCTATGGGGGGCTCTAGCCCCAGATCTTTTGTAAACCTAGCAACGCCCCTGGTCCTACATGATTTTGGTCCCAATGAGATGCAAATTCAGCCATACAATCTCTATGGCTAAATACGCATCGCCCAGATATTGCATGTGATCTGCACAGCAGTGTGGTGCGAATCACATGCGATGTTTGACATCGCACAAGTGTGACCTGGCGCTTAGGCCCCATTCACACCTGAATGTCGCGTTTTCAGGCAGAAAGACGCGCGGTTTTTACTGCGTTTTTGACACGTTTTTGCCGCAATTTTGTGCAGGTTAAGAGGTCACCAATGTAAAAAGCAGAAAAATGCCCCAAATCTGCCTAAAAAAAAAAAAAAAGTTCAAGAACTTGTTTGAGCTTCAGGCGTTTTGGAGCTTCTGGCTTCAGGCGTTTTGAAGTGGGGATGTGAACCAGGTGTGAATGGGGCCTTAGAGGTGTATTAGAAAAGGAGCGACTGTATCTTTTAAAGAAAAAAAGATACAGTCTAAGCATGTCTGAAAATGAAAGTAACATAAAACTGATCCCAGACTCTATTTTGTTCCTCTCTTCTGTTTTCTTGGTGTTGTTTCTAACCTTTTGACCTTTCTTCCCCTGTGGTAGGTTGTCTATAAGAATAATGACATCCGCCTTGAGCTGTCTCGCCTGGCCCGAATATCAGACGTCAAAATGAAGATCTACGGTGAAGTGGCCCCCAAGTGTGAGAACGTGGCCACGCTGGACCCGATCAGCTTCGAGAGCCCCGAGGCCTACATCAGCCTGCCTAAGTGGAACACTAAACGCATGGGCTCCATCTCCTTCGACTTCCGCACCACCGAGCCCAACGGCCTCATCCTTTTCACCCACGGAAAGCCGCAGGACCGCAAGGACGTTCGCAGCCAGAAGAACACCAAAGTGGACTTCTTTGCGGTGGAGCTGCTGGACGGTCACCTCTACCTCCTGTTGGACATGGGTTCTGGCACCATCAAGGTGAAAGCCACCGCCAAGAAGGCAAACGATGGCGAGTGGTGCCACGTGGACATCCAGCGTGACGGCAGATCAGGTAAGGAGGAGCTGAGGTGGTGGTGGAGTGAGCCTGAGACAGTAGAAAGTCAAGACTCCGCAATACTGAGAGGGCTGATCTGATCTCTATCATGTTTCCAGCTGTGGTTTGGTCCTCCAGCTATGTGCATGGAAGGACCCCAGGTGTCACCAATGACGCATCTATACAAATTCTCTCCTGTGTTCTGTGATTGCTGCTACAAAACTGAGCCAGACAAATTTTATCACTCCAATTCATATACACATAGTGCTGGAATTATATGTTATGTTGTGTGTGTGTGTGTGTGTGAGTTTATAGAACTGCAGACAATGGACAACCAGTGCATCCTGGGAGAACGCAGGGATGGAGATGAAGATCTGAAAACTGCGCCCGTAACACTAGAAAATGCAGCAACTGCTGCCAGAATGAATGTCTTCAGTCGTGATTTATGTTTTTGGTGTCTTTTCACAGCACCGCTGTACGTCATCTCCTATAGATAAGATAGGATTAATACAAAAACGTGTATACCTATTGCTGTCCTGATGCTGGGTGTTAGAAAAGAGACCTCCTAGTCTTCTACTCTTCGTTGAAGGATGAAATGAGTTTGAATATCTTAATTTGGCCTGCTAACTTTGTATGTTTTTTTTTTTTCAATTGGGCTGATTTGCTGGGTAGATCGCTTTTCAGAGGGGAATTTAGCAGTGTCTGGCAGGTGTTCATGAAGCAACCCTGTGTGTGTTTGACAGGCTGTGCCGCCTGTCAAACTCTGCTGATTTAAAGTTGCCGCAAAGCACCGCGGCATTAGTACATACATTAAAATGATTGTAAGGGTTTGTTTTTTGTTTTTTTTGTTTTTTTTGTTTTTTTTAATAACAAATATATCATACTTTCTTCCACTGTGCAGCTCGTTTTGCACAGAGTGGCCCTGAACCTGCTCTTCTGGGGTTCCTCGGCGGCTCTCGCGGCTCCTCCCCACATCAGATATCCCCCTAGGAGAAGCGCTCTCCCGGGGGGGTTACCTTGCGGGCACGCTCCCGAGTCCAGCATAGACGCCGAATGATGGACTCAGCCCCGCCCCCCGCGTAATTGGATTTGATTGACAGCAGAGAGAGCCAATGGCTGCGTTGCTATCAATCTATCCAATCAAGAGCCGGGAACCCCCAGGCAGAGAGACAGCGCGCCCCCGCCGGGTCAAGTTCCATGGCTCAGGTAAGTAAAACGGGGTGGGGGGGGCGGTTGCTGGGGGGCCGGTCACTGCCAGGTGTTTTTTCCTAATGCATAGGATGCATTAAGGTGAAAAAACACGTAGGCTTACAACCCCTTTTTAAGCCTTTTTTTTTTTTTTTTAATGGGATCAAAGACGTTAGAAAAATGCTGGTTTTTACAGCTGAACCCACAAGTTTTGGTTTTTTTTTTACAGTCAAAAAAATGCCCGTCAAAAACAGTTGATAACAGCCTATGTGTGCATGGACACATAGGATAACATGCTGGAGAGTTTATTAACTATAGAAAAAAAAACGTCTGAAGCCAAAAACAGCAGCTGTAAAAACTCCCAGAAACGTCCAGTGTTCATGAGGCCTAATAGCAGAGTTTAGGTTGGGCAGTCAGTTTGGGGACCTCGGCTCAACTCCCTGTTTTTACTTCCCCCTCCTGGCTGCCCATTTGAAGGTGCCCTAACAGTTTTGACTTATTAAAGTACCTACCAGCAGATATAACCGCTGGATACAGACTTGTTGACTAAGCGTTTGGCTCACTGTCTGTCTTTCTATCTAGTTGTCAATCTCTTTCTTTCTTTCTTTCTTTCTTTCTTTCTTTCTTTCTTTCTTTCTTTCTTTCTTTCTTTCTTTCTTTCTTTCTTTCTTTCTCTCTCTCTTTCTCTTTCTCTTTCTCTTTCTTTCTTTCTTTCTTTCTTTCTTTCTTTCTTTCTTTCTTTCTTTCTTTCTCTCTCTCTTTCTTTCTTTCTTTCTTTCTTTCTTTCTTTCTTTCTTTCTTTCTTTCTTTCTTTCTTTCTTCATTATATTACCAAAAGTATTAGGACGCCTGCCTTTACATGAACTTTAATGGCATTCTTAGTCTTAGTCCAGTCTTAGTCCATAGGGTTCAATATAAAGTTGGCCCACCCTTTGCAGCTATAACAGCTTCAACTCTTCTGGGAAGGCTGTCCACAAGGTTTAGGAGTATGTCTATGGGAATTTTTGAGCATTCTTCCAGAAGACTATTTGTGAGGTCCGACACTGATGTTGGACGAGAAGGCCTGGCTCGCAGTCTCCGCTCTAATTCATCCCAAAGGTGTTCTATCGGGTTGAGGTCAGGACTCTGTGCAGGCCAGTCAAGTTCCTCCACCCCAAACTCGCCTATCCATGCCCTTATGGACCTTGCTTTGTGCACTGGTCCAAATAATTTGGTGGAGGGGGGGGATTATGGTATGCGGTTGTCTTTCAGGAGAGTGCGAGCCGGGCCTTCTCTTCCAACATCAGTGCCTGACCTCACAAATGTGCTTCTGGAAGAATAGTCAAACATTCCTATAGACACACTCCTAAACCTTGTGGACGGCCTTCCCAGAAGAGTTGAAGCTGTTATAGCTGCAAAGGGTGGACCAACTCAATATTGAACCCTACGGACTAAGACTGGGATGCCATTAAAGTTCATGTGCGTGTAAAGGCAGGTGTCACAATACTTTTGGTAAGTCTGTCTATTCTATTGATCTGTCTGTGTGTCATTCTACTATCTATCGATCTATCTATTCTATCATTCTCCCAGCTTTCCAACTTTCAATTTCATATTGTATGCTGCTCATTCCAGAAATATATCTGGATATTCTATATCTGTAGATGTAAGTGATTACCATTAATGACGGAGCTGGGCATAGTCCTGCACAGCACATGGTGTCTGCTCAAAAGCTGGCCTGTCCGCCCATTGCAGTTGGCTGAAGCCGCGAAAAGCCGCGCTCTGGAATCCTCCTGTGTCCCTGTTGTATTAACCTTTCTAATGAAAACGCTCTTGACATTTGCGCTGTGCGGAGATTGCTCGCACTCCGTCATTAAGATTGATTGAATTATCCGCAGAGCGAGGAAAATAAATACCCCAATGAGGGCATTTGTTACATAAATTAAATGAAGGTGGAAACCCCTAAACTGTATCTGACCACGGCTGTTATTTGCTGATAGAAGGCATGTACCTCTGTCTGATGGTTGCCTCAATGCCACTACATGTAAATTCTAGAGCAGTCTCCCTCAGCAAATCGTATAGTAGGGGGTTCTAGATCAGCCCTCTTAATCAAATCATATTGTGGGATTCTAGAGCAGCTCCCCCCCTGCAAATCATATAGTAGGGGGTTCTAGATCAGCCCTCTTAATCAAATCATGTAGTGGGATTCTAGAGCAGCCCCCCCCCCCGCAAATCATATAGTAGGGGGTTCTGGAGCATCCACCTCAGCAAATCATATAGCGGGGGTTCTAAATCAGCCCCCCCCCCTCCTGCAAATCATTTAGTGGTGGGCTCTAGAATAGTGCTCCTCAGCAGATCATATAGTGGGGGTTCTAGGAAGATTCTAGAGCAGAGCCCTAGTTAAGGGATCATTTTGGACCCCACTCATATATAACTGTTGTGGGTTTCTGCTTTATAATCCTCACAATATCAGATTCATTTTTGGGGTTCAAACCTAATATTAGGTGGCCCTGGAGCAGGCCCCCCTCTGCCAATCATTGATGGTATTCTAGAAAGTTCCTGGTTTCTGAACTATATATATTCGGAGGGTTCAATATCATCCGCCCATCACTGCATTGTGTAGATAAGCCTCTTCCATTGCTTTTATATGTGTTATAATGGTTTCTCTCTTTACAGGCACCATCTCCGTGAACAGTAAACGCACTCCATTCACCGCCAGCGGGGAGAGCGAGATTCTGGACCTGGAAGGGGACATGTACCTGGGGGGCCTCCCCGAGAACCGCGCCGGGCTCATTCTGCCCACCGAGTTGTGGACGGCCATGTTGAACTACGGTTACGTGGGCTGCATCCGCGACCTGTTCATCGACGGTCGCAGCAAGAACATCCGTCAGCTAGCGGAGGAGCAGAATGCCGCCAGCGTGAAATCCTTCTGTAACCGCGTGAGCGGCAAGCAGTGCGACAGCTACCCCTGTAAGAACAACGCCGGCTGCCGGGATGGCTGGAACCGCTTTGTGTGTGACTGCACCGGCACCGGGCACTGGGGCCGCACCTGCGAGAGGGGTGAGTGCGGCTCTGTCAGCATTTATTAATAGAAGATGGAATAAAGAAATGTGTCCCCAACTCTGTCCCCTGCCACCCCCATTCCAAGATTCTAGATGTCTTCATTGTTACAGAATATGAGACCTCGTGTTGGGCACTACTGTGACCACGGCAGGTGGCAGGACTGGGAACATTGGAAAGATAGGAGAAGTTGGCGGGTTAATCAGGCTGCTGAGATCCACCCAAACCTGAAGTGTCCCTTTTTTGTGGAAGATATTTTGGCTGTACATTGACATACACACTTCTTTCTGGCAAGGGGCAAGCATTGTGTTAAACTGACCCTGATGTTTCTTTAAAAAGAAATAACATAGGGCTTAATTCACAAAGCTTTAGCACATGGGTAAAGACCCCAATTGTAGTCATGTAAGAGTAATTTTATAATCTAATCCGACTCAACAGAAAATAACTGTCACTTTTGTGAAAATAAGAATGCTTATCCAGTTGTGTTAGCTTTGTGAATTTTGTAACTTTATAAGGAGTGAAAAAGAGTTTGGTCCCTGAGAGATCCTAAAGCCAGCCATAGATTATGCGATTTTCTTTCCTGCAACCTGAAAGAAAATTGCTCGATTCCTCCATCAACACAATCAGTGTTGATGGGGGAATCCATTCTGCAAACCTATTGTTTTCTCAGGGTGGGGGAAGTTGCCCCTGCCAGGAGAACATAGTGATTATTGCTAACAGCTATAGTAGCCGCTAGCTATAATATGTGAAATCCAACAGGCTGGTGGTACCCAAATTGATCAACTTGGGCACATTTAGCTTTCCCATACATGGTTCAAAATCTCGACATTCAAACCGCCATCTATAGGCGGCTTTAGGACTAATCATAGTTGAACTACAGGCAGATATAGACAACACAAATTAATACAGCTTTGTAGTCATTGATACATTATTAATTTTTATATTTATTTAACGTTTTAAATTATTTCAATAATTCTATTTGTTATTTATTTATTAGTTATTATGTATTCATTTTATTTGGTCCTTGATTTTGATCTTTCTTCTGGTACGTTTGCATGCTGTATGTGTGGGAATGCTCGATGTCTTAGGATGTTTGCGTAGTCTCTGAAGATTTCTTGTGTGTGCAACTGAATTAGCCGATGGTTGTTTGTTGCTCTGATTTTTTATTTTCCTGGTTGATGCTTCTGTCTGTAATCTTCAGGTTGTTATATTATTATTGTTGTAATAACACTTTACCTGCTGGCTCCTAGGTTGGCCTGACTGGCTCCTAGGTTGGCCTGACTGGCTCCTAGGTTGGCCTGACTGGCTCCTAGGTTGGCCTGACTGGCTCCTAGGTTGGCCTGACTGGCTCCTAGGTTGGCCTGACTTGCTTCTAGGTTGTCCTGACTGGCTCTTAGGTTGGCATGATTGGCTCCTATCTTGGCCTGACTGGCTCCTATTTTGGCTTGACTGGCTCCTATCTTGGCCTGACTGGCTCCTATCTTGGCCTGACTGGCTCCTATCTTGGCCTGACTGGCTCCTATCTTGGCCTGACTGGCTCCTATCTTGGCTTGACTGGCTCCTTTCTTGGCCTGACTGGCTCCTTTCTTGGCCTGACTGGCTCCTTTCTTGGCCTGACTGGCTCCCATCTTGGCCTGACTGGCTCCCATCTTGGCCTGACTAGCTCCAATCTTGGCCTGCCTATCTTGGCCTGACTGGCTCCTATCTTGGCCTGACTGGCTCCTATCTTGGCTTGACTGGCTCCCATCTTGGCTTGACTGGCTCCCATCTTGGCTTGACTGGCTCCCTTCTTGGCTTGACTGGCTCCCATCTTGGCTTGACTGGCTCCCATCTTGGCTTGACTGGCTCCCATCTTGGCTTGACTGGCTCCCATCTTGGCCTGACTGGCTCCCATCTTGGCCTGACTGGCTCCCATCTTGGCCTGACTGGCTCCCATCTTGGCCTGACTGGCTCCCATCTTGGCCTGACTGGCTCCCATCTTGGCCTGACTGGCTCCCATCTTGGCCTGACTGGCTCCTATCTTGACCTGACTGCCTGCTACATTTGCCTTTCAATAAAGTCACAACTGCTAAACCAGTACACCCCACAATTTTAATAAGGTCAAATTTCAAAAGCCATATAAAGTCAATTATAAATACCACTGTTCCAGGGGCCATGGAGGACCCCTTTCTCAAGGTGACACTTAAATATAGGAGTCAGAAAGTCTCCTTGATTATCCTGACAGGCTCTTCAATTAGTCTGACTGCCTCTTAAATTGGCCTGACTTGGCTAGATGGGTTCCAAGATTAGCCTGACTGTCTCCTAAATTGGCCCGACTTGCTTTTTAGATTGGACTCACTGGCTCCTAGCTAAGCCTGACTGGTTCTTAGGCTCTTAGATTAGCCAGACTGTCTTCTAGATTGGCTTGACGGTCTCCTAGGTTAGCCTGACAGGCTCCTAGATTGCTGGACTGTCATCTGGATTGGCCTGACTGCCTCCTAGATCGGCATTTCTTCTGCACTGGCCTGGTTGGCCCCTAGAATGGCCTGACTGCTTAATGTCAATTTTTTTTCTGAATGTACATTATTGTGCACTCTCCTGGAACTTTCACTACTTGATGTTCTTTTCTTCTGAGCTTCCTCCTATGCTTTTCATCCATGCCTTTTCAGTGCGCCATCAGCTCAGGTTACCTCTGTTGTCCTGGAATATTGGTAGAGCGGCTCGCCGGGTTCAGTGGGGTCCAGCGGAGTAGAACTATATCTTATAGAGCAGAATCAACTTGGTGGAGAATGCGGTTTAGTAAAGGTAGCCGGAGGGTGCAGACCAAGCAATAAAGTCCTTTCAGTCTTTTGATTAAATGCGGACACAATGTTGTATAGTTCGGCTGCTCGTTACATTACACAGGAAGGAGGTGAAAGCAGAAATGGAATATTGTTGCTCATTTCAGCACTTTCTTATTCCAAAATTGTTTTTTGTATCTACTGTATGGATGTAATGCAGTGCAGCCCCCTGGTGGTGGCATGCAGTACTGCACCTGTCTGGTGAGCTCATTGCCATGTTCCATGTGTGACCCCCGCCGAGTCTCTTCAGGTAATAATGGGGGAAATTAGGAGAAGACGGTGTGTGCGGAATGCAATCTCTTCTGCTGACACTCAGGAAGTGTCCTCACCAGTCCTCTGATTATCAGGCCTCCTTCACCAGCTGGGGCCCTATAGGTTTCCAGAGTTAACCCTTCGCATGCCACAGCCAGGAACACGACCAACCCCAATTCACTTCTCACCCAGAGAAGGTGTCCAGAATTGTCTGCTATATGTCACAAATCATTTTATTTAAAGTTTCAGGGAGGGGGGTAGGGTTTTTGGGACTATCCCCGTCATGGTGTGGGATGAGTGCTATTGAGACTATACTGCTATCTGTGTGGATACTACCATTGGCATCCTGGCATACTGTATACATTCAGCTGTTAACTTAAAGTTCATATACCATCCACCCACAAAGTGATATTAAACATACAATGTTTAATTGCCTTAATCTCTACAATGTATGTATAAAGATCATGCCGCTGTATTTAATTATAAAAAATTGTAGTACCTTATTTAATCGTTCAGAGGTCACATGACATTTCCCAGGTCTTTCCTGTCCTCAAGGAAATAGGGAGGAGTTTCTAGTAGATACATGCTCAAGCAGCAGAGGATGTCTATATTTTGAATCCGTATCTGCTGCAGCCTAAGTGTAAGCCAGCCATTGCCACCTCTACCGAGCATGCTCCAGTTTCAGTTCCCTTCTATGCTGTTCATTTCCCCCTTTTGTTCTTATCTGGAGGAAAGCTGTGTCTGTACAGTGGTGATTGGTGCTGTGCCAGTCACATGACATAAAAAAAAACAGCTCTCAGAATAGAAAATAAAAATAAAAAATAGCAACAAAGTAGAGCTGCACAATAATCGTTTAAAAAATTGCGATCTTGATTCAACCCCCTCACGATCTTAATCGGGCATTTCCACGATTCATTCATGTAACAAGTGCAGAGCCGTTCTCTGCTCACTGAGTTGTCAAAAAAAAAAACAGAAAAAAAAAAATCAACCATCCGGCAAATGTTTATCAACATTGCTCAGCGCTGAGAGATAATAGTATTATTTAATAGTATTATTTTATATATACTGTGATTCTCTACTTGCCAAATATGCTGCAGAAATCTCCCTCCACTAAGTCTGGCTGCAGCCATTTTAACTGTGGGCAGCTGAAGCTGCTGCCTGTTCACTTCCTGGATTTACACAGACACACAGAGGCACACTTCCAGCTCTGCAGCTCTCATTGGCCCTCGTATGACTCATCCCCCCTCGCTTCCTGGCAAACTCTCACAAGAGAGAGAGCTGTGCATGATGTCATAAGCCTAGGCTAATGACCAGACAAGAAACAGGAAGTGGGCTGTATAAGGTATTTACTGGCAGAAAAAAAATGCTATACTATCCAAAGTTAAAACAACAAGGGCAGAGGATTTATTAGATGGAAAGTTGAAAAAAATGACTGAAGTTCTGCTTTAAGTGAGTCCGGGTAATTGCTGTGGAATCAGATTAAGGTCAGCTGGCAGGCTCTGCAGTCTAAGCCTCTAGTCTAGTACCTCCCCCTAGCTTCTGGAAGCTTCTGGAAAGTTCCAGAACTTAGTGGGAGGGGGTATACAGTTGGCATCCTGAATGTTCAAGGGATCTCTGCCCAATAGACTGGTTCCTGACAGAGGATGCAAGGTGGAAAAATGCGAGTTGCCTGGCTGTGCAGGAGTAGGGGGACCCAAAATCTATTGGCCCTCTAGGGGGTAGCGCTACATATAAAAATCTGAAAATGATTTTCATCGTCCAATAGCAGGCCAGTCACCCCGGGGTGTTTAGGTGCCCGTGGCAGCAAGTGAACATATTGCCTGTGATCTGCAAGGCCAGTCCCTGCAGCCTCTCCCCCCCCCCCCCACACACTGGTGGTTGGATGCCTCTAATATTGTCAGGACTGATATGGAGCCCATAATTCTGCACTGGACGAGGGGACACAGAGGAACAGACCACTGCTGGAGAATAGGGGAGCGCTCTCTGCTTGGGAAGCAGAGGATCAGGTAAGTAAAACTGCTTTTTCTGTCTCCGATACCTAAATGAGCATTCAACCCTTGCAGTTCTAGGGGCAGTCCCTCTGCAAGTGAGGATTTTCCCCGTAGTTGGGCTTCCAAAAAGCCCCTCCTTCCTTCTCAGTTGGTAATGTCGCTTCCTAGTATTACATTTTCAGCTTCCATTAAAAATAAATCTCTGGCGGTCCTTGCTGAGACACTTCCTGTCATAGGGTGACAACGTTCTGTCTCTGTCTGCCAATTGTACTGCGTTGTCACCCTGTCATATGGGCTTCCAGTGAAGACTTGTGGCCATGTAAACACACAATACACAAGTATGGCCCACTGTTGTTACCATTAGGAAATATATCCTGAAGAGCAACGCTATGAACTAGTTAGTTGTGCTGCATACCTATTCACTAATAGGAAGAGAGAGCAGAGGGAAGAGCCCAACAGTCTGCCGCTGCTTCTTCAATGTCCACTCACGGGCCGGGGGATGGGAAGCATTGTATTACGTATCTACAGAAGAGGAGATATCAAGTCACCAATTTGTTGCTACAGTTTGACAGAGCTGTGTAAATCCCAGGACTGGATGGACGGGGATACAAAAGCAGGTTGATAGAGGAGGTCTGGGGATGGACCAATAATGGTGTAAAGCGTGCCTGGACATAAGAGGGAGTGAAGTTCCGTGTAGTTCCCGAGACTTGTATCTCCAATCGAATACGGAGGACGAGTATAAAAATGGCGCCCTATGTGGCTTCTCCAGGCCGGCTCCCCCCCCCATTGGTGAACCCCAACTCCCAGGATGCTTTGCAGGACAGGCCACTGTGGTCACTACAGCCACATTGCCGGAGGATGTTGCCGGCCTGGTACCGAAGTCCCCAGACAGCGATTTTCCAATTAATTTCACAAAGCAGCCAGCCGCGTCTCTCCACTCCATTTTAATCCAGTGGCCCCCGGAGGGAACGTGAATGATAAGCTGATAAGATGCACATGGAGGCCGGAGCCAAGACCGCAGCATGATCTCATCTGGATAGCGGCGGAGCCGTGCTGCAGAGAGTTTAACCCCCCGGCTCACGGGCGCAACGCACCAGCCAAGATTTATGTCTGGATGAGCGTCTGGAGAGGGGAATTGACGTAAACTGGATGCAATCACTCCGGAGAATCTTCCAGGGAGGCGACACCATGCGAATAGTGATGAAGGTGCAATATGAGGAATGCTTGTCTCTCAATGTAGATTATGGACCCCCCACCATAATGTGGATTGCACAGGGGGGGTTCGGTAGGCCGACACATTTGTTATCCATTCTGTGAGCACCTTTTACTTTTTTGATGGCCTCCAAACCAGGCTCAGGATTTTCCCAGCAGTATATTGTTTGAATACATTTGGGAAGTTTCAGTGTTTATGTCCTTTCGGGGCTCCTGGACACACCCGGCGGTAGTTCTGCCATTTCTTTAGCCTTTGTTGAGGTTTTCTTGACCAGGGTTTGTCGGGGACCATCCCACTTCCCTAGTTCTCTGCAGATGAAAGCCAGTTCAGCCTAAACTTGTTTTATCTACCTTATAGAGCTTTTGGGCTGTGGGAGGAACCCTTCATGAACAGCATACAAACTTCATGCTGATAGCATCCTGGTCAGTGGTGGCTGGTGAAGTTTTAGTATGGGGGGAGCACCAGACCCTGCCCTTCCTTTTTGACTCCTCCCACTTCTCATAAGCCCCACCCCTTATAGAATCCAACCACTCTGTCCCCTGTATTCCACTTGCTTCCACCCATAGTGTTAGGAGTATACAGATAAGCATCACAGGACAGAGTATACAGCTCAGCCTCACAAATCAGGGTATATAGATCAGGGTATACAGCTCAGCCTCACAGGTCAGGGTATACAGTTTAGCATCACAGGACAGAGTATATAGCTCAGCCTCACAGATCAGGGTATACAGCTTAGCCTCACAGATCAGGGTATATAAAGCTCAGCCTCACAGATCAGGGTATACAGATCAGGGTATACAGCTTAGCCTCACAGATCAGGGTATACAGATCGGGGTATATAAAGCTCAGCCTCACAGATCAGGGTATATAAAGCTCAGCCTCACAGATCAGGGTATACAGATCAGGGTATACAGCTTAGTCTCACAGATCAGGGTATAGAGATCAGGGTATATAAAGCTTAGCCTCACAGATCAGGGTATACAGATCAGGGTATATAAGGCTCAGTCTCACATATCAGCATATACAGATCAGGGTATATAAAGCTTAGCCTCACAGATCAGGGTATACAGATCAGGGTATATAAGGCTCAGTCTCACATATCAGGGTATACAGATCAGGGTATATAAAGCTCAGCTTCACAGATCAGGGTATACAGTTTAGCATCACAGGACAGAGTATATAGCTCAGCCTCACAGATCAGAGTATACAGATCAAGGTATACAGCTTAGCCTCACAGATCAGGGTATACAGATCAAGGTATACAGCTTAGCTTCACAGATCAGGGTATACAGCTTAGCCTCACAGATCAGGGTATACAGATCAGGGTATACAGCTTAGCCTCACAGATCAGGGTATATAAAGCTCAGCCTCACAGATCAGGGTATACAGATCAGGGTATATAAGGCTCCGTCTCACATAGGGTATATAAAGCTTAGCCTCACAGATCAGGGTATACAGATCAGGGTATACAGATCAGGGTATATAAACCTCAGCCTCACAGATCAGGGTATACAGATCAGGGTATACAGCTTAGCCTCACATATCAGGTTATACAGGTATATAAAGCTCAGCCTCACAGATCAGGGTATACAGCTTAGCCTCACAGATCAGGGTATACAGATCAGGGTATATAAAGCTCAGCCTCACAGATCAGGGTATACAGATCAGGGTATACAGCTTAGCCTCACAGATCAGGGTATACAGATCAGGGTATATAAGGCTCAGTCTCACATATCAGCATATACAGATCAGGGTATATAAAGCTTAGCCTCACAGATCAGGGTATACAGATCAGGTTATATAAGGCTCAGTCTCACATATCAGGGTATACAGATCAGGGTATATAAAGCTCAGCTTCACAGATCAGGGTATACAGATCAGGGTATATAAAACTCAGCCACACAGATCAGGGTATACAGCTTAGCCTCACATATCAGGTTATACAGATCGGGGTATACAGATCAGGGTATATAAAGCTCAGCCTCACAGATCAGGGTATACAGATCAGGGTATACAGCTTAGTCTCACAGATCAGGGTATATAAGGCTCAGTCTCACATATCAGCATATACAGATCAGGGTATATAAAGCTCAGCTTCACAGATCAGGGTATACAGATCAGGGTATATAAAGCTCAGCCACACAGATCAGGGTATACAGATCATGGTATACAGCTTAGCCTCACAGATCAGGGTATACAGATCATGGTATACAGCTTAGCCTCACAGATCAGGGGTATATAAAGCTCAGCCCTTACAGATCATGGTATACAGCTTATCCTTACAGATTAGAGTATATAAAGCTCAGCCTCACAGATCAGGGTATAGAAATCAGGATATATAAAGCTCAGCCTCACAGATCAGGGTATATAAAGCTTAGCCTCACAGATCAGGGTATACAGATCAGCCTCACAGATCAGGGTATACAGATCAGCACAGGACCCCCGGCTCAGCCAGCACACCCCCAAACCCCCCCACTTGCGGGACTCGCGGCTCTGACAGCACACTTGCCCCCCCTCCCCCTGTCTCTGGGCTTTGACAGTGGCAGCCCCGTGAAGGAGCTTGCGGCTCTAGGCTCTGACAGCACCCCCCCCATCTATGGGCTTTGACAGCGGCACCCCCTTGAAGCTTGTGGCTCTAACAGCACCCCATCGCGGGGCTCGTGGCTCTGGCAGCACCCCCTACCCTCCCCCCACGCGTGGCTCGTGTCTCTTAGCTCTGATAGACCCCCTGTGGTCAGGCACTTACTGCCAGGCTCCTCTCCCAAATGCACCAGAGCAACAACGGAGGATTCCTTCAGTCCAGTGTGTGTCTCCTTCGCTCCTCTTCCTAAGCACCAGGCATCCAATAGGGTGGCCTGGCGCTTTGGCCAATCAGGAAACAGGTCTGACGCCCTGCCCCCTGATTGGCGGCAAGGAAGGTTAGTGGGAAAATAGCGAAAATTAATTCGCTATCATCACACAATTGGGTGGGATCAGGGCGCACTCTCTGCACCCCGAGTCCACCCTATTTTGAATCCTATTAGAGCCTTTGGCTCTAATCAGGTGCTTAAAAAAAACACCCCCTCCCACCCCTGCCATAGGAGTCCATGCGTCCGGCGTCCTAAAAGAGGCCGGGTGCATGGACGGGGGGTGGGGGGGCGCCGCCCGTGCGCCCACAATGCACGTGCCGCCACTGATCCTGGTAGGTATTAAACCCAGGAGTCCAGAATTATAAAGCAAAGGTTGAAGAACTCGCTGTGTTTATTGTGGCAGGCCAGCAAAATAACCAACTATGTAAACTGCTGCAGCATCTCACCTTCTCATTTGCTGCTGAGTTATGCCCCATACACACGGTCAGATTTTCCGACGGAAAATGTGTGATAGGACCTTGTTGTCGGAAATTCCGACCATGTGTAGGCTCCATCACACATTTGCCATCGGATTTTCCGACAAAGTTTGAGAGCAGGCTATAAAATTTTCCGACAACAAAATCCGTTGTCGGAATTTCCGATCGTGTGTACACAAATCCGATGCACAAAGTGCCACGCATGCTCAGAATAAATAAAGAGATGAAAGCTATTGGCTACTGCCCCGTTTATAGTCCCGACGTACGTGTTTTACGTCACCGCGTTCAGAACGATCGGATTTTCCGTCAACTTTGTGTGACCGTGTGTATGCAAGACAAGTTTGAGCCAACATCCGTCGGAAAAAATCCTAGGATTTTGTTGTCGGAATGTCCGATCAATGTCCGACCGTGTGTACGGGGCATTACAGTTGTGGGGAAGAAAAGACTGAGGATATTCTTCCTCCTACCTGCACTAAACTGATGACCTTATCTTAGCCTAGGCAAAGTCATGGAATGGAGCTCAAGGATGGCTTTTTAAGGAGGAACTTCACCCCCCCCCCCCCCCCCCCACTTTACCCGTTATTCATGGTTGACTTTGAGCCAACTACACACCTACCTAGATGATTTTTTTTGTCCTGTCCTTTTTTTGTGATTCATTGCAAACAAAAACCAGGAATAACAGTGGCAATGGGACTTTAAGAGGTCATTACAACCAAGGTAGTACAAAAGTCTCATAAAGATTTCTGATGAAAATATTTGCACTTCCACCACGTCCGCAACTTAAGTCTGACCTGAAAGTAAGAGACAAATAATGAGCCCCCTCCGGTCTTTGGGAAATAGTCGTAGGCACCACAAAAGTCAAGCTGATCATGTGCACCAGGTAGACTCGCTGGATAAACTGGCCCGCACATGGGATATTAGAGGACTAAACATTAATGCCGCGTACACACGAGCGGACTTTACGGCAGACTTTGCCCGGCGGACGGGATTTTGTTGGACAATTCGATCGTGTGTGAGCTCCAGCGGACTTTGTTTTCTCAAAAGTTGGACGGACTTAGATTTGAAACATGTTTCAAATCTATCCGACAGACTCGAGTCCGGTCGAAAAGTCCGCTCGTCTGTATGCTAGTTCGACGGACAAAAAGCCACGCTAGGGCAGCTATTGGCTACTGTCTATGAACTTCCTTGTTTTAGTCCGGTCGTACGTCATCACGTACGAATTCAACGGACTTTGGTTGATTGTGTGTAGGCAAGTCCGTTCATTCAGAAAGTCCGTCGTAAAGTCCGTCAAAGTCCGCCGGGCAAAACTGCCGTAAAGTCCGCTCGTGTGTACGCGGCATTAGGATAACAGTTGTGAGGTTGTGGTTGCTCCCCGCAAGGGAAAATGGCCACCACCTATAAGGCCTATAATGAGGCGAAGGGTAGTCTAAGGCTGGCCATATATTATACAATTTTCTTTTAGATTTACCAAAACCATATGATATGAGGTCAAACTAAACACTTTCAAATTGTATGCAATCAGCCAGGCACTACATAGTTGAAGGTAAATCTAAAGGAAATTGAGCAAGAGAATTGTATAATGTATAAAAGTAGTCAACGTGACTTTCTACTTTTTCAAGGTGAGGATTGGGGTCTCCTCAAAAGATTTACCCAATCATTAACTTCAACAATCAAAGTGTTGTCACTTTATTTAAAAAACAACAAAAAAAAAAAGTGGTTGTTGTTTTCCCTTTTCTGGGCCTTATAGGTCGTGGCTATTTTCCCTTGGGGCAGCAACCACGAAAACACATCTGTGATGCTCAGCCCTCTAATATTTCATGTGTGGGCCAGTTTATCCAGCGAGTCTATATGGTGCATATGATCAGATTGATTTTTTTTTTTTTTGGTGCCTATGAGGGTTTCCCCATGGGCCGGTGGGGGCTCATTATTTGCCCCCTACTTTCGGGTTGAACTTACATCGCGGAGGTGGTAAAAGTACAACAAATATCATCTTGGTGACTTCAGAGGTAATGAAGTAGTGGTTTAAACCTTGAAATGCGTAGACCTGTACTGTATTGTGCTTGCCTTCTGTACTATATGGTTTTATGTCTTCATATGCCTTTTTGGTGGATTTTAAATACTGAACTGTAATAAAATATTGCCAAAGTTTTATATTCACTTTTATGTGTCAATGATGACTCATATATTCACTACCAGAGGCAAAACTAAAGTCCCATTGACATAATTTCTGTTTTTTGTTTAATCATGTTGGGATTGTGTCTCCTGTACTCTACTCATCACATGCCTGATGAAGGGGTCCTGCGTGGCTCCGAAACGCCGCTTTCTGCTGTACCGATGTGATCGCTGATTAAGTTTTGGACCCATTTTTGGAGATCCTGGTGTGGTGGTGACATTACTTTCTTTGACTATACACAGTTCCAGACGGTGGTCACTTCAACACCTATTTATGAATATAGTCATCTTTACAGGAATGTGTGCGTTGGGAATATTGTATTGAAAGTCCTGTACAGGAGGTCCCCTAGTTACAAACATCTGACTTACAAACGGAGGGAGACAACAGGAAGTGAGAGGAAATTAGTTATTATGGGAAAAGGGTACCTCCACTGAATCTTTATCACCAATCCTTGTTTCCACAACAAAAAAAGCTTAATATTTTTCTTGGCTGGAGCTACACTTACAAAATGTACCTGTTCCGACTTACAAACAGATTCAATTTAAGAACAAACCTACAGACCCTATCTTTCTTGTAACCCGGGGACCACCTGTACTCTATTGTCACAATCAACACCCCACCTTAAATATTGTATATTTTGAAAATTGTGATCCCCTGCACCGCTGCCACAGCCTTGTTCCACACTGCCATCTTTGTTCCTGACACCATTAGGTGCAGGTTGCCTATTCCTGGTTCAGGCAGCCCAGACTGATGACATTGTCTCAGCCTAGGCAAAGTCATGGGACTGGAAGAACTTCACCCCCCCCCCTATTTTCCCCCCCTTTTACTCGTTATACTCGTTATCCAAGGTTGTCCTCAAATCACATACTCACCTGCCCAGTGGATCCAGCGTTGTTCTTCTGTGATCCACCACACTGCTGTCACAGCCTCGTCCTGTGCCACCATCTTTGTTCCTGACCTAATTGGGTTCTGAATGACTTTCTGGTTTTGTAGCCTAGTCCCTGATGATGTGTGGCTGGCCTGCCTTCTAGCCACTGTCAATGTAAAGTGAAGCACCAGGGATAGGTGACATACATACTGTATTTCAGGAGAAGGTCCATCATAAAAGTTGACGCTTTTCCTACAAAAATTATCCTGTGCGGTTGCTGAGAAATCCGCATTCAATTTTCTATTCTATGTGATAGGCATGTTGTCTGCCTGGAAAGAGAACACACTCTGCCTCTCGTCTTCATGGTGCAGTTCAAACTTGAAATCTGGCGCTAATAGCATTTGCCTGAATTTATAGGAGAGCTGCTAAACACCATTAAGCTGTTATGAGATACCTCAGTAGCTTTTACATGCCAAAGACTCCAGTTCTGCACCAAATTTGCAGATGCACATACCAATGTTATAATGTGTACATGGGCACTCCAAACTGCAGCTCCTTCCACCGTGGTCACTTGTTTACTTTTCCCTAAAAATGGGGTCCCCTGAATCTTCCACCCTTCAATTTGAGGTCCCATTCATGTTTCACCTCTATATCTGGGGTCCTCTGGATCTTCTTCCCCTGAATATTGAATCACATGTATCTTCTTTCTTAATTATGAAGTCTTCCAGATCTTCAACCCATGAATCTTGGATTTATGGGGACCTTCCACTGCTTAATCTGGTGCCCCTCTTATTTTTCCACTCCTGAATCTTGAGTTCAAGGGATCTTCCACCCCTGAATTTGGGACCCTGCTTTCTATTCCTGAATCTGGATTTCCATGGACCTTCTCCCCCTAAATACATGGCTCCTTGGATTTCCAGGGCCCCTTTGAGCCTTTCATTTCTAAATCGGGGAGCTATCAGATCTTCCACCCTTAAATCTAGAGTCCTCTAGATATCCCCCCACTGAGTCTGGGGTCCCCTGAAACTTCTGCCTCTGAATCTGGGGGCCTCCAGATTTTTCCTGCTGAATCTGCTGTCCCCTTGATATTCCAGTCTTGAATTTGGGGACCCCCAGATCTACCACCCTTGAGTCTGCCCCCTCCCCAACTCCAATCCTAAAATGTGGAACGCAGAATCTTTCACCCCTAAATTTAGGCTCCTCTGGATCCGCCACCCCTGAATCTGGGATCCCCAAAAATCTTCCATCCCTTAGTCTGGGGTGATGGTGATCTTTGTTGTTTCAGTCATCTCCCACTTGACTTGATGATGTTTCTTAAAGTTCTATGCACACTCCCCTATATTCTTCACTGTGGTTGGTTCCACTCTCTGTGTATTCACCGTTCCGCCAGCGGAGGGCGCTCTCCTCCTCTTCTCTACATGTAAAACCTTTTGTAATTAGAAAAGCTCTTGAATTGGGGATTTCCTGTAATCCTGTGCTCTGGAAAAGCATGATTTATTGCACATTTAACCCTTCATCAGCCAGAGGGGGCCAGAGCCTGCAACCAGCCTTAATCCAGGCGGCAGCGGCTCTACAGTGCGAGAGTTAATCAGAGTCGTGGGGCTCTCTGTGCACAAAGCAATTGAAAGATTAGAGATTTAAGAGCATAACCCTGTGCGCTTGTAATAATCTCAGAGGAGTTTATCCAGAGAATGAGAAACCTTTTCTAATCCGTCTCCACACATCGCCCGAGCATCCCGGAGCCACCGGCTGCATTATACTCACCGCACCGCCATTATGGCTGTGTCAGTACACACTGCTCCTTCCTGACCGTCATTTCATGCCCCAATAAATATTGTCCCCACATCTACAAGAGAGCCAGAGAGCTCTGCCATACCCAACACTTGTCCTACCGCCAGGACGCTCCTCACTCCGCAAAGGCAACAAGCAAAGTGCAAAACCCCGAAAACAACCAATCATCAATCTGCTAACCAGCAGAGTTCTGGAAAGTGGAGCCTGACTGGTTGTAATGGGAGAGGACGCTTTACTCTGACAAATGAATAATCTTGACGTGTTGTCTAAAGTGTGCATGCGACTGGGCTGGAGACATTAGAGTGCAAGCTCCTTTGGTGCAGGCTGATGCAACAGGCTCAGTGTTCTCTGTACAGCAGTACAGTATATGTCGGAGCTATATAAATGTATAATAATAGTGTATAACTGTGGTCGGATATTAGAGTGTAAGCTCCTCTGGTGCAGAGACTGAAGTGATTGGTTCAGGGTTCTCTGTACAGCACTGCAGTATATGTCAGAGCTATATAAATGTATAATAATAGTGTGTGACTGTGGTAGAGACCGAGAGTAATCTCATCTAGTGTAGGCTGATGCAATTGGCTCAGTGTTCTCTGTACAGCACTACGGTGTATGTCAGAGCTATATAAATGTGTAGTATTAGTGTGTGAATGTGGTGAGATATTAGAGTGTAAGCTCCTCTGGTACAGAGACTGAAGGTACTGGTTCACTATTCTCTGTACAGCACTGCAGCATAAGTCAGTGCTATATAGATGTATAATAATAGTATGCGACTTAGGTGGGGACAGCAGAGTGCAAGCTCCTCTGGTGCAGGCGGATACAACAGGCTTAGTGTTCTCTATACAGCACTGCAGTATATGTCAGAACTATATAAATGTATAATAATAGTATGTGGTAGAGACCGAGTGTAGACTCCTAGTGCATGCTGATGCAATATAGTGTTCTCTGTACAGCACTATGGTATATGTCAGAGCTATATAAATGTATAGTAATGGTGTTTGAATGTGGTAAGATATTAGAGTGTCAGCTCCTCTGGTGCAGAGACTGAAGTGATTGGTTCAGTGTTCTCTGTACAGCACTGCAGTATATGTTTATATACCTCTGACATATACTGCAGTGCTGTACAGAGAACACTATAATAATATAATAATAGTATGTGACTTTGGTGGGGATGTTAGAGTGTAAGCTCCTCTAGTGCAGGCAGATGCAACAGGCTTGGTGTTCTATGTACAGCACTACAGTATATGTCAGAGCTATATAAAGGTGTAATAATAGAATGCGACTGTGGAAGAGCCTGAGTGTGAAGCAAGAGATTGTACAATCAGATAGTGTATGGCCAGGCTTAAGATCTTCATCTTTACTTGGATTGGACTGACACTCTTTCAGATTGACCCATAAGGTGGAGGACACTGTTGAATCTCTTGTGAATCTCGTTGTATGGACCGCACTGCCCCCCTCCTGTATCATTGTACATTATGAATAATATAGTTTGATAACGTATTGGGTTTCTCCCGTTTTTTTACACATCTTATTTGTGTTATCTGTGTGCTGTGTACATCGTTTTTTGGGTCTCTTTCACCCTCGGTATTGGCTCGTCGTAGGTCTTTTCTTTGAACATCAATAAAGATTTCTCTATCTGTGTGGAGGAGAGAGCGGAGCGCTATCTTTGCAATTATCTTTTCATTCGTCTTTTGTTAAGCTGCACTGACAGGAGCAGTAAGTCAGTGCAGGAGGAAGGAGAGCCCGGCCCGGTGCACCGCCATGGCCATCCTCTTCATAGAGAGAGCGCAGCATTTTGCAGCACAGATGGCGGTTCCTGAAACTGTGGCCGATTGATCCTATTTTTCCAAGATGGTGAAGATAGAGAGAGTTGTGTGATGAAGAGGGCCCTGATCGCCTTTCTGTAAGGCTCACCATACACTTTACAGTCTGACTGTACAATCTCTGCACAATCTCTGCGCAATCAACCTCCTCCAATAGGATTCTTGACCTTTCAGCCAATCGGGAAATGGGTAACAGACCCACGCTTCCTGATTGGCGGAGAGGCAATTCACTGTTAGAAAAGTGAATATTCATTTGCTTTTCCAACACACCCGGGTGGGCTCGGAGCGCAGTGCTCTGCGTTCCGAGTCCACCCTATTTTGAAGGCTATTAGAGCTTCTGGTTCTGATCAGGTGCTTAAAAAAAAAAACACTCCCCGGTGTCCTGAAAGGGGCCGGGTGCCTGAATAGGGTGTGGCCATAGCATATTTTTTAGTACTGACACTGTATTAGTGTCACTGGTTCCAACAAAGTGTCAGTTAGTGTTCGATTATGCGCCACAATATCGCAATCGCCCTATAAGCCGCTGATCATCGCCATTACTAGTATAAAAATAACTAAAAATTCCAGTATACGTATAAACCATAGTTTGTAGACGCTATAACTTTTGCACAAACCAATCGATATACGCTTTTTGGGATTTTTTTTAACCAAAAATATGTATCAGGATACATATTGCCCTGAATTGATGAAGGAATTAGATTTAAAAAAAAAATTGATTTGGATATGTATTCTAGCAGAAAGTAAAAAATATTGTAGTTTTTTTGTTTTTTTTTCAAAATTGTCTGTATTTTTTTTTTGTTAATAGCAAAAATAAAAAAAAACCCAGTGGTGATCAAATACCACCAATAGAAAGCTCTAATTGTGGGAGAAAAATTACATCAATTTTTTTTACGTACAGCATCGCACGACCGCGCAATTGTCAGTTAAAGTAAAGCAGTGCTGTATCGAAAAAAATAGC
Organism: Aquarana catesbeiana; assembly: GCF_042186555.1. Taxonomy (NCBI): domain Eukaryota; kingdom Metazoa; phylum Chordata; class Amphibia; order Anura; family Ranidae; genus Aquarana; species Aquarana catesbeiana. Next base: position 32,402,856 of record NC_133336.1, read on the forward strand.
CTGGTCATGAGGAGGGGGGGGGATAAATCTTGCGGAGGTCAAGTGGTTGTATCTCTCCATCTGAACAATGTTTATAAACAATATTACTTTGTATCAACCTCTCTCTACACAATGTTTATTTTTTATGCATGCTTTATTTTAGAAACATTTTTTGTTTACATAGTAATAAACCTGAAGGGTTACAAGCTGGAAAAACAAAACAAAAAATACAATACAAACCACTCTACAGTGGGTGTTGTAAATACCAGAACACAAGCCTGAACAATGTTTATAAACAATGCTACTCTGTATCTCTCGGTCTCCCTTTATACCATGTTTATAAACAATGTTACTTTGTATCTCTCTGTCTCCCTCTGTACCATGTTTATAAACAATTTACTTTGTATCTCTCTATCTAATGTGTGATCAGTGTTTATTAACAATGTTACTTTGTCTCTCTCTATCTGAACAATGTTTATAAACACTGGATCAGGCTGTCCTTTTTTTGACAGCAGCAGCTATTATAGCTGCTGTATTTACACACAAAAAGTCCCAGCTGTCATTTTGACAGCTGGCAATTGCTGGCAACCTCAGGGAGCGGCGGCAAAGGGGTAGAAGGACAGGGTGTTCCACACATGTCCTGTGTTTATTCTATGAAGTTTTTTTGGGACGTGTGTAGCATGCCCACATCTGGTTAAGGATGGCTGTTCCTAAGCGGAACACTTTTTATATAATTCTATTATGGCCCATTTTAAAAGCAGAATATTGAGGTGGGAGTAGTAGGAACATGGGGATGTCTGTAGTGAAAGTCTCTTCAAAGTCCAGTGATGGTGGAAGAAGCTGCCATACTGGGTGTTAGCTGAATATAAATCACTGTTATTTCTGGAACTTAAGCGGGAATTGTTGTAACTGACCACAGGGGTCCAGTACTTTTCTTTAAACACCATTTCTCTTTCGTTCATTGAAGGACACAGCGGAGATCTTAATCCCTGACCATTGGGTTATGGCGCCACCTTCAGTAGTAGATGTTGCCATAACCAAGTGATCAGAGATCACGATATCAAGATCTCCGCTGTGTCCTTCAATGGATGCAGAGAAAAGGATTTTAGGCTGAGTACAAAAAAACTCCTATTTCTATAATGAGTCTGTCATGTGGACATAATTATTTCCTGTTGTAGATGGGAATTGTGTCTTAATATGTAGATGATATATGGATATAAAGAGAAGATATGCAGAATATTATTCCTGCCTGTATTGTTCTTAGTTTTGGTATATGTGTAGTTGATCTTTCTCGGTTGTAGGGGACATTATTCAACCGATATACCTGGTTCTACTGTAATCTGGTACACAGTGAATAGGTGTCATTGATTTTACTGTGAAATGCACACCCAGGTGAGGGGAATATAAAATCCGTGCGCCGTAGATTGCGATCTGGGTTTGTGTAGCTGTCATGGATGCTGGTATTATCGCTGTGTGTAAATGTTCTGGTGACATTTTCAGTGGGCCGGAGACAGGAACCCCCCCACTGCCGCCCCCTCCCCTCCTTCCCTCCTTCCCCCGCACCGACTCATATCCCTGGGCTACAGCTAACATTTACTGTATCTTCTTCTTCAAATACCCCCATGGAGTGTTCATCTCCTGTGTGAGCTGTGTGTATAGTACTGTGTGTATAGTACTGTGTGTATAGTACTGTGTGTATAGTACTATGTGTATAGTATGTACCGTGGGTACTGTGTGAATGATCAGTGTGTGTGCCTGTAATACTGTGTGTGTGTTTGTGTGTGTGTGTGTATTATAATTTTTGTTTATGGTACATTACTGTATTGGTGTGTGTCTGTGTAATAATGTGTGTGTGTATAGTATTGAGTGTATGTTGGGGTGCGTGTGTGTATAGTACTGTATGTGTGTGTATCTAGTACTGTGTGTGTGTGTTTATAGTGTTGTGTGTGTGTGTGTGTGTGTGTGTATATCTAGTACTGTGTGTGTAGTACTATGTATGTTTGTGTTGGGCTGTGTGTATGTGTATAGTACTGTGTGTGTGTGTGTGTGTGTATAGTTCTGTGTGCATATGTATAGTACTGTGTGCATAGTATTGTTTTTGTGTGTGTGTGTGTGTGTAGTACTGTGTGTGTTTATATAGTAGTGCGTGTGTGTGTGTGTGTAGTACTATGTATGTGTGTGCGTGTATATAGCACCACGTGTGTGTGTTGGGTGGAGTGTTTAGTACTGTGTGTGTTTTGGGGGTGTGTGTCTATAGTAGTGTGTGTGTGTTAATAGTATAGAGTATGTGTAGTGCTGTGTGTATGTATAGTGTGTGTAGTGCTATGTGCATGTATAGTATAGTGTGTTTGTGTGTGTATAGTATGGTGTTTGCAGTGCTATGTGTGTGTATGTATAGTATAGTGTGTGTGTATATATGTATAGTATAGTGTGTGTGTATGTATACTATAGTATAGTGTGTGTGTGTAGTATAGTGTGTGTGTATGTATAGTATAGTGTATGTGTATTGTATAGTGTGTGTGTGTGTGTAGTATAGTGTGTGTGTGTGTATGTATAGTATAGTGTTTGCAGTGCTATGTGTATGTATGTATAGTATAGTGTGTGTGTGTGTGTGTGTGTGTGTATGTATAGTGTGTGTGTGTGTGTGTATAGTATAGGGTTTGCAATGCTATGTGTATGTATAGTATAGTGTGTGTATGTATAGTATAGTGTGTGTATGTATAGTATAGTGTTTGCAGTGCTATGTGTATGTATAATGTGTGTGTATGTATAGTATAGTGTGTGTGTATGTATAGTACAGTGTGTGTGTATAGTATAGGGTTTGCAATGCTATGTGTATGTATAGTATAGTGTGTGTATGTATAGTATAGTGTTTACAGTGCTGTGTGTGTATAGTATAGTTTGTTTAGTGCTGTGTGTATGTATAGTATAGTGTTTACGGTGCTGTGTGTGTGTGTGTGTATAGAGTGTGTGTGTGTATAGTATAGTGTGTTTAGTGCTGTGTGTATAGTATAGTGTGTTTAGTGCTGTGTGTATAGTATAGTGTGTTTAGTGCTGTGTGTATAGTATAGTGTGTTTAGTGCTGTGTGTACGTATAGTACCATGTGTATCTAGTACTTGGTAAAGGTCGGCTGCTCTCCTATGCATTGCAGTTGTGTACGGCATTGTACCATGGATTAGTGTAACGCACAACACTCCATTGCATCTTAAAACATAAGTACGGTAGTTCCACTGGACCGGCACTGCAGAGTACCACAATGAACAGGCCATGCATTGTGATGTGTTGTGTTAACCAACTAAAAAGTTTGGGTCAGTTTTCCTTCCTTTGCTGCACATTGGTGGCCTATGTGTGAGTAGGCTGCCCTAACACAACGCACAAAGTACACTCTAATGTGCGTTAGCTGATGCATGACCAGGCCCTAGAAGATATTCCTGTTGGTCACAATTGCCACCATGGGCTTCATCTAAAGTCGGTGGGCCGGCCCCCAATAATTGCTCAGGGCGGCCTACAAGACTTCAATGGCAGCCAGTCGTGTGTGCTCCATCCGGACCATCCAGAAGGTGTGAGATCAGACATAGACGAGGTTTGTGATTGGTGCCCGCCGGGTCCTGGAGGCAGGTAGAGGTTAGTGTAGGGAATGGAGAGGTGGCAGACACACTCCAGGTGGACGTAACCTGCTATTTTGAGTTTACAGATAATTTTTTGTCTTGGCTGACTCTATCAGATAAAACGTGTACTGGATTTCTCTCTCCATAATAGGAGGCTGACTGGCGGGGTGACACGGGGAGAGCGGAGTTGGTAATAGGCAGAAGAGGTGTCAGGAGGGTGACATCATATTAAAGGATCCCTCTTCCTCCCATGCAATGACCTTCATGGCTAATCTAAAGGATAGAGCTCCCAGTGTGTATTACCGCATCTGACCACCAGGGGCTGCTGTGTGACACAAATTTATATTCAGACTCCATATGATACATCAGATTGTTAGTGTTACCTTTCCTGGAAATGACGATTTGTAAATGACACGAAGGTGTTTTGTCAAAGTTTGAAATGTCTGTTTATTTTTTATTGATTGGATATTAGCACAGTAAAAAAAAAACCTTTACACGCACACATTTGCATGTGCTTTGCCTTATACACTAAATAGCTAATACTTAGTATGTGGATCCCCCTCCAAATGACTGCATTCAGGTGTTTCCAGTGAAGGGTGTTAATAATCCTGCAGCATACAAGGATATTTTGGACAATTGTGCACATCCAGCCTTGCAGTAACAGTTTATAGAAGGTCATTTTCTGTTCCAGCATCCAACATTCCATATCCAGGTTCTGCACTCCTTGAACCCTCTCAGCAGAGTACAGACTGGTCTAGGTCTATCTTTGTGCTCCTTCCTCCTTCTAAGCATGTTCACAGTGTTAAGCCTCATACACACGATCGGCTTTTCCGAGGGGATTTTGTGATGACAGGCTGTTGGTGGAAAATCTGACCGTTTGTACCCTCCATCGGACAATTGTCTGATTTTCCGCGGACAAATGTTGGATGGCAGGCCTTAAAATTTTCTGAGGACAAATGTCTGTTGTCGGATTTTCCGAGCGTGTGCACACAAGTCCGTCGGACGCTCGGAAGCAAGGGCGAGCCGGAAGTGGTCGGTCTTGTAAACTAGCGTTCGTAATGGAGAATTCACATTCGCGACGCGGCAAATTATGGAATCTCCAAATGCAGAGCAAAATTCTCTTCTTCTTTAATGGGATAATAATGAAGCTGCTTTGCTGGTGATACTGATGGAGTTATTGCATACAAATTTTCATTGGCTTTTTTTTTTCTAGAATCAAGAATCAAGAATAATATTATTATGCTTTTTTTTTTTTTTTTTTTTTTTATTTGGTGCAATTTACCACAACACCATTATCCTATAGTTTTTAAGATCAAAGATACAACTATGTTGGTGTCCCTTGTTGATTTTACATTGTATTTTTTAAAATGTAACTACCTACTCCCAAACTGTCATTTGAAGTAAAACACATAGCCAAGTATTATTCTCCACAATTTTTTTTATTTGCGCATTAAAAAAAGAAAACAAATAAAATTAGACATGCTATCTGCCAATAGAAGTTAACCAAAAAGTGCATTCTACGCATCCAAAAATATAGAAAATATACCAAATCAAATCATTATTATTTAACCAAAAAATAAAATAAAAGCCTCATGCATGTGTCCTGCTTCTTAATATGCCAAGAGTTGGTGAAAGCAGGGGTCCGTCATCCGGATATAATTCCGAAAATCATCCGGATTATTCCCCTGGAGCTCCCGCAGCAAAGGCATATGACATAATTGGTCACGATTAATAAAGCAACCAATTTTTGGTCCAAGAAATCCTCCTCCTGTCAGGGCTGCCTCAGCCCTTCCTTCTCTGAGCTGGCCGCTCAGCTGTCGGCTAATTGCCAGCTCTCATCTCTCTCCACAGTTTACCAGCTGTTGTGGATCTGCTCTTCAGTCCCACCTACTTAAAGATCTCCTTAAAACCATCTCCTGCGTTCCTGTTTAAAGACTGGCTTTGCTGACATCCCTTCTGGTTCCTTATCCTGCTTGCTGTTCCTCTACTTGGATCCCTGACTTCTGGCATGGCTGATTACCTGATCTGGTTACTGAACTCTGGCTTGGCTGACTTCCCAATCCGGTTACTGGACTCTGGCTATGCTTTGACTACGCTTACTCTATTTACCTTTTTATTTTTATTAATAAACAAATGGGATTTTACTGTATCTATCTTGGTCTGGTTCATGGTTTCCCACAGTAGGCGAAGGCCAGAATGAAGTGAGCTGGAGATCTTTAAGTAGGCGGGACTGACGAGCAGATCCACGACAGCTGGTTAACTGTGGAGAGAGATGAGAGCTGGCAATTAGCCGACAGCTGAGCAGCCAGCTCAGAGGAGGAAGGGTTGAGCCAGCCCTGACACCTCCTCCTGTTCCTGTACTGGACTTGGGTCAAAGCAATAACTCCAAGGCCAATAATAAACAACACGTTATTTCCTCCTATTCCGCAACATGTCTGGTTGATGAACGGCCGTTCAGAAACGAAGTGAAAAGCGCGAAATGAAAAGCATGAATCAACACTCACCATACTCCTACTAACACGAAATTAGCAGAAGGTGTCCAAAGGGTGGCTCTAAAGAGCTGAAAAGCCACGTAGTACGTCACTACGTTCGTGTTTGTTGGCCAACAATTCCTTGCCGTTTGTGTGCAAGACAAGTTCCTGGCCAACGCCCTTCGGACAAAAGTCTGAGGTTTTGTCTGTGGAAAATCCGATCGTGTGTACGAGGCTTAAGACTGACATCTGTCTATGACTGGTCCCAGTCAGAGTGCTCCTTTACAGATTACAGATACACTATATGGATAAGTATGTGGACCTCCCCTCCAAGGGACAGTGTTCAGGTGTTTCCAGTGTTTCTGTCCCCCGAAGGCAGGAAGCCACCTCCAGAGGCCAGGGGTAGGCTAGAATTTCACCCCAGGGCTGAGTGAATGGCTAAAATGGGGGACCGAGAAAGGATATTGGGCACCAGTCACTTTAGTATTTTCAAGGTCTTATTGCAGAACGGGTAAAGGGTAAGTTCACCTCTGTACACTTTTTTTTTTTTCTAAATTCCAGCTGCCCTATGTACCAATATAGCATTCATGTACTTTTTTTGCAAAAATATTAAAGCTTTCTATTAAATCTACAGTCACGTACTTTTCTTGTCTTAATCCACGTTTCCAGACGTTTCCATTAGTAATGTCTTCTTACTGATCAGACTTTAGGTCATGACACAGGAAGGAGTTGACCAGCTGATCTCATTAGCACACACCCTGCATCACCCACCCTCCCACTCCCATGAGCATGTTTTTTAAATGAAATGCAATCAATCAGTGATCACCCTTCTCACTAAATACACAATATACAATCAGATTGTATGGTGTATGGCCATGTTCATGCGCCTAAAGTGTCTAGTTGCACTTTCGGTGCCATTAATTGTTAACGGCACACCAAACACAGAAGCAAGCACGCATTTTGCCATGTGAAAAAACGAGGGGCAAATGGCTGCAAAATGCATGGTAAAAAACACTCAACCCACAAAACGCCACAATGTCCCATTAACCACATGTAGTGCAGCCAATGGAAATCAACAGTCTGCCCTATGGGCGTCACAGGAAAAACGAGACACAAGATGTGCGCTCCCTCTATGCTAGATGTGAATAGGTCCTGAAAGTGAAATTGGTGACAAGAGCAATGAGGCTCCATTCACATCTGTGCATTTCCTTGCATATTTATTCATTTTTATAACGTGCTGCTCCTTAATCAATTTTATATTAATTTAACCAGCTTCCATTTGCGCGGGTTGGTAGTTTCTACCATTTATTATTTCAGAAATGCGCTGCACCAAAAATCGCAGTAAAAAACGCACCAAGCTCCGCTCTAAAAAAAAGTTCTGAAGCTTCTTTGGGGTGATTGCTTTGTGTAGGGCAGCCCATTCAGGTGGATAGGCTGCCCTATGTGTGAAAAAACACATGGAAATGCGAGTTCCTGCTATGCAGAGTTGTGAACGGGGCTTGACAGCTGAGTGTTTCTGTCTACTCTCTCCTATGTACTTGTATAAAGATGGTCATACACTATGCAATTTGATTGTATATTATGTATTTAGTGAGAAGGGTGATCACTGATTGATTGCATTTCATTTAAAAAAACGTGCAGCTGGGAATGGGAGGGTGGATGATGCAGGGTGTGTGCTAATGAGATCAGCTGGTCAACTCCTTCCTGTGTCGTGACCTAAAGTCTGATCATTACTAATGTAAGCGTCTGGAAACGTGTATTAGGACAAGAAAAGTAAGTGACTGTGGATTAAATTGAAATTGATATTTTTTGATATTTTTGCAAAAAAAGTACATGAATGCTATACTGGTGCATAGGGGAGCTGGAATTTAGAAAACAAAAAGTGTACAAAGGTGAACTTACCCTTTAAGGAGATGAGGGTTAGGGGTCCCAGATACCGTAGCAGATCACTTAGACTCTCCAGGTCAATGTCCACCTTCAGTGTCAGAACCTTTAAGCCGACTAGGGTTGCCACCTTTTCTTCAAGCCAACACTTTAGCGCCCTTGGACACCTTTGTGTGCTCTAAGGAGAGTAGAAATGCGGAGCGCATAGCATGCCACAGCAAACAGTGGGTGTGGCCAAATCACTCTTGCTGACATCATCGCCCTGCTCCCCAGTGATGCCGAACCGGCCCCCAGACAGCCGCCCGCAGCTCCCGGATGGCAACAGATTTGTGTGTGACTATCTTGGTTCCTTTGGGAGCCACAGCTTGGTGTGAATAATGTGTCTGGGTTTCAGTACACCTGAAACCCAAACACAAGATTCAAAACCAGGACTGTCTGGGTGAATCCCGGACAGGTGGCAATCCTAAAGCTGACCCACCAACACTGGAAGCATGTTCCCAAATTTCAGTGCATTCTCCAAGTGAGTCACCAGGCCCTTCCGATACACCAGCCTTCTTCCTGGCTCTCTCCAGCAAGCAGCCTCCCCTGGGTCTCCTCCTTAGCACAGCTCCTCCAGACAGGGCAGGACAGCTTCAGGACCACTTCAGCACAGAGGCTATCATGAACATCGCTGGCTAGGAGGGGGCTCAGGTAAGGATTGGGGGGGGGGGGGTCACTGCACAGAAGATTTTTTCACCTTCATGCATAAAAAAAAAAAAAAAAAAAGTCAATCTTTAGAACCGCTTTAAGCTTAGAGAAAAACCAGGTGAAAAAACCATACAATTAGTCTGAGCTAACTACAGCCCAACCAAAAACTAAATTGACATGGTAGCCGCTTTTTAGGACAAAGGGGGCTATACCAGTGAGCTGTACTTTTCATACTACATCATACAAAGACATTTTAGACAATTGTAATCCAATGTTGTGGTAGAGCTGCACAATTAATTGTTAAAAAATCGCGATCTCGATTCAACCTTCCTCACGATCTTAATCCGACATTTCCACAATTCTGTGTAAACAGTGCAAAGCCGTTCTCTGCTCAGAGCTGTAAAAAAAAATAAATAAAAGCTTGCAAATGTTTATTAACATTGCTCAGTGCTCAGAGATAACTACAAATAATGTATAATTTGGTTCTTTTAGATCAGGGGTCTCCAAACTTTTCAAACAAAGGGCCAGTTTACTGTCCACAGGTACAATTAATAAAATCCGTATCTTATTCTGCACGTTTTTATATGATTATATAAACTGTACCTGTGGACTGACTTTTTTTTTAATACATCGGCAATCAAACCTTACATACTTCACTATGAGTTCTTTCATCCTTATGTCGGTGACTCTGTGATTTGATTAAGTTCATGCTGTCTAAGGGATGTGGATATCTGGCACCTGAATACAAAGTGTAAACTTAGGAGACTGATACTGCAGATTTGGAACGGTCTATTATGGTATTCGTGACACGCTGCACTCACAGGATGTCCTCAGTCTTCTGTCCAGCATCATTTAACCCAGAAGACTGAGGACATCTAGTGTTTGCATTGAATTACTACATGGGACACTGGTGGGGCACTGGAGAGGTGGATAGTATTACAGCCAGTTATGCTTTGAGATAACCAGCAGAAGTACACCAAGACCCCTCAGATGTACCTCAAGTGGCTGAGTCTGATCCATTGGCTATGTTGTGTTCATGTAGATCAGTGTTTCTCAACTCCAGTCCTCAAGGCGCCCCAACAAGTCATGTTTTCAGGCTTTCCATTATTTTGCACAGGTGATTTTGATCAGTTTCACTGCCTTAGTAATTACCACAGCCGTTTCTTCTGAGGGAAATCCTGAAAACATGACCTGTTGGGGCGCCTCCTTGAGGACTGGAGTTGAGAAACACTGATGTAGATAAGGGGTCTTGGTGTACTTTCCAAACTTTCTGAACAAAGGGCCAGTTTACCGTCCTCCAGGCTTTAGCGGGGCCATACTGTGGCCAGTGGGAGTAGATAATGCCTTAGGCTTGGTGGTCAGTGGGAGTAAAACACAGCACTCCTATGGTTAGGAGGAGGAGAAATAGTGCCCCATTATTGGTATTAGTGGGAGAAATAGTGCCCCCCATCGGTGTCAGTGGAGAGAATAATTCACCAATGTTGGTGTCAGTGGGAGAAATAGTGTCCCATTGGTGTCAGTGGGAGAAATAGTGTCCCATCGGTGTCAGTGGGAGGAATAGTATCCCATTGATGGTGTCAGTGGGAGGAATAGTGTCCTATTGGTGGTGTCAGTGGGAGAAATAGTGTCCCATCATTGGTGTCAGTGGGAGGAATAGTGTCCCATCGTTGGTGTCAGTGAGAGGAATAGTGTCCTATTGTTGGTGTCAGTGGGAGGAATAGTGGCCCATTGGTGGTGTCAGTGGGAGGAATAGTGTCCTATTGTTGGTGTCAGTGGGAGGAATAGTGCCACATCTTTGGTGTTCCTGGAAGGAATAGTGACCCATTAATGGTGTCAGGGGAAGAATTTATGTTCCATCACCAGTCCCTTTTTAGTGTTAGAGGGAGGAATAGTGCCTTGTATCATTGGGGGGGTATAGTGTCCCAAGAGCCCGATAAAGGCACGCAATGGGCTGCAGTTTAGAGACAACTGATATAGATGGTCCAGCTGTGTTCAGTGACTTCATTAGCCGATCCCTGGTATGTCAGTGGAGCAGAAGGGAAATGTTGTATTGCTGTAGGGATCCGGGTCTAGTATAAACTTCTTCACATCTCCTTTGTGTCTTTTTTCTTCTCCAGAGGCCTCCGTCCTCAGTTATGATGGCAGCATGTACATGAAGATTGTCATGCCGGTGGTGATGCACACAGAAGCTGAAGATGTTTCCTTACGTTTCAAGTCTCAGAGAGCCTATGGGCTACTGGTAGCCACAACATCTCGGGAGTCAGCTGACACCCTGCGGCTGGAGCTGGATGGAGGGAAAGTTAAGCTCACGGTCAACTTAGGTATCGTATGATCCTTCCTCTCTGTGGGCGGGCAGGGCATCCATGTCTTTCTGTTTGCTCCCTTTGGCCGCACTAATGTCTGTTTCACCGCTGCATGTTCCTCACCACCCATAGACTGCTGAGGTCTCTGGGAAGTTGTCTCATTTTTCTCCACCACCCTACCATACATCCAACAATGCTCTGACAGTGTTTCCAATGCTGCCAGGGCTAAAATGGAATTGAAACGATGTAGTCCCTACACTGTACCCCATTTCACCCAATCGCTCCTTCTAAAAAAGTCTCTTGATGTACAATGGTGGACATTTAAGGCCATCGTCAAGTCTTTGGCAATGGCTGAAAATTGCTGCCGTGTAGAATTTTTGGAGCGGGGTCGTTAAGAAAATGGCGTTGGGAAATTCCTAATTTTACCACTCCTTCATCTCCTTACTCCTCATAATACAATTTCCTCCCATTCACCATGTTTTTCACTTCATTGCCACCCTTGTCCTCTTCCCCACCCAACACAGTCTGCAGGGTCTCTATAGTCTCTCTAAAGAACGTTGTGGACATTTGTCATAAAATTGCTCTTTAATGGCCCTTACAAAATTGGGTCCTCCAGATTATTAGGCATTGTGATGCTGGGAATAAATTGGAGACCGTGTTGGGTCATCTGTCTTTTTCGCCTCAAGTGCTTTTCGTGTCGTGTCAATGTTTGTGCTGGCCGTACTTCTGTCTGTCCCTCTGTGTTTTTTTTTTTTTGTTTTTGTTTTTTAAGTTGATTAATCTTGTTCCATCTGTCATGTTATCTCAAAAGATGGCACTCACTACCCTTCAAAGGCCTGAAGCCTGCGGCCCGTACAGCAAACAGCCTTGAGAACAGAGCGTGTTGAGCAGCTTTTAGGGGTGTACAAAAAGACACTGCCACCATCCAGCACCCAACACAAGTCTTCATATGGAGCTCGCATCTAGGATGGATAGTCAGAACCTCTCCACTTTTTCTGTCCACCCAACTGTGTGCACCCAATGGCCTCCTATAGACTGCTGCAAGGTCGCTTTCCAATCTGCCACAATGCTGTTGTCTATAGGGAGAACCAGCCACAGACATTTTGTTGGAGAGCCATAATTCTCTCTTTACTTTCTTCCTACGTTCCTTATTTTTTGTCTCCTTCTTCTTTCCTCTTCCTTTCCCTTTTCTTTATCTCTCCCGTTTCTTTCTTTCCCTATCCCAACCCCCCACCTTATCCACCCCAAAGTCAGAGGTTTTGACCTTGCATCTCATGGATGCTCCTTTTTTTTTGGTTCCAGGCCCCATTGCCCTACCTTCTTGTGTTTTAATGCCCTTTAAGTCCCATGTCCCTGCTATTTGCTGGTCTCATCGGTTCTCTGAGGCTGTTTGCTCCCACTTTTCTGTTGCGGTTGACGACACATAGCAAACCAAATCGCACGAAACAGCTCAGAGCCACAATATTCCATCAGGAATAGTCGTGTTCCCCAAGCTTACAGCGCACTGTTGAAGATAGAATTGCACTTTGTTGGTTCTCTAGGAAAGGTATAGGGATATCCTATAGGAAGGAGCGTTATATTGAAGGAGCTCTCTATGGTGCAGAAATCCTACATGGGTCACGTTATATTAGAGGTCCCCTCAATGCTGCTTTTCTCTCGCTCTCTTCAGTTGTAAACGGTTAAATTTAATTCTGATCAGCATGAAACGATTTGGTTGTAATTATTCCCCAGTGAGGAGAATTATCTCAGACAGGTGGAGGGAGAGACATAACATCCACAATTCAGATGTTCCCTCCGGAGAGCTCACGTTAGGAGGTAGCATTTGCTCTACAGACTGTCAGGAAGGGACACAGCCGAGCCTTGTAGGACCAACAGCAGTGCAGCGGGAGACCCTAATCCCTCCATGACCTTGAAAAGTCCCTCCCTCCCCCCCCCCCCCCTGAAGGTGACTGGGGGTTCTGGAGCAATGTGTTCGTGCGGTTTGTTGTTTGTACGTGGCCATTTTATAGATTGCAGATCTCTCACATTTCTGTACGGCGAGGTACCAGGTACATGGCAGCCATAGCAGCTGTACCCGTCACTGTGGTCCCCGCATAGATAACATGGCGCGCCTTTCCTAAACCTTTAATTACTCTGTAAAGCAAACACCATCCTATTCATGGCGCCGCTGGGACCGGGTGTCTTCTGACCCACACACACACACACACACTAGCCCCTCCCACTGCGCTTACCTCCTCTCAGCACAGGTAGAGATATAAAATGGCCACTGTTGTTGCGTGTGTCTGTCCCCGGAAGGGTGGACCTCACTGTTTTTGGATGACTGCAGCTGTAACCTTGAAGGATACAAATTCATCTTTCATTTTATTTTTTTCCCCATCTAGACTGTATCAGGATAAACTGTAACTCCAGTAAGTTTTATACCCTCAACTCTCATTTTGTTCTATCTCGCTCTCTTGTTGTTTGATTGGATCTGGGCTTCTTTAATTTGCATATTGCTGTTCTTCTCTGGGTATAGTTATGGGTGGAAGGGAAAATTGGTACTCCGCACTGGGCCGATGGGGGATTTGGTTCTGCCTAGAGGTATCTGTGCAGTCATACTGCCACCTAGTGTCCAAACCGCTAACTGCGGTGGTTTGTGGGTTTGCAGCAGAACCAAACTCCCGGTCAGTGTTGCATGATTGGTGTGGTGATAAAAATTGATCTTCCTGATCTGATATTTGAGGGGCTTCGATCTCCTTGTTTTGTTTTATTAATTTGAGGGGGGGAGGGGGGCTTCAAGGAGAGCGAGCTTGTGATCTGCAGGTAAGTGACAGTCCTCACTGGTTAAGGCAGAACAATGCAGGTAAGTGTTTATCTTCTTATAAGAGTGTCAGAGTTCATGTTTGTGTATCAGTCCTGCACGCTATAAATGGATAAGTGGATAAACCCTGAGCATACCTCCTACACCAGGGATATGCAATTAGCGGACCTCCAGCTGTTGCAAAACTACAAGTCCCATCATGCCTCTGCATCTGGGTGTCATGCTTGTGGCTGTCAGAGTCTTGCTATGCCTCATGGGACTTGTAGTTCTACAACAGCTGGAGGTCCGCTAATTGCATATCCCTGTCCTACAGGTTTACCGCACGATCCGTGCAACTGCTGTAAGATAAATTGATAGGCAATTCACTAAGTGAACAATACAAAATTCTCCAGCAATCAGCCGTACTAGTCAGCATAGAGAATAGATGACACCTGTTTCTGAATGGCGAATTAAAAGCAGAGTTCTCAGCTGCATACATGTGTACACCTCCTATAGTGTTATTACACCATCAGTGCAACTACAGTAAGATAAATTGGGAATTAGGAAGGTAACCCAAGGAGGTGCAATTCAGAGAACAAAATAAAATTCCCCAGTGATTAGCCATTCTAGCCAGCATACGTAATGGGAGAAATTTACTAAAATTGGAGCACTCAGAATCTGGTGCAGCTCTGCATGGTAGCCAATCAGCTTCTAGATTCAGCTTGTTCAATTAAGCTTTGACATTAAGCCCTGTTCATACCGGGACGATTTTGGCATGCCAAATCGGAGCCTATTGCCAGAAATGGCACCGCTTCGAATCGGTAGTAGTAGTTTCTGCACTACTTTTGGCGACTTCGGGGGCGATTTTCAATAGACATCGAAAAGGTGTGCAAAACACTGGAATAATCCCCTTGGACTTTAAAGGCAGAAAGTTGAGTAGTAAACAGTAGAATAAGTTTAAAAGGCAAGCCTTTTAAACTTATTCTACTGTTTACTACTCAACTTTCTGCCTTTAAAGTCCAAGGGGATTACTCCCAGTGCTTTGCACACCTTTTCTATATATATTAGGATGTTGGCAATCCCCAACACCCTTCCCGAAAACATATATCTCATGTCAATAGACATCGGTGCATGAACAGATGTCTGTCAAATCGCCCCCCCCCCGAAGTCGGACTAAAATGCCGGTTTGAAATCGTGCGAGTTCAGCAGAAATCGCACGATTTCAAACCCGTCCTCAGTTCGAACCTGGGCTAAAACCTGGAAGCTGATCGGTTTCTATGCCAGCTGCACCAGATTTTGCACTCTCCAGTTTTAATAAATAAACCCCATTGCATTAAACCTGTTTTTGAATGGCGAAGAAAAAGCTCCAAATGGCGAAAAGAGGTCTAAATTGTGTACGATCTGGGCAACTAGGTAAGATAAAATGACAGGCCAAAAGGCAGGTGCCCCAAGGAGGGGCAATTCAGTAAGGGATGTATTTATTTAAAAAAAAAAAATATGCATGTATTTTCCCTTTTGAAACTGCATGTAATCAGGAAAACACTGCACTTTGGCCACTAGATGGAGCTGAAGCTCATAGTAGATAAGAATATGTTTCCTATGATCATCAGCTCTATCTATTGTATAATTAATAATTCTGGTATTATCCTGGTTCATAGATTTGACCTTGAGAGAAAATGATTCCATAACATTTGATTTTGCCTGCAATCCCACAGAACGAATGTACATGCAGTTTCACAGGATGAATGGCTCCATGGAATTTTTGTAAATATACCCTTAAGTCAACAATACAACATTCCCCAGCAGCCATACTAGCCAGTATTACACTTGTTTCTGAATAGCAATAAAAGCAGAGGTTCCCGCTGCATACATGCACGTTCTTTGCTGGCACATGAGCACTGCAGCTCAGTTGATTGGATCCTTGTGCTGTTTCTCCCTCCCCCGGTCTTAGCTCTGCTGTTTGTGGCTTACAAGGGGCTGATACCAGGGAGATTCTTTTGTATCTGTATGGAGTTCAGCTGTAAAGCAGAACTAAACTCTCACAAAAAGAATACTTAAAAACAGGATTGTATTATTTTTGTTGCTTTGCCCTTGTTTTCTCTCTCTGTGCTGTGCACATCCTGTAGGCTCTTTGTATAAGCGTCTTGTGGATGTGTGCACTCCACTAATGCATAAACATCAGTGTTTAGAACACGCACTGTAATATGGTCCAGCTAGGGAATGTGCAGGAAAAGGGTGACAACGCTGCAGCTGAATTCAGTAAGCGTTGTCACTCTAGGAAAAGAAGTGCCTGGGGATACTCATGCAAACATAAGGTGTGAACTCAATAAAAAATAATCGATACAAATATAAATGTGACAATTCAATAAATAATGTAATGTGATACTATGATAGATAATTAAAGTGATTTGAAAGGTTTTTTTTTTTTTTTTATATTTAATTTTTTTTTTTTTTAATGTTATTCTTACTTGCTGTGTGTAAAGGTTTTGCACAGAGCTGCCCCAATCCTATTCTTTTTGGGTTCCCCGCTGACGGTCCTGGCTCCTCCTCCCTGTCGAGTGCCCCCAATAGCAAGCCTCTTGCTATGGGGGCACTTGAGTAGGCTCGCTCCTGAGCCACACTCCTGTGAATGGACATGGTCTATTCACACATGGAGGGCAGCTTGGCCCTGCCCTTCTCTCTCTCCTTATTGGCTAACTGGATGTGATTGACAGCAGCCGGAGCCAACCAATTTCTCCCGCTGCTGTGTGAGACAATGAGGAAAGAGACACAGGAGAGTCTAGGCTCTCATGCACATCGCTGGATCGAGATGGGGCTCGGGTAAGTATCTGGGGGTCCCACAAAACATTCAGAGCTGGTGCTGTGACATTTATTAACTTTGTTTTTAGTGCCTCTCAAAGTGCTCCACCACCTTCATATGTGCAAACTCCTTACCAGAAGTAGCAGATCTCTAAGTTTATAGGGCAGCCTTTCTCATCCTTTTTAGCCTAGAGGAGCCCTTGCACTAATTTTCAGGTCTCTGGGAACCCCTGCAAAAATAAATTAATCTGGTATCAGTGGGAAGAATGCTCCTTACATTGGTGGTCAGTAGAAAGAATTGAATTAAATCCTTACAGTGCTGATCAGAATGCCATAGACTGCTAAATGTTCATCGGTGTCATACCACTGGTTCTGCCATGTGGTGCTCGACCTGGAACCATGGAGGCACCATGGCATGGTAGGTCAATCGGCCACAGCTCAAGGAACCCCTTACCGCCTCTGGAGGAACCTCGGGGTTCCACAAACCCCTGGTTGAGAATATCTGTTATAGGAGGTCAATATAGTCTGGATTGATTAAGGCCTGGTTCACACCTATGCAGGTTGCAGTTTGCATATTCCAGGTACATTTTGCATTTTTCAATGCATGTTTTTGATCCATTGAAGTCTTATGAAACCAAAAATCTGAAAAAAAGTCCCTGGCCCTTTCCATAAAATGCACAGATGTGAACTACATAAATAGGAAACAATGTTAAATGGACTGTAGCAGTGGCGGCTGGTGCTCAAATTTTTTTTGGGGGGGGTCGCAAACAAACTGTAGATTTCTTGCATGGAATCTACAAAGTCAGACATTGCTTCCCTCCATTTGGTTGATCTTGTGCCTTTGTGGACATCAAGGATGGCCACTTGTATGTCCCCATCCTCCTGGTGTATCAATGCTACCTGCGGTATGAGGTGGACACACAACATTTAAAATTTTTGGTCTGTCCCCTGCAGCTCAGGTGTTCACCAAGATACTAGCCCCTGTTCTTGCTCTGCTTCCCTCTCAGGGCATCTCCATAGTGGGATATCTGGAGGATCTTCTTCTGAGAGAACACTCAGCACAGACTTTATCAGCCAATGTCCAACCGACTGTTCAGACCCTTCATAGGTTTGGGTAAATCCTAATTCTTCAGAGGTCCTCACTGGACCACACTTGAAGTATCTGGGCCTAATGCTAAATATGTCCCTGTCCAAGTTTTTTTCCTTCTCCTGATTAATCTCCAAACTCTGCACTCCCACATTCAGAATTTGCAGTCCATGAGCCAACCAAACCTCCCACTTTTGCATGAGGTTTTTGGAATAATGGTGGCCTCTTTCAAAGCCGTTCCATATGCCCACTTGCAGCTTAACATACTGGCAGTAAGATACAAGCAGGCTCAGTCTCTGCCCATTGCATACGCCTGACCCACAAAATCAGACTTACCCTTAACCCAGTGGATCTTGAGTTCAGCACCTGAGTCAGAGTATCCTTCCTTTCACCGATTTGGAATATTCTCATGATCTATGCCAGCCGTTCTGGAGGAGTGATAGATACTCTCTTGGTGCTAGGGTCTTGGTCACAGGAGAAAGTTCATGCTAGATTAATGTTCTGGAGCTCAAAGCAAATCAGTTGTGCTTTGACCATGCTTTGAGCTTGTGCTTTGATCAAACTGAACTGGCCCGGGCAGAAGTAGTACACAGGCTTCGTCCAACCCTTGGCAGACACTCTGTGGGCTTCCTAAATTGTCAAGATTTTCTGTCCCAAAAATCAGTTTCGCATCCCATTTTTTAGTCGCTGGCCTTAACTATCTGACTTTTGAAACCAAGGTCCAGAAAAATAAGGGCATATGCTAGACCTGGGAAATCGCTTCATGCAAAGTCTACTATCACACCTGAAATGCATATTTTTCATGGTGCAAAACAAGGAAATTCCATTCCAGGAAGTACTCATTGGGGCAAGCCCTGTCTATCTTTAGACTGGTCTGGATCAATGTCTTGAGTCTTATCAAGGGTCAAATTGCATCCCTTTTTGTTTCTTTTCCTTAGTGAAGAACATTCTACCAGGTATAACTCACCTATTCCCCATGTATATCTCCTAATGACACCGTGGGATCCCACCTGGCTTCTTTTGTTCTTCAGAAACCGTCCTTTGAACCGGGGATATACCTGTCTACCCTTACTTGTGAGGTTGCCTACCTCTGTGCCATGACTGCATTGTGGCCTTAAAAGGGGTCCTAAAAAGAACCCCTTCTTGTGCTGCACAGAAACAAGGTTGTCCTGAGGCCCAAGACCTGTTCTCTTCCCAAGTTAATTTCCTCCTTTATTCTGCCATATTCTGTCGTGCTCTAAAACATCCTAAGGTGATTTACCTCTGTTGGTTTGATGCAGAACAAGCTATTTTTTTAAATATATATTGTTTGGTTTGTTTGTTTATACATTTTTCTCACACATACAGGAAAAAGGGGGCATTGTTACATGGTTGAAACAGAATGTCTAACAGGTTGTCATTCCTGAAGCTCCCACTAGGGGGCACTTCACATTCCACTATCACCAGGTGAATTGACCAACTTATTCAAGCCTGTGGTCTTATGCAGGGTCAAATTCCGAACTCATTTTTTAAAAATCAGAAATTTAGTGCGTTCTGTGATCCGATGGCGCCACCATTGATTTCGAAATTCGACAGACCAAGCCTTCAAATCCACCTAATCTTCTAATCTCCTAATCTTCTTTTCTTTTCAGGAATTTTCTTTTCTTGCGCTCATGAGCATTTCTTTTTCAATTATATTTCGTGCACGCTCCTCCGATCATTGATTCGAAATTTTATTTTTTCTTTTAAAAATTTCCAACATGCCACTCAAATTCAATGGCCACATAAAAATCGGCCGTTGCTGCGGCCCATTAATGGTTCGAAATTCGAATGAAAATTCTTTTGAAATTTGACCCATGTATGGCCTGCTTTTAGGACAGGGATCCTCCTTTTTTCCGCCAAAGCACCATATCGGTTAGTGCTTAATGTTTTTTTCGGCATTAGACATCGTTTTTTCCATCTTTGTAGGGCATGCCACCTGGTCTTCAGTTCACACACTTTAGTTTAGTTTTAGCTTTACTGGGTATACCTTTAGGCTTTATCTTCTTCAGGAGATTTACAGTATATGTATAAAGGGACAGTATATGTGTATTTTTTTATATATTTATATGGCCTTCATCTCCTGATGAAGCAGATTTTTGATCTGGGGAACAAGTTGAGTATTGTCCCCATCTCAGTGCAAGAATTGGGTTTAAAATGAGGAAAGAACTTTTAACTTTTTATGTTCAGGATTGTAAAGATGGAAAAACTTGCTAATCAATGGGTTATTGAGGGTATCGATGTGGGGGTTGCTTATGCACTTAGCATAAGTCTTTGCTGCAGTGGCGGCTGGTGCAAATAAACCACCCGCCCCCCCATTCGGTCCATCAGTCAAACCGGTCATTCAGCAAACCACCCACCACTCCCCCGTTGCTCGCCCGTTCACCCACCAGCCCCGCACTTACCCCATCTAGGTCACGGGCAGCTTTGGCAGCTTCCGCCTGCATCTCCTCCTTGGCGACCAATATGGTCGCTTCTCCTCTCGACCAATCGGGTCTCGGGACCTGCTTCCTGATGATGAAAGCTATGGATCCCCTTCCCCGGAAATATTTGCATCAACACAACTTGGCATGCAGTGAATATTTGTAATTTATTTTATTGAAATTTGCTTGCTTCGTACATATGACAACGTTTGAATAAAGTAAACAATCTTAAAGTGGAACTTGAGTCAGAAAATTAAGTCCTGCTAGATCACTCCAGGATGGCCCCTTTTGCAGGTATAGCTATGCAAAGCATTAAAGTGATTGTAAAGGTGCGTTTAAAAAAAAACAAAAAAACAAACATGTTATACTTGCCTCCTCTGTGCAAGGGTTTTGCACAGAGCGGCCTGATCTTCCTGTTCTGGGGTGTCCGGGCGGCGCTCCTTCCTCCTCCTCCTGATCGAGTGCCCCCATGGAGAGCTGCTTTCCATGGGGGCATTCGTGTGAGCACACTCCCGAGACCTGCTGCTGCTTCCATTGACACAGACAGGTGGGCACACTCCCGAGACCTGCTGCTGCTTCCATTGACACAGACAGCAGGACTCGGCCCCAGCCCCCCCGTGTCACTGCATTTGATTGTCAGCAGCGGGAGCCATTGGCTCCCGCTACTATCAGTCTATCCAATGAGGACCCGAGACAGCAGCTGGAGCTGAGGGCTCGTCCTTGACGCTGTAACGGAACAGGTTCAGGTAAGTAAAAGGGGGGTTCTGGGGGGACTGCTGCAGCACAGAAGGTTTTTCACCTTAATGCATTAACATCAAGACTTTACAACTCCTTTAAAAATAAGTGCCTTTACTGTTTAAAATCCAGTAATACACTGTCTCGCCCTGCTCTGCACATGCTCAGTTGCTCATTATTTTTAGGCACTGTGTGGAAAATCAGAGCTACTAGAGGCCGATCTGCTGACAGCCTAAAGATTTACTGCTGTACAGGGGCTTTGGGTATCAGCAAAATGGCAGCCTCCAGCAAAAAGAAAACGGGAGCAATGCTGGAGGCAATTTACAGCACACACTAATTTCGGTGGCAGAATTATTAATGTGGAATGTATGTTCCTTGCTAAAGAACATTATTTTTTATCAAGTCAGGGTTAAAGTTACACTTTAACGAAAAACTCCCCCCTTTTCATGCAAAAAGTGATGGCCTCTCATTACAAAAATTAAAAACAATCATCTGGTGCAAATGAAGAAAACTTTTTTAATTCTGCTCAAATCTACTACTACTACTACTACTACTAGAAAATGAGAATTAGCCCTTACTATTGTGGAGTGGCACAAGATGGCGGTGGCGCAGAGAACAATGGTACAAATTTAAATGGCAAACATGGGCCAACAATGAGTCAAGACACATTTAGTGGTCGGCTCTATAAGCAGCGGCGGGGTGCGTTTTTTAAAAATGTCTTTCGATGGGAAACCATTGATTGGGATGAGGGAGAGGGCTGTATAGTGAATGTAAATGTTGTTTTTCATCTGACCCTCACAGGCCACTGGAAACCTATCCATGGTCCCGAGGTTAAGAACCCCTGCTTTAGTCTGACAAACCCTCCTTGCTTAATTGCCTGGGCCCATAGTCAGTGGGTAGGAGGCTTGCTCCCAGTCCTCTCCAAAAGCCCCTGTCCCAGCTAGGTCTGTCACCTGCATCACGTTTCTAGCAGATCCACATTGGCATCAAACTCAGATTTACCCATGTTGGTAAATTTAGTAGTCCGTACAGAGGAAGCACGGAAGCTGCAAATACCAATTCCCTGGCTGTCATGCTGATCCTGTGGTTTCAGTAATTTCGCAGCCACTCATCCAAAACAGATGTGCAGATCTAGACTCTTAACTTTTTCTGTTCTGAACGATCGACCTTGTTAACTGTTTCATAAAGTACTGAAATCACAGACAGCCAGGCCTTTAGCATTTTCAGGAGTAGGTCAGCCATATCAGCCGCGTTAAAGTCTTTGTTTTGTTTTATAAGGTCGTGTTTCTGTTATTTTTTCCTTCACCTGTTTACTCTCTGGCTGGTCTCACCAGTGCTCAGACATTAGATTATATAGGTATCTGATCGATGATTAGTGGGGTGATTGTCTGCTGTTTTCTCAGCTTAGCTGATTAGTGGGGTGATTGCCATTTTTATTCAGCACGGCGGAGCGTTCCTCGGTATTGATAAAACTATGATGTTAGAGAGTAAATATGGGAGAGTGATACCCTTGGTGATTGCTCCATCAGCACAGACGCTGCACTTGTACTAATGATGAGGATAATGGCGGTTTGGCGCTCAGCTGTGATGGCGACACAAGTCGCCTCCTCGTTCTGCCAACTGAGGAATTCAAATGTCAGCTTTTATGAGAGATCAAAGCACCATTATCTTTGTGTGGAGGGAAAATGCCTCTAATTGCCGCTCGTCTGGTAATGGCCGAGTGACCAATCACACACACTGCGCAGGGATCAATTTCACACCCTCCACTTGGGTACCCGGAATCCGCTCGTTCATCGTGCCTCGGGCACCGTAGCCCCCATTTTGCAGACCCTTTCATCATATTCTTTGTCTGTAGCACTTCAAAAGAAACAATCCTAGCAATCTGACACAATAAATTGGAGTTCTTTTACTGAACAAAGAGGACAACAGCACACCAACCATAGCCCTTGTTTTTCTAATTTATTAAGGTGGAGGTTGTATTTTCACCAGTTTGCATTGACTGGCATTAAAAATGGGCTGAGCTGCTGGAATTGATATTAATCTGTGAATGAATGAGTTAGTGAGGTGATCTGCAACTTTGGAGAATCTGGAAACAGCACAGGTAGCCATCTTGGACCATCACACCGGTAAAGATGGCACACAATAGAATTTCGGGTACTATGTAAGATCTCTGGTGTTGTTTGGGTGAGAAACACTTAAAGCTGTTTTCTGAGTGGTGTCTTTACTGATGCTTTTGTCTGTCTGAGGATAAGATGGTGGAGCAGTAAAAGAATGAGTGGCCACAAGCGGCCATGATCAATGCCTGGAGGACTAGGGCATGCTTCACTAAAGAGACAAAAAGATCATTTACCCTAGGCCCACCTGGATGGGGGGATTATTAGGTAGTGATGGATTCTCTTACAGAGGGATGGTTTTTATTCCCGGTCGTGTGGTCAGATATTAACTACCTCCAGCCAGTATTAATCTGCATGCATTAAACAATGTGCAGTACTAGTCTGTTTTATTCTAAGCTTGAACTTAAAGTGGAACTATAGGCAAAACTTTTTTTTTTCATTTTGGATAGAGTAAGGGAGGGTTGTAACTCCTGTTAGATTTTTTTTTTTTTTTTTTTTTTTTTTTTTTTTTGCCATCTGTGTCCCATTGCAGAGATTTCCCTTCAATTCCTGTCCCATAGCCAAAACAGGAAGTGAGAGGAAATCCCTGCAAATTAAGGGAATCCCTTGAGGACCCCCAGGTCACCAGAACTAGTGTCCCCATTGGAAATTTTCCCCTCTATTACTTTTCCGGAGACAACCCAACATTTGGGATTTTGTTTTACTTTAACTTTCAATGATGATGGTAAACAGGACAAATGGATAGAGTGAATCTCCCTAACGGGGCACAGACAGCACCAAAAGAAAATCACAAATGTTTTAATCCATCTCCACCTTGATCCTGTGGAAGCCATGTCAGATGAAGAAATTGCCACAAAGGAGTTGAGTTAAATGTGAAGTTGGTCACGGGGGAGTCTTGTTAGATGTGGAGTTCGTCCTGTGGAATCCATGTTCAATGTGGAGTTGGTCTGGGAGAGGCATGTTAGATGAGGAAATTGTCCCGAAACAGTCATTTTAATTGTGGAGTTGTTCCCAGAGTAGCCATGTTAGACGTGGATTTGGTCCAAAGGTAGTTGCGTTAGATGCAGAGTTGGTGCAGGAGAAGTCATGTAATATTTGGAGTTGGTACTGAGAGAGCTGTGTCAGATGTGGAGTTGGTTCAGGGGGAACACATGTTAAGCTGGTCCAAGGAGTGCTGCATTAGACATGGAGTTTGTCCTGTGGAAGCCACGTCATGTGTAGAATTGGTCCAGAGGGAGCCATGTTTAGATGTGCAGTTTGTCCTGGGGGAGTCTTGATATGTGTGGAGTTGGTCCTATGGAAGAAATGTCAGATGTGGAGTTTCTCCCAAGGTGGCCATGTTCAATATGGAGTTGTTCCTAGTGTAGCTGTGTCAGATGTGGGGTTGGTGCTGTTGGAGCCATATTAGAAGTGGAGTTGGTCCTGTGGGAGCCATTAATATGGCCATTAATATCTAATAATGTGGAGTTGGTCCTGTGGGAGCCTTGTTAGATGTGGGGTTGGTCCCTGGGGAGCCGTGGTACATGTAGTGTTGGTCCCGGGGGAGCTGTGTTAAGTGTAGTGTTGGTCTGGGGGAGCAGTGTTAGATGTGGTGTTGGTCCCAGGGGAGCCATGTTAGATGTGGTGTTGGTCCCGGGGAGCCATGTTAGATGTAGTGTTGGTCCCGTGGGAGCCATGTTAGATGTAGTGTTGGTCCCGGGGAATCCGTGTTAGATGTAGTGTTGGTCCCGTGGGAGCCATGTTAGATGTAGTGTTGGTCCCGTGGGAGCCATGTTAGATGTAGTGTTGGTCCCGGGGAATCCGTGTTAGATGTAGTGTTGGTCCCGTGGGAGCCATGTTAGATGTAGTGTTGGTCCCGGGGAATCCGTGTTAGATGTAGTGTTGGTCCCGTGGGAGCCATGTTAGATGTAGTGTTGGTCCCGGGGGATCCGTGTTAGATGTAGTGTTGGTCCCGTGGGAGCCATGTTAGATGTAGTGTTGGTCCCAGGGGAGCCGTATTAGGTGTGGCGTTGATCCCGGGGGAACCGTGTTAGATGTGGTGTTGGTCTCGGGGGAGCCATGTTAGATGTGGTGTTGCTGCTGTGGGAGCTGTGTTAAATGTAGGTCTCAGAGAAAGCTATGTTAAATGTATTCATAAATGACATACAGGAAGGGATAAATAGCTCAATCTCAGTTTTTATGGATGATACAAAAATAAACAGAGCACCTATATGGCAAATGAGGTTTAATGTGGAGAAATGTAAGGTAATGCACTTGGGGGCTAAGAACATAAATGCAAACTACTCACTGGGGGGGAGAACCTTTGGGGGAGTCCGGAATGGAGAAAGATCTGGGGGTCCTAGTAGATGACAGACTGAGCAATAGAATTCAATGTCAAGCTGCAGCTACCAAAGCCGGCAGAATCTTAGAATGCATAAAAACGGGGATATACTCCAGAGATGAAACTATAATCCTGCCACTTTATAAAACTCTGGTTCGGCCACATCTGGAGTATTCCATCCAGTTCTGGTCCCCAGTCCTCATAAGGGATATGCTGGCCCTGGAGAGAGTCCATAGAAGGGCAACTAAATTAATAAGGGGACTGGAGGAACTCAAATACGAGGAGCGACTATAAGTACTAAATTTGTTCTCGCTGGAGAAGAGACGCTTGAGAGGGGACATGATAGCGATTTACAAATACCTCAATGGTGATCCCAGCGTAGGAAAACACTATTCAGTCTCAGGGGGTGTAAGAGGACATGGGGCCACACAATGAGATGGGAGGAGAAACGATTTAACCTTAAAGGGGTTTTAAAGGTACCCGTCTTTTCACCTTAATGCATAGGATGAAAATAGGATAGGTTAGATTGGATAGATGGGAAAAAACATCCGATGCTTACTGCC
Source organism: Aquarana catesbeiana (assembly GCF_042186555.1). Taxonomy (NCBI): domain Eukaryota; kingdom Metazoa; phylum Chordata; class Amphibia; order Anura; family Ranidae; genus Aquarana; species Aquarana catesbeiana. Next base: position 32,428,627 of record NC_133336.1, read on the forward strand.
CCCCCCCCCCCCGGTTTACTTACCTGAGCCCTCGAAAGTCCCGCGTCGAGAACGCACTGGCTTCTCGGCTCTTCATTGGATAGATTGATAGCAGCGCAGCCATTGGCTCGCGCTGCTGTCAATCAAATCCAAATGACGAGGCTGTCGGGGGGCCAGACACAGAGTGTATGAGACGGGAGCGCACCTGCAAGGTAACCCCCTCGGGAGAGAGCTTCCCGGGGGGGGTTATCTATTGCAGGGAGGAGCCCAGAGAGCTGCCGGGGGACCCCAGAACAGGAGGATCGGGGCTACTATGTGCAAAACGAGCTGCACAGTGGAGGTAAGTATAACATATTTGCTACTTAAAAAAAAACGAACCTTTACAACCACTTTAAGCTGCGTAGGGGTTTTTTCCCCTCTTCCACAATTGTTGGTGGCAGTGGGGATTATTGATATTTTTAAAAGACTTCTGGACATGCAGCTTAAAGAACACAACATACAGGGATATGGGAAATGATTATCGACAGTGATTCGCGTACACCTACACAGGTCGAACTTGATGGACTATTGTCTTTATTCCACCTACTATGTAACTATATATACATTTGGAGTTGGTCCGATATCCCATATCCTTATCGTATCTCTTGTCTCTCCTATTCCTTATTCACGGATAGGAAGATTGGGCACATTATGTAGATTGTGGTCCATCTGTGACCTTTTTCCAGTTCCCCGTGTGAAGCGGAAAATTCTGAACACAAAGATGTGTGTAATTATTTGCCTTCTGCTGAAATACGACTTTGATGAATCAGCCGATGCTGTGGGTGGAAAGTTTGTTTGACGTCTGTAGAGGACGAAGGTTCTGGTATTTAGTCTTACTTCTGGATCTGCTTGAAGAATCTGTCAGGCAAGGGTGGAGCAATCTGCTGGTATATCAAAGATCTCTGTGTGCCGGACCAGGGCCGCTATGACTTCTGTGTGCCAGACCAGACCAATTGTGAACCCGTATGTGTGCCACACCAGACCTGTTATAACCCCTAGTACCACATAGTGGCGTAATTTACTGATTTTCAGACCTGCCTTTATAGCATCTGAATTGTTGTGTCCTTACTGTAGAGAATATTAGTGGAAGATTTATCATGGGAAATGTCAATGCATAATAAAACATTTTCATTATTTGTCTCTGTATCAGATTAGTCTGTCATCCTCACATTTGTCACCAGGTAATAATTTTGACCGAATAATACATTTCCAGTGCTGGTAACTGTGTATGTTAGATCTAGGAGTGGGTTAACATCAAATTATAGCTTGACATCCATAAACTTGAAATATATGAAAAACTTCAGGATTAGACCCAGCAGAATATACCTTGAGGTACAGTACCAGGATAATATGTGATGTCATAATCTGATGTACATTTTGATATTATGGATTACAGTTGGATACAATGGAGGGTTGCGATACCAGCTGTGCTGGCTGATGTTCTTGCATGGTCTTGCAGCTCACTCAGTGCAGGTAATAGGGAATAATCACCTTACGTACTGTATAGTACAGTATCTCATAAAAGTGAGTACACCCCTCACATTTTTGTAAATCTTTTATTATATCTTTTCATGTTATAACACTGAAGAAATGACACTTTGCTACAATGTAAAGTAGTGAGTGTACAGCTTGTATAACAGTGTAAATTTGCTGTCCTCTCAAAATATCTCAATACACAGCCATTAATGTCTAAACCGCTGGCAACAAAGGTGAGTACACCCCAAAGTGAAAATGTCCAAATTGGCCCATAGTGTCAATATTTTGTGTGACCATCATTAAATTCCAGTACTGCCTTAACCCTCTTGGACATGGAGTTCACCAGAGCTTAACAGGTAGCCACTGGAGTCCTCTTCCACACCTCCATGTTGACATCACGGAGCTGGTGGATGTTGGAGACCTTGCGCTCCTCCACCTTCTGTTTGAGGATGCCCCACAGATGCTCAATAGGGTTTAGGTCTGGAGACAGTCCATCACCTTTACCCTCAGCTTCTTTAGCAAGGCAGTGGTCATCTTGGAGGTGTGTTTGGGGTCTTTATGTTGGAATACTGCCTTGCGGCCCAGTCTCTGGAGAGAGGGGATCATACTATGCTTCAGTATGTCACAGTACATGTTGGCATTCATGGTTCCCTCAATGAACTGTAGCTCCCCAGTGCCGGCAGCACTCATGCAGCCCCAGACCATGACACTCCCACCACCATGCTTGACTGTAGGCAAGACACACTTGTCTTTGTACTCCTCACCACACATGCTTGACACCATCTGAACCAAATAAGTTTATCTTGGACATGGTTCCAGTAATCCATGTTCTTAATCTACTTGTCTTTCTTGTGCATCATCTTTTAGGGTCCAATTAGCCATTTTTCCTCCCCGGTGTCATATGACTCGTTAGTGTTACAAGGTCTCAGGTGTGAATGGGGAGCAGGTTTGTTCAATTTGGTGTTATCGCTCTCACTCTCTCATACTGGTCACTGGAAATTCAACATGGTACCTCATGGCAAAGAACTCTCTGAGGATGTGAAAAAAAAGAATTGTTGCTCTACATAAAGATGGCCTAGGCTATAAGAAGATTGCCAAGACCCTGAAACTGAGCTGCGGCACGGTGGCCAAGACCATACAGCGGTTTAACAGGACAGGTTCCACTCAGAATAGGCCTTGCCATGGTCGACCAAAGAAGTTCAGTGCACGTACTTAGCGTCATATCCAGAGGTTGTCTTTGGGAAATAGACGTATGAGTGCTGCCAGCATTGCTGCAGAGGTTGAAGGGGTGGGGGGTCAGACTGTCAGTGCTCAGACCATATGCCGCACACTGCATGAAATTGGTCTGCATTTCTGTCGTCCCAGAAGAAAACTTCTTCTAAAGATGATGCACAAGAAAGTCCGCAAACCGTTTGCTGAAGACAAGCAGACTAAGGACATGGATTACTGGAACCATGTCCTGGGGTCTGATGAGACCAAGATAAACTTATTTGGTTCAGATGGTGTCAAGCGTGTGTGGCGGCAACCAGGTGAGGAGTACAAAGACAAGTGTGTCTTGCCTACAGTCAAGCATGGTGGTGGGAGTGTCATGGTCTGGGGCTGCATGAGTGCTGCCGGCACTGGGGAGCTACAGATCATTGAGGGAACCATAAATGCCAACATGTACTGTGACATACTGAAGCAGAGTATGATCCCCTCCCTTCAGAGACTGGGCCGCAGGGCAGTATTCCAACATAACGACCCCAAAACACACCTCCAAGACAACCACTGCCTTGCTAAAGAAGTTGAGGGTAAAGGTGATGGATTGGCCAAGCATCATTGACCTAAACCCTATTGAGCATCTGCGGGACATCCTCAAACGGAAGGTGGAGGAGTGCACGGTCTCTACCATCCACCAGCTCCGTGATGTTGTCATGGAGGAGTGGAAGAGGACTCCAGTGGCAACCTGTGAAGCTCTGGTGAACTCCATGCCCAAGAGGGTTAAGGCAGTGCTGGAAAATAATGGTGGCCACACAAAATATTGACACTTTGGGCCCAATTTGGACATTTTCACTTAGGGTTGTACTCACATTTGTTGCCAGCGGTTTAGACATTAATGGCTGTGTGTTGAGTTATTTTGAGGGGGCAGCAAATTTACACAGTTATATAAGCTGTACACTCATTACTTTACATTGTAGCAAAGTGTCATTTCTTCAGTGTTGTCACATGAAATATAATAAAATACTTACAAAAATGTGAGGGGCGTACTCACTTTTGTGAGATACTGTATATGAGTAATGTGAATAGCAGAACTTATGTACTTTGTCTCCACCTGCTGGCCAACATCTAGACTGCACCAAGCTTAGTGCTTACAAAGGCTCTTCTGCTAGGGCTGTCTTGGCATTTCTGCCTTTAGGGGCTGCCGAGCCTGGCACATCCACTGTTTGTGTTCTACAACAGATGCAGCTGTCAGTGCTTACTAAAGCTGGCAGTTATTTAAAAAGGATTTGAGGAAAATCTGATGAACTGATGACAATTGTAACAAGCTGAAATTATTTTTCAGTATGTTGAATATTTTTTTTCTGTAGACAGTTGTGCTGAAGGAATTTTATCAATGCAGACCATCGTTTATGTGAAGGGCAGCTACACTATGTCTGCTACTGTCCAATGCACAAACCATGGGATGCAATGATCGATCTTCCAAAAATCAGACAAATGCAAAGTACATGACACTGCTTGTTTACCTCTACATTCTGGATTTTAAATAAGATTGTCCTTCAGTCTGCAAAATCTCCTTTAACGTAAAGAGTCTACAACCAAGGCAATTTTTGAAGAGTTGGAGATCTACTTGAACAACACTGATGAAGTCAAAGATCACCGGGCACAGTGTCCTGTTGTTGGGGCCGGTTCACAACAGAAAGTGATGCCAGAAAGGCATGTTCCATGTGTGTTTCCTGCACCGTGTTCAAAATGCACTGCCTTTGTGATCTACTGCGGGTGATGATACATTGTTAACCCCAAATGTAGATCGCAAACGCAGTGGACATAAAAAAAAGTGCAGGGTTCGGGAGTGCGTTATGCTTAGAATGCCGGGTTCAGGAGTGCGTTACGCTCAGAATTCAGGGTTCAGGAGTGCGTTACGCTCAGAATTCAGGGTTCAGGAGTTTGTTGCTCTCAGAATGTAGGGTTCAGGAGTGCGTTACGCTCAGAATGCAAGGTTAAGGAGTGGATTACCCTCATAACGCAAGGTTCTGGAGTAAGTTGCACTCATAATGCAAGGATCAGGAGTGCGTTGTGCTCAGAATGCATGGATCAGGAGTGGGATACACTTAGAATGCAGGGATTGGGGGAGGGGGGTGAAGGGAGGCTGAGGACACTCCTATGGGGTGCTCCTGCCCATAGCAGTGTCCACTACCCCCTTCATATCACACACACACACACACACACACACACACAGTAGTGTCCTCCTCCCCCTTTCCCTCCCATTGCAGTGTTCCATAGCATCCTACCTGTGCAAACAGGAGACAGAGAGAGGCAGCACTGTTCTGGACAGGGGGCAGGAGCTGGCCAAGTGACTTTTCATATTAACAAGATGGTGATTGGTTGCTTAGGCCCTAGCAACCAATCACCTGTGGGTTAACTAGAAAAGTTAATTTGGCCAGCTTTTCTTCCTGCCCTCTGTCCTGAGCTGTGCTGCCTCTCGTTCTCCGCTGTTCACTCATGACAGTGCCGGAGGAGGAGGCGGGAGGGGAGTGAGAGAGGAGGACCCTAAGGGTGGAGAGAAGACTGGCAGCTAGCAGTAGGAGGCCGGGGTCAGTGGCGTAGACCTATTCCCGGTCTACCTGTTACCTACTTGAGGTCGACAGGTAGCCCTCGATTAATGGGTTGCTGACCCCCGTATTAAATCAACTGCAATTGATTTCTAAGAGTAACAATACACATGGTAGCAGGGGTTCTCCAAACTTTCCGAACAGATGGCCAGTCTACTGTTCTTTAGGGGGGCCAGTGGGGGTAGAAAAAGTCCCAGCAGTGGGAGGAAACAGTGTCTCAGGCTTGGTGGTCAGGGGGATTAAAAAAAAAAATTACATAGCACCTGTGGTCAGTAGAAAGAGGAATAGAGCCCCACAATTGGTGCCAGTAGGAGGAGTCATCCCCCATCGTTGGTGTCAGTTGGAGGAATAGTGCCCCATCATTGGTGTCAGTGAGATGAATAGTGTCCCATCATTGGTGTCAGTGGGAGGAATAGTGCCCCGTCATTGGTGTCAGTGAGAGCAATAGTGTCCCATCATTGGTGTCAGTGAGATGAATAGTGTCTCATCATTGGTGTCAGTGAGAGGAATAGTGTCTCATCATTGGTGTCAGTGAGAGGAATAGTGTCTCATCATTGGTGTCAGTGAGAGGAATAGTGTCCCATCATTGGTGTCAGTGAGAGCAATAGTGTCACATCAATGGTGTCAGTGGGAGGAATAGTTCCCCATCAATGTCAGTGGAAGGAATTATCCCCCATCGATGGTGTCAGTGGCAGGAATTATGTCCCAATGTTAGTGTCTGTGGCAGGAATAGTACTTAATATCAGTGGGTGAAATAATGCCGAATAAAGACTTGCAAAGGGCCACATCTAGCCCACGAGCCGCAGTTTAGAGACCCCTGATCTATAATACAATCTACACACTGTTCTAGTGAAGCCAATCATGGTTCAGTGTTGTCTGCGATTAATCGTTACTACACACTAATGCCGCGTACACACGGTCGGATTTTCCGATGGTAAATGTTCAATGGGAGCGTGTTGTTGGAAATTCCGACCGTGTGTAGGCTCCATCAGACATTTTCCATCGGACACACAAAATTTTCCGACAACAAAATCCGTTGTCGTGAATTCCGATCGTGTGTACACAATTCTGACGCACAAAGTGCCACGCATGCTCGGAATCAAGCAGAAGAGCCGCACTGGCTATTGAACTTCATTTTTCTCGGCTCGTTGTACGTGTTGTACGTCACCGCGTTCTTGACCTTCGGAATTTCCGACAAGATTTGTGTGACCGTGTGTATGCAAGACAAGTTTGAGCCAACATCCGTCGGAAAAAATCCATGGATTTTGTTGTCGGAATGTCCGATCAATGTCCGATCGTGTGTACGGGGCATTATAGTGGCGTGTTAGTTTGTTTGAGAATGATTTCCCCTCTTATCATTTAATCCTGGGTGACATTACAGAATGACGAATCTACTAAACATAGCTCAGGCCAGAAACTTTGCCCAGTGCTGGCTGCACACACAGTGCTAAGGTCCATTCATACCAGATGTGTTGGCACATTTTTCTCAATGCATGGAAACACAAGGACCTGTGAAAACTATGGTATGTGAATGGGAGCAGTTCTTTCTCTCGGTATGACGCAGTGCATGGTTAATGTGTGTCAGCACATGCAGTGCCTTGAAAAAGTATTCATACCCCTTGCAATTTTCCACATTTTGTGATGTTACAACCAAAAACGTAAATGTATTTTATTGGGATTTTATGTGATAGACCAACACAAAGTGGCACATAATTGTGAAGTGGAAGGAAAATGATAAATTGTTTTTTAATGTTTTTTACAAATAAATATGTGAAATGTGTGGTGTACATTTGTATTACGCCCCCCTGAGTCAATACTTTGTAGAACCTCCTTTCACTGCAATTAGAGCTGAAAGTATTTTTGGGGATGTCTCTACCAGCTTTGCACATCTAGAGAGGGACATTTCTGCCCATTCTTCTTTGCAAAATAGCTCAAGCTCTGTCAGATTGGATGGAGAGCGTCTGTGAACAGCAATTTTCAAGTCCTGCCACAGATTCTCAATTGGATTTAGGTCTGGACTTTGACTGGGCCATTCTAACACATAAATATGCTTGTATATGTATGTGAATATATATGTATATGAATATACCCTACTTTAAACTTCTCCACAACTTTATCCCTGACTTGTCTGGTGTGTTCCTTGGCCTTCATGATGTTGTTTGTTCACTAAGGTCCACTAACAAACCTCTGAGGGCTTTACCGAACAGCTGTATTTATACTGAGATTAAATTGCACACAGGTGGACTGTATTTACTAATTAGGTGACTTCTGAAGGCAGTTGGTTCCACTAGATTTTAGTTAGGGGTATCGGAGTAAAATGGGCTGAATACAAATGCACGCCACACTTTTCACATATTTATTTGTAAAAAATGTTGAAAACCATTTATCATTTTCCTTCCACTTCACAATTATGTGCCACTTTGTGTTAGTCTATCCCAAAAAAAACAATAAAATACATTTACGTTTTTGGTTGTAACATGACAAAATGTGGAAAATTTCAAGGGGGTATGAATACTTTTTCAAGGCACTGTTGGCTAGCACAAATTTTGCTTCTTTGCGGTGCAGTAGACCCTTTGCATCGTTTAAGAAATTAGGATAAAAGTTTATGCACCGCAAAAGTGGGCAGTAGTTACCTCAATGCAAAGTTATAAATGGGTCCTGAGGGTTAGAGAATGACACCCCAATGCACGAAGGCATGCATGGAAACTGCATTACAGATTTTTTTGACAAGTCCATTTTTTTAGCTGTTTGGTACATCGGCGGCCCCTTATCCTAAGCTTCATATACATTTGTAGTCCATCAGGGGACGGTAAAAACAGGTAGATGAGATGCATTTTCACCACCCCTCTTGCAAAGGCAGATGGGGTTGTACAAGTACCAAGGCCATAGTTATACTCCATGTCGCCCTCACTGGGCAAACCTGACCTATTTTAGTGAATGGGGCCACACCACAATTGCCCTGCAGCTATGTGTAATGCACGCAGTTGGGTTGTGTTCGTGTCGCATTTACAGGGTTAAAACAACGTCAAACGTCTCTGAAAAGCGATTAACATCAGATATTTTTTTTAGAGGTCTGCTGCACATATAAGCAGTATTAAATCCAAAACCAAAAATGTAATATATTGCAGTTTATCAATCATTTAGATGTGGTGGCTGCATTCGTTTTTCCTTTTTTTTTAGGCTTTTCCTCCCCGTTTTCACCTGGTGATCTGGCCAGTAACACACCTCCTGTATTAGAGCACCCCCACTCTGAATGAAGGAGCACAGGGGGCACATTTGGATATCCGCTATGTCAGTCTGGGTAGAGGGGAGTGTTAGATGGACTAGCAGGTTGAAATACACTAACAAATTGAAGCCAAACTCCAGCCCACACTGCAGATCCACAAGAAGTTACAGCTAACTGTTTTTTTTTTTTACTCCCTTTTTTTTTGGGATAAAAAGAAATAAAATCTGATCATTGTAAACATCCCTGCCAGTGTTAAATGGTTTGTCTCATCCCTGTAACTGAAATTATCTACGGCAGAGCTTGTTCTGTTGAAAAACAACTAACTTACAGGGTGGATCACCAGGGCAAAGTAAAGAGAGCCTAAAAAAAAGAAAACTATAGCAGCCATCACATCTAAGAACTGGTAAGCTGCAATATAATAAATGTTTTGCTTTTGGGTTTAATACCGCTGTAATGTGCAGAAAAAAATGCAAATGGACCCTAAGGGGTTGATTTACTAAAAGCAAATAGACTGTACACTTTGCAAAATGCACACCTACCAACTGTCCCTGATTTCGAGGGACTGTCCCTGATTTGGAGCAATGTCCCTCAGTCCCTCTTTGCTCCTCATTTGTTACTCATTTTGGTCTGATCTATATAGATGCATATAAAATGCACTTTTTATCTATCAAAAAGTGTTTCCCAGTGCTAAACCTTTCATTTGATTTATGAATTGCTGCATTTGTAGATTCCAAAATCCAATATAAAGGAATAGTAGTGGTAAAAAAACACTTGTGGATTTAACCAATCTTATTTTTTTTTTTGTACAATTCTCCTTTAAGGGGGCGTGGCCAGGGGTGTGTCCTATGCCTGCATACTTTTGCTGATAGGTGTCCCTCATTCCCATCTCAGAAAGTTGGGAGGTATGAAAATAGACTGTGCACTCTGCAAGAGCAGTTGCTTCAGAGCTTAGTAAATGAGCAGACTCTCTGCTGACTTCCACCATCCAATCATGTGCAAGCAAAAATGCTGTGTTTTTAATTTTCCTTGCATGTGATTGGGTATTCTTTGGAAAGTGAAACTTTACCCCATTTACTAAGATCTGGAGCAACTGCGCTTGTAAAGTGCACAGCCTATTTAACTTTAGTAAATCAGCCCCTAACCGTGTTGCTGTAACTGCTTAAAAAGTGTTAGCTGGCTTTGGAGTTCAATTTGTCTATTACTTAAAGTGATTGTAAGGGTTCGTTTTTTTTTTTTTTTTTTTTTTTTAAATAACAAACATATCTTACTTACCTCCACTGTGCAGCTCGTTTTGCACAGAGTGGCCCCGAACCTCGTCTTCTGGGGTCCCTCGGCGGCTCTCGCAGCTCCTCCGCACATCAGATAACCCCCTAGGAGAAGCGCTCTCTTTTACCTGGTGGGGCGCACTCCCGAGTCCATCATTCGGCATCCATAGCCGCCGAACGTATGACTCAGCCCCGCCCCCCCTCCAGCATTGGATTTGATTGACAGCAGCGGGAACCAACGGCTGCGCCTCTATCAATCTATCCAATCAGGACACGAGACACCGTCCGGAGCTGGTGTGCTCGTTCCCGTCATGCAAATTTCGGGGCTCAGGTAAGTATAAGGGGGGCTCAGGGGCGCTGCTGCATTAAAAAATGTTTTTCCCCTTAATGCATAGAACGGCGAGGGTTTACAACCCCTTTAAATGCCTCCTTGTGATAACGCTGCTGAGTGATTTCCCTGCAGAATGAACAAAGTTGTCACCCCATTACAGGAAATGGGGGGGGGGGGGGATAAAAGGATCTATTAGCAGGACCAACAAGTTATAAAACAATGGGAATGTATCTCCAAGCTGCAGAAAAGCGGTTCTGAGATTCCTCTAACAGGCAGATTGTTTCACCCTTATGTGAAGTCATCAGTGTAGGATAAGAGTTCTGCACATGTTGCGGTGTAATGAAGGAGCTGACTCACTGAAATCATTACTCGTGAAAGCTCTGCGGAGTCCTCTATGTCCTTCCAGCGTTGTCTGACTCATAGATCTGCAGGTGTGAGTAAACACCACGCGTCCTTTGTTAGACTTTCATTGTTCTTTTCTGGCTGCCTGAAGTGATGAAGAGGATTGTGGACAATCTCGGTCTTGTGCCAGAAAACTTTGGAGCCAACATGTGATCCTCTTTTCCTTGTGATTGTGTTAGTATTTTTTTTTCTTTCTGTTTTATATAGCACCATCCTATACCATAGCACTGAAGTAGATGTGAACGATGGAGGATGAAGTTTGGAAGTGGATGGATGTGATGAGGGAGAATAAGGAAGGGAGGTGGATGGAGTTATTGATGCAGGATGAAGTTTGGAAATGGATGGATATGATGTGGAAGGATAAGGAATGGAGGTGGATTAAGTTCATGATGGAGGAAGAAGTTGGGAAGGTGATGGTAGTAATGATAGAGGATGAAGATGAGAGGTGGATGGGGGTAATGAGGGAGGATGGTGGAGGTTGGGGGGTAAATGGAGGTAATAAGGAAGTATAATGATTGACGCAATGAAGGAGGATGGGGATAGGATGGATGGAGGTTATGATTAAGAACGAATATGGAAAGGGGATGGGGGTTAAGGGTATTGGAGGAAGAAGATAGACGGAGGATGAAGGTAGTGATGGAAGATGAAGATGGGAGGTGGATGGAGGTAATGATGTAAGATGAAGATGGGAAGCAGATGAAGGTAATGATGGAGATTGAAGATGAGAGGTGGGCAAAAGTAATGAAGGATGAGGATGGGAAGTGGATGAAGGTAATGATGGAGGATGAAGATGGGAATTGGGTGAAGGTAATGAGAAGGAGGAGGATCAGAAGTGGATGGTGGTAATGATGGAGGATGAAGACAGAAATGGGATGGAGATAATGAGGGAGGGGGAGGATGAAGATGGGAGGCGGATGAAGGTAGTAAGGAAGAATGAGGATGGGAAGTGGATGAAGGTAATGATGGATGAAGATGAGAATTGGATGAAGGTAATGAGTAAGGATGAGGATCAGAAGTGGATGGCGGTAATGATGAAGAATGAAGATGGAAATGGGGTGGAGATAATGAGGGAGGATGAAGATGGGAGGTGGATGAAGGTAATAAGGAAGAATGAGGATGGGAAGCAGATGGAGAATGAAGATGGGAGGTGAATAAAGGTGATGAGGATGGGAAGTGGATGAAGGTAATGAGGAAGGATGAGGTTCAGAAGTGGGTGGAGGTAATGGAGTAAGAAGATAGGAGGTGAATGAATGTAATGAGGGAGGATGAGGATAGTAGGTGGATGGAGGTAATAATGGAGGATGAAGATGGGAGCTGGATGAAGGTAATGAGGGTGGATGTAGGTAATAATGGAGGATAAAGATGGGAGGTGGATGAAGGTAATGAGGGAGGATGAGGATAGTAGGATGATGGAGGTTATAATGGAGGATGAAGATGGGAGGTGGATGAAGGTAACGAGGGTGGATGGAGGTAATAATGGAGGATGAAGATGGGAGGTGGATGAAGGTAACGAGGGTGGATGGAGGTAATAATGGAGGATGAAGATGGGAGGTGGATGAAGGTAATGGGGGAGGATGAGGATAGAAGCAATGTATGGTGTACCTTCAATTCCATAAAAATTTTGAAAAACATACTTTTTGATGTATCTGCTTTCAACAATTATTAGGGACTGTACAGGAGCCAGTGGGACACCACTTTAGGTGCCACAAAATCCTTTGTGTCCAGGCTGTCCAAGCGACGTGTGCATGATGGCGGGCAAATGTTCCTTCTGAGGCCATTCATCTAAATTGTGATTTTTCCATATGTGAAACTTTCACACTGTAATATGCTGTAATTTCCCCAGTTAGACATCATTCAGTTTAGCTTTGCAGTGAAGGAGATTGCAAAAAGTATTTCTGGACGCCCCCGTTTTTCCCTGGGGTGAAGGCGGAATGTATGACCTATAAAAAGCTGCAGCTTACAGGAAAATAAGTGGGGTCAGCTAGTAGGCTGAGGTCATGATATAAAGACTTAAATCGTGGTAGTTTTAAAACAAATTATCTTTTTAATACATCCACAGACACTAGTCCTCTCTCCATATGTAGCCAATCATCTGTCTCTATGTGACTTATTTTGAAGGTTTTTTTCCCCTGTGCTATGACAGCTGCCATCACAAGCCCAGCTCAGTGTGAACTTTATTTTGTTTACATTCAGCCAGTCTGCAGTCTATAGTGTAGAGAGCAGCAGGTCTGCAGACCAGGACTGAGAACAACAAGGAAAAAGTTCACAACACATTCTGGGTGGCAAGTAACACACAGCAGCCATTTCATACAGTTGCAGACTCAGGAGGTGCAGAGGAACTTGTTGGTGATTTAAGTGCATACCTTTACCATCACAGCCATCTCTAGTAAATGGTGCCCAATTTGTCTTTGTTCTCTGCCACTTTTACTGGTGACATCACCAGTACAACCACCATCGCTTCCTGTGACATCACCAGCAACACTGTCATCACTTTATGATGTCACCAGCATTTCCTGTGATATAACCAGCAGCAATGGAAGGATCCTGTGACATCACCACTCCCACCTCTGTGATATCACAACCAGTGATGGATCCTATATTGAGCCTCTCTGGGGAATGAGTAAAATTAGTTGGTGAACTGTTGACAACTATGTGTGTGTAATCCATTTGATGTATATGACAGGCAGTGTGAGGCCATTGGGGGCTGGAGGAGACCCCAGAGCAGCCCCATCTCCAAGCCTCCCTGTCGGCACAGTGCAGAGGTGGAGACCAGAAGCAATATTATGAAAAAAGTTTTGCACACAGGTCCAAGTCCTTGTAAAATTGTATTAATCAGTGGACATACATTTATGCAAAAACAGTCACGATGACACGTTACAGCCAGAACTGGCTTAATTACAGCTACGATTGGCACCATTCTGGTTGAAAGTCGACGTGACTATACCAGTAATTGGTCACATTCAACTGGACTTGTTCTGTAATGTTGAAGACATTTTGTAGCTTCTCCAAGCTTCTTCTCTAGTTCTAATGAGTGCCAAGAAGATACACCAACATTTATCCTGACACTCACTGGAACTGAAGAATTGGCATGGAGAAGCTAGGAAACCTCTTCAACATTACATAACCAGTCCAGTTGAATGTGACCAACTACTACCATGACCTGAGAACCTTCATAGACATGTCAGCAAGGCTCTTTCTACGGAGCTGTAAGTCCATTGATTATTAACATCTTGTGAGGACTTGGAGCCATTTGCAGGACTTTCTTTAAACAGAAAGACTCACTGAGCCGAGCACTGGCTTTCTTTACAGCCCAATTGGGATTCAGAGGTAAATCGGTTATACATTGTTTCGATGTTTGCTCCTGAGACCAGAAGCACATGCAGCCCAGGAACAAGGGATGCCCTGTGTTTGATGGCCGATGACCAATAAAGAGCTGAGCACACAGACCGCAGTTTTGCTACATGATCTGTGATAGTACCGGGACTGGCAGGTTCAGCACCCAGGGCAAGGATGAGGAACTGCACCCCTTCTGCTACTCCTAATGCATGCCATAGAATGGGTGTACCACGCCTGCACCAATTCAGCCTTCTTGCTCTGGCTGGCGTGAAGTGTGCACTGAGCTTGCATGGCCAAGTGCTTGCTTTCTAGCAACTAGAAGGTAGCTGCAAATGTGTGGTGTATTTTTCGTTGTGGGTGGAGACTGGGCACACTGGAGCACAGTGTGATAACAGTATCTGTCAGAGCACCCAGGTGATTGCTAGCCACTGATCTGGAGATAGTGTGTGGTGAGGGTGCACGCCCTCCCCTGCTGCCTTTCCTGCTCACCCCTTGTCCCAGCCCTGATCTGTGAGGACAGAGCAGGACTTGTTGGACAATGCTGGTTCTCTCTGTAGGACAGCTCACTTGTACATGGGGCACATAAATATTGAGGTTCCTCCCCTGCACATCCGTCCTTCCCAGGGAACACAAATATTGCATCCAGAATTCATCGGGAGTCATGCATTACTTAGAGTCGAGATGGGAACCTCACACTGCCAGGGAATGATTGCAGATTGACATGTTCATCCACCCAGCGTTGATCACCATTCATTGACTGGTGCTGAGTCATACATTGCTGTGGTTGTCAGATGGTCACCTTTTCATTATTTATAGTTGTAGCATCATCAATCAAGACCATGGAAGTCGACAAGAAGGAGTATTTTTTTTTTAATAGGAAGACATAATCCGTTACAGTTCTTGTTCTCCTGGCTGAGCAGTGAGCAGTACCTGGGTTTACCTATGTAGTTTAGCTTATCAGTGGCTTATCTTGATTCACTCTGTCATCCACAGTGACAGACAAGTAGATCTGCCCCCACAGATGTCCCCACATACCCAGTCCATGATGTCGTGTGGTGGAAATTGTCTACACTTTCCTGAGTGAACGTGGGGATTTTGCAACTTATCACAGTTACATGTTCTTGTTATCATTCTGTAAGTATCCTATACAAATTCACATTGCCACCACAGATCGACAGTATTCCACTATACATGAACACAAGAAGTATGGTTGGGGATTGCTTTCTGATTTGTTTCAGATTAAAGAGAACCCTATAATGTCATCAGATTAATTGGAAGTTGTGACTTCTTTTAATGTAATATCACTCAAACCGTCCTCTCCACTCCCACAAGACCTTCTGCTCTCTAGCTCCCTTGTCGTCTCCTCCTCCCATGCTCATCTCCAGGACTTCTCCAGAGCCTCTCCCATCCTCTGGCACTCGCTACCCCATTCTGTCCAGCTATCTCCTACTCTGTCCACTTTTAGGCGATCACTGAAAACTCATCTCTTCGGAGTGGCCTATCCTGCCTCCAGCTAACAACTGAATTTTCTACTCCCCTCATCAGTTCATCGCTCACAATCCCTACCTTTTTGTTTTACCAGTCCCTCCGTCTTAGATTGCAAGCTTGCGGGAGCAGGGCTCCTCTAACCCTCTTGTTTTGAATTTTACTGTTGGTGTAGTGTCTCCCTACATTGTAAAGCGCTGCGCAAACTGTTGGCGCTATATAAATCCTGTATAATAATAATAATAGTAATGTATTATTTCTAAGTTAGTAATGGCGTTGCCTGGTGTAGGAGTGGTGTGCATGCCCTGTGTACAGCTTATTCTCGAGTGTGCATATTGTATGTCCTCATATTCAAACAGTTTGGAATGCTGTCGTTGAATTTATCTCCAAAATAACCACTATTCAGATGCCTCAAACTGTGGAGGTATGTCTTCTGGGTCTGGTGGACCCTCTAGCCCACTGCTGAGCCTCCAGAACCCTTGTAGGACTGTTATTTTATGTGAGAAAAATGATTGTACTCCAGTGGAAGTCTACTTCTGCTCCTACTTTAACGTTATGGAGAAAGTTAATCAACTCTCAGCTACCTTTGTATAAGGCCACTTATTTATCAAGGGGATGCCCTAAAAAATTCCACAAAGTATAGGATATTTGAAGCCCCTTCCACGAACGCAGACCCAGACCTTTCATGTTAAGCAGCTAAATCCCCTCCGTTCCCAGAAACAGTGAGAGCAAGCATGAGGATCATGCTAACTTGACATCTAGTGACATGCTGTTTTTGCCTCTTGTACAACCCTCATTTTAGACCCTGGGTAGACAAACCCAAATTTTCTGTAGGAAACCTGATGTGACTTTTGGAGTGTTATGTGTGTGCTTTTGTTGTATTCGTGTCGAGCCTGGGTATGCCCAATAGGCTCTGTTTTTGTACCTAAAATTCTTTAAAACAATAAAAAGAATTTTGAAAAACAAAAGAGATGCCAGCGATCATAGAGATGCCGCGCTCAGTAGAGGATGCCAGTGTTCAGGGAGAGACAATAGGCTGGTAGCCTAAGCAGTACGTCGGAGGAGGAATACATAAAATTGTGAGGGTGAAGAGGTATACATTGCTGTGGTGGTTACCAACATCCCTGTATAGTTATAGGACAATTCGAGAGTTACCCTCTTGGGACTTTAAAGGTGACCACCGAAGATAAGGTTTAAAAAATGTGTATATTTTTTTTTTTTTTTTTTTTTTTTTTTAGGACAATAGTAAAATACGCTTAGTTTAAAATAATCAGATCTGTGTATCTATTGTGGCAAAACAGGTGTGTACACCTTGAGGTAACATTTAGCAGCTACATGTTGTGAATACATGCAATTTAGAAAATATGTAATAGAACAAACATCCGACGCATTTCAATTCCTGTTTTCCTCAGGGGTGTTTCCATAAGTAGGATTGAAGTCGGTAATTCAGAACAAAATGCTGATTTTACATCACCAGGGCTGCCTCAATATTAAATGTTTCTGGGTACTGCTTCCCATCAAGGTCAAAGAAGAGCCCAGATCCAAGTGACAGGGTGCCAAGCCAGCAGAGGCTACTAGGGCCAAAAACAGCCCACCCGGAGGTTGATCCACAGTGTAGGAATCACTGCAGAGGGAGAGGCTATGTACTGGCCAGAAAGTAAACTGGCATGTGCTTTCTCATGAGAGGAGCATAAATCTGCTCCACTGTACGCCAGACCTATGCCACTACAGGATGAAAGAGGATTTCTGCCGGTGGATCTTCCCGACAGCGGGAGTGCGTCTTCCACCGATGAGGAGGAATAACTATGTATCAGGCTACGCACATCACGTAGGATACGCAACGTCCTTAGGATTCACTATGGGCGTAGCCAGATACTGTCTTTATTCTTCTTCTCTGGTGCTTGGCTGGTCTGCCGCCCTCCAATAAGCCCGCAGGGGCCTTGGTGTGAGAATCATCTTCCCTGCCTACAGTGACTGAACCAGGCTAAATATATCTAAAAGACACGGAGAAACCGTAAGTTGTCATTATTTGTAATTTGGTTTAAAAAAAAAAAATGGACTGCTCAGTCTAAACTGCCCGGGCCTATTTTTTTTGTCCGAGTCCAGGCCTGGTAGTGTTAATAACAGTTTACAAAGCCAATTTAGACAACTGTGTACTTCGAATCTTATGGTAACAGGTTAAGGAAGACCTTTTTCTGTTCCAACATGACTGTGCCCCTGTACATGAAGCCAGCTCTGTAAAGACAAGGTTTGACCAGTTCCAGAAAGACATAGCTTGACCAGTTAGGACCAGCACCATAAAGACCTGGTTTGACCAGTTTGGACCAGCTCCATTGACATAGTGTGACCACATTGGTGTGGAGGAACTTGAGTGTCTTGCACAGTGCCCTGGCCTCCACCTGCCGAACATCTTTTGGGATGAATTGTAACACCAGTTTGTGAGCCGGGTCTTCTTATTCAAATAGGGACACATTACCACAGACACATTCCAAAATCTTGTGTAAAGGCTTTCCAAAAGAGCTTAGGCTGTTATATATAAAGGGGGCAGCTCCATATTAATGGCTATGGTTTCAGAATAGGATGTCCAACATATTCATATAGGTGTTATGACCAGTAGTGCACAGACTTTTGGTCATATAGTGTATAATATACTCTAGCTATATTACTGATTTAGTGCTTTGTACATATGGTATGTAAATGTTCGGAGAATGTGGTGCAAGATCGCTCCTTCTCATTGCGAGTCGGGTCTTCTGTGGACAGCTTGTAAGAGGTGGTGAATTTTATATGCAGCTTTTCAAGCTCCTCAAACATTACCCCAATAAATGTCATCAGTGGAACTCACGTGAGTCTCTGATAAGTTTTTATTAAATATTTGATAGCCATCACCCGCAGTGGAACACCCAGATCCTGAATGACTATAGTCAGCTTCCAGAACTCTGCCATTGAGGGAGAACAATGGAAGCCAAGCAGGACACAGGCTGGACATTCATGACAAGACATGAGTCTCTGGAGGGCCTGGTGAGCCACTCACCACAATACAGCCTGCCCGCCACCAATCAGAGGATGTCTGACAGGGCTCAGGAATAGATAGTAATGATGTATAGACCCATAGCAACCTAGTTTGGAAAAATACTTACCTCATGATATATATACTAGTAATACCAACAAGTCCAGCCTGGGACTTGACATTGTGATTGATAGGAAATAAACATTTAGCCTTTCCTTTTGTCGTAAGAAGAGGTGACAACCTTATACAGGGGCCATTTTGCTGTCCCTAATGTTGCTTTGGAAGGGGAGGGGTGGAATTGGTGAACATTATGTTCTGCATCAGATGGAGTATCACAAATCTGTAGCAGCCAACAGACTATTGAGGATAATGAACCATTTATCTCAAATTGTTAATGGGCGGCGGGCCGCATGATGAATCCTCTTCTGGAATAGCAAACGGAGCTGCGATGTCGGTTACGCAGCGTTGTTTCCTCTACATGTCATTTGCCGCTTGTTGGCCCAGCGTAATGTCACCTGCAAAAAGAGGCTCTTACCGTGACACTGCAACCGGCAAGGAGTCTGTGGCTCAGTTGCTATGGTGACAACTAATGGAATGTTCAGCCATTTTGTATGAGGAACCTGTGCAGAGAGTAAAATGGAGGAGATAGTGCCAGAGGTGACTGGCTGCAGCAAGCTGAGGGATGATATGATTGTATCATCCTGTGATCTGTGACACCGAGGCCTGTGGCCTTCGTATTAACGGCTCAAGTGCTGCCTGAACCTGAATAGTCACGCTGGACTGCTGAGGTGACATCGAAATGTAGCCATCTCCTATACTGGATATGCATCAGGAAAGACCATGAATGATCATTATCATTCATTTCTTAACCCTAAGGCTTTACACTAGCGCCAAAAGCAGGTGTTTCCTCTGAGATTTTGCAGCCCCAAACACCTGTCAATGCTTTGTGTCAATTACATGCATTGCAGAGGACGGTGGTTGTTCGCATGGTCGCATTCGCGTAGTGTCACGCCAAAAGTTCAGTTGGCTTCACCTCTCCCCAAATGCCTCCATTCATATTAATGTCAATGTGCTACAAATGCCTCACAAAGTGCCTGTGGCGTTTTACAGCGGATTTGAGATGCATTTAGAAAGCATTACTAGCCAAGATGATAGTACAAGAATCCATAAAATAGAAAATCAATAGAGGAGGCTTCTGTGAAGCGTTATTTAAC
The DNA here is from genome assembly GCF_042186555.1 of Aquarana catesbeiana. NCBI lineage: Eukaryota > Metazoa > Chordata > Amphibia > Anura > Ranidae > Aquarana > Aquarana catesbeiana. The sequence continues at coordinate 32,448,196 of NC_133336.1, forward strand.
ATGATGCATCAATAACCCATCCTAATGTAATAGGTGTGTTAATGGACATCCATGGAATCATACAAGGGACATCTAAACGGAGGCCTAGTCTAGGTTCACATATGTGTCGGGAACACGTGCATAATCATGATGTTCCTAACCAGCACAGAAATGCGCTGCTCTTTAGCAGTTGCATAGGGGTGCAATAACTCACATTCCCGGTGGCGCATTTAAAAAAAAAAAAAGGGGGGACTTCTTTTCTTGTGGGTACGGCAACCCATTCAATTGAATGAGCTGCTGTATCCGCTACATGCACGCAGGTGCACTCGTACATATGTGAACCTAGACTAGCAGGCCCTTATAATCTCTAGTCATCCTCAATTCAGCTGATGGCTAAAATTGGTGTGTGTGTGTGGTCCCCTTTGAGGCTCTGTGCATGTCTCTTCTCTTCAATGTCAATGTTTCTCAACCATTTTGAAACTATGCAAAACCTCGAGGAACCCCCAATGTAAAATGTAAAAAACTCCATTGCTGGTTATCAATGAGAAGTCTAAGCCTGGGACATGGGCTCCTCCCATCACGGCCCCTCTAGAGCCCCACCTTCACATCAGAGGCCCCCATCACATTAGAATCCCCCTTTACAGGAGTCCCCTCCATCACATCAGGGATCCCCTATACATGAGTCCCTTCCATCACATCAGGGTCCCCCTATACACGAGTCTCTCATCTCATCAGAGGCCTCCATCACATTAGACTCCCCCTTTACATGAGTCCCCTCCATCACATCAGGGCTCCCCTATACACGAGTCCCCCCATATCATCAGGGGCCCAATCACATCAGAGGCCCCCCTGTACATCAGTCCCCCATCACATGAGGGGCTCCCCTATACATGAGTCCCCCCATCACATCAGGGTCTTCCCATCACAGAGCTCCCCAATCACACAGTCCCCTCTTCACAACCAAGCCCTACCCTTTGGCTTCAGCAGCACTGCATATGCCAGGAGCTATGAAGGTGGCAGACTTCTGTGTTCTCCTAAATGCCCTGCCCTGGATTTGAGTCACACATTGCCATGGTGAGAGCAAGCCACCCGCCTGCACCATGGCAACTCAAAATATTGATCCAGGGCAAACTGGGTCCTTTGCTTGCGGCTCCATAGGGTTACTCAGATGGCACCCCAGAATTCTGTGGCACCTTGGTTGAGGACACTGCTCTGTGTCCATTTCAGACCAGAAATAAAAATGGAGACAGTGGCCAAATACAGACAATGCGGTAATGGTGTGAAATACAATCATGGACCGATCTGGTTTGTATCTGGCTGGGAAACAGAAACCGGAGAAATTTCAAATATAAAAACCTCTCCATGATACAGTTTTGTCCTGTCATTCATCAATTTGGAGACCATTGCTGTCCTCCCTGCCGGGTGACAGAAGCTTATCGGAGGGGAGCCAAGTCTAGAGGTGGCAGTGTGAGCTGATTTCTGAAATCGCACGTCTTTTGTATCTTTTTTTTTTTTTTTTTTTTTTTTTATATTAATATTGTCAAAAATGTAAAGAGACAGTACTAGGCAACATAAACAATGTCATAAAAATACTTGGAATAGAGTTAGGGCTCATTCACATTGCCTCCCCTGAAAAACGATTCACAGTGGATTGCTTTTCAAAAGGCATTTGAGAGGTGGTGAGGGGACAATATGTTGCCCCTGTTCTTAAAATAACGATCCACTGAGTTGCATTGTACACAGTTGCCTGATGTTTGCCAGGGCAGTAAAACCATGGCTCAACCAGCTGCTTTTACCGCCCCTTGGCCGCTCTTATGAATGAGTCCTTACCAGTATTGTTCAGATCTTGGCGACCAAGTTAAAGATATAATAGTTGTAGTCAATATCTTGAGGCCCCCTAGTAATCTTCATTAAAACTGTTAAAGTGTTACTAAACCCACAACAGTAAAATCGGTCTGTATATGCAGTAAAGCATGCTTGTTATACTCACTCTGAATCCTAAGGGGTTAATCATCTGCATTTGGTAAAATAGTTGTTTCATCCTGTCTTCTCTGATCCTCCCCTTCTTCCACTGTCCCCAATCCATCTCCTAGTAAGACAAAGCCTTTGGAGTCACTATGCACATGCTCAGTTTGGTGTGTATTGCTATTTTTTTTCTTTTCTTGGGATGGTGCATGTGATCAGCACAGGGCCAATCAGCACTGTCCAGACAGAGGGTTAGGGGGCCAGAAGCCTCATAGGACAGTCAGAGTAGAACAAAAACTCCTCCTACAAGCTTAAACAAGACACTGATAGAGGTCACAAGACTGCTATATACTGCTGATGAGAAAAGGTATTTAGCAGTTTATATTTCTCATTCGTTCATTGACAGACACAGCGCTCCATTGTTCAGAACCATAGGGTTATATCGCCTCCTACAAGAGTAGGACGCTAGGCAGAAAAAAGACTTGGCTACGCCTATGGGCAGTCCTAGGTGGTATACACCCCCCACTCTGCTATAGGCCTTCAGTTTTTTTTTTCTGCCTAGTCAGGAGTAAGGACCTAGTCCCCAGCTGGGATCTCTGGTCCTGGCAATTTTTTGTTTTAAGAAACTTTTTTCTCTTGGATTTTTTTCCTGTGAGAGCTACAATTAACTGCCGGACTGGGCAAAGGGCTGGAAACTAAAATCCAGTGGTCTCCCCAGTCTGGCCAGTGAGCGCTTGCAGACTGCAGCTATGTGCTAGGTCAGGCCCGACATAGCCCCACTGGACGGGGCTGGCCCTGCGAGTTAAACGTCTTGCGAGGTCGCATACGACCGGGTCTCGGCCTGTGTCACAGTGTTCCTCATGGCCAACAGCCCCCACTTCGGTGGTGAGAAGGATCCGTCTGGGAGCGTCACCTGTGCACTTGCTGGAGCGGTAAGTAAGGGGCCCCCTTCTTTCCTTCCCTGGAGTGATGTGGGGCGCAGGTACCGCCTGGGGTGGTCGGTCCCTCTGGGGTTCTCCTCCACATCCCCCCCTTCCCTGGGTGAGGCCCAGGCCTCTGGCTTAGGTGCTTCGGACACTCTGTCCACCCCCCCTCCCCTCCAGGGTTGTCACTATGGGGAGGTACACCTTGCCACCTGATGGCTGGGTGGGTGACCAGGCATCCGCAGATCCGCACCCCCCGCGGCGACCCTACACTAATTTAGGCCACGGCTTTGCGGCCTACCAACTGGGTGATGTGCAGGGCGGCCCTAGAGCAGGCATCCGCCACTTTCCGTTGCGGGCATCTGCCCTCCTTCCTTGGCTCTAGCCTGGTCCAGTCCCTCCGCGGACCTGTGCACTCGCAAATTTAGGTTGCACCCGCCCTGGACGCCTTCTTCCAGAGGGACTGTGCTGTGGGGTGCTCTTTTGGGGGGGTTGTTTAAGTGGGCCCTCCGTAGGCGCCCCTTATGTGGGGCCTTAGTGGATGCCCCCTGTGAGGGGCCTTAGTGGAGGGCCTTAGTGGATGCCCCTTGTGACGGGCCTCAGCCAGTGCCCCCTATGAAGGGCCCAGTGGTGTCCCCTGTAAGGGGCATCCATAGGCGCCCCCTGTGTGGGGTTTCAGCCATTGCCCCCTGTGAGGGGTCCAGTGGTGCCCCCTGTGCGGAGTCTCAGCCAGTGCCCCTGTTGGGGGTCCAATGGTGCCCCCTGTGCAGGGTATCAGTAGGCGCCCCTTTGCAAGGTCTCGGTTGGTGCTCCTTGTGAGGAGCCTGGGTCAGCACCCCCTGTGTGGAGCCTCGGTCGACGTCCCCCGTGTTGGACCTCAGTGACACCCCTGTGTGCGGCCTAAGGCGGCGGAGGTCTCAGTAGGCAGGCCCCCCTCCCTAGACCCACGGACAAGGCCCCTTCAGCATGAAGGAGCGCCCTCACCTATGTCCTAGTGTTCCGGCCTTGGACCCCGAAAAGGGTTCTTTTCCTTCCAATTGGCGTCTGTCACCGGACTGTTGGCAGTTTTCCTTGGGGCTGTGGAAGCCCTGTTGCTTCAGGGTGTGCTTGTCCCGGTTTCAGTGGGTACAGAATGGAGTCCATCTGCACGGTGGTGGCGTCCCTTCATCATGGGGACTTTCGGGCTTCTGTCAACATTACAGATGCTTATTTACGCACTCCAATATGTGCCCACCAACACTTCCTCCATTTTACTGTGGGAAAAGAGCATTTTTAGCTTGCGGTATTGACTTTTGGTCTCGCCTCCACCCCACCCCTGGTTCAGAATAATGGAGCGCTGTGTCTGTCAATGAACGAATGAGAAAATAGGATTTTTGACTTACCATAAAATCTGTTTCTCTGAGTTCATTGACAAACATAGGAGGAGTTTTTAATGCTGCCGACACTGCTTGTTACTAAACGGAAGGCCTATAGCAGAGAGGGGGGTGTATATCACCTAGGACTGCCCATAGGCATAGCCAAGTCTTTTTTTCTGCCTAGTGTCCTACTCCTGTATGGGGCGATATAACCCTATGGTTCTGAATAATGGAGCGCTGTGTCTGTCAATGAACCCCAGAGAAACGGATTTTACGGTAAGTCAAAAATCTTATTTCACTAAAATAATTGCATTCCCATGTTCTGTGTACTGTGGGAGACCAAATATAGTGAATGCAGGGTCCCGGGTTTAGTAACACTTTAAGTACAGATCAGGACAAAACAACCATGGATGTATCACGACACGTCAGATAAAAGTCAAGACTAGGAAGGGTAAAATACTAAAAGTGGTGTGACAGACAGCCCCTCTCAGTGATAGATGGGGTGTATCTGCCATGCAGGATCTTGAGGTTCTTAAGATAAATGAGTGACAGTGAAAGGTCTGTAGGCAGCAAGGGGTTAAGCACTGGCCACACCTTGCTCCCCCACCTGGGGTATAATTTTGACTTACCTGAGAGTAATCAGTGGTGGTGCTGAGAGAGAAGGAAGCAGGCTGTGAGGGAACATGCCTGCAGGACTGAAGCAAACTCAGTGAGGTCTATTTATTAGCCTGGAGGCTTACATTTTGTTTGATGGACTTTTGCTTTGGGACTATGTTTTCTACCCCTGCGTGGGAATCCTTTTCTGTTGTTTTTTCTGTAAGGGCAGGAAGCCTTTAAAGGGTTCCTAAAGATTTGTTTTTTTTTTTTTTGTTTGTTTGTTTTTTAAATAATAAAGATATCATACTTACCTCCACTGTGCAGTTGGTTAATCACAGAGTGGCCCCGATCCTCCTCTACTGGGGTCCCTCAGTGCGCTGGTAGCTCCTCCTGTTCTCGAGTGACCCATCAGAGAAGCGCTCTCCTTCGGGACACTCGTGCTGGCACGCTTCCGACTCCTGCTTATGCGTCTATTGACACAGAAAGCAGGACTCGCCCCCGTCGCCCGCGTCATTGGATTTGATTGACAGCAGCGGGAGCCAATGGCTGCGCTGCTATCAGTCTATCCAATCAGGACACGAGACACCAGCTAGAGTTGGTGTGCTCGTCCCCAGGAGAAAAAGACAGAGTTCAGGTAAGTAAAACGGGGGCACTGGGGGGCTGCAGCATGAGAGAGGGTTTTTCACCTCAAAGCATGGTTCCACCCAGAAATGGAGCTTCCACTAATACGGTTCCTCCCCCCCTCCGGTGTCACATTTGACACCTTTCAGGGTGGAGCAGATACCTATCTGATACAGGTATTTGCTCCCACTTCCGGCGAAAGATCACTGCAGTATCCGCTGCGATCTTTGCCATGTCTGGCCCCAACTCCCCCCCCCCCCGCTGTCTTCTGGGAGACACACAGGTCCCAGAAGACAGCCGGGACCACTCAGAATGCGTAGGGTGACACGCGCATGCGCAGTAGGGAACCAGGCTGTGAGGCCGCAAGGCTTCACTTCCTGATTCCCTTACTGAAGATGCCGGCGCCTTCACACAGGAGCCGAGGCATGGGTCGGCTTCGACGGGGGACATTGCGGGCGCCCTATACAGGTAAGTGTCCTTATTTTAAAAGTCAGCAGCTACAGCATTTGTAGCTGCTGACTTTTATTTATTTTTTTTTTCAGGAGGAACTTCGCTTTAATGCATAGAATGCATTAAGGTGAAAAACCATGAGGGTTTACAACCCCTTTAACCTTGGACATGGCTGGATTACCTCTGAGAACTCTCTACTTGAAGCTAATCGCCCATTGGCATCCACCTGTATTTCCATCCATTAATATATGATATTGAGCTTCTGGGTCCGAAATGTTTTTTTATCTTTTAAAATACTCGCAAATTTTTCCTTAGTAAGGATCTAGGAGATTTTAGCTTTCGCCAAAGTGGACACTGGGTTACTGCTAACATCTGATGATGCAACATATTGTCATATTGATTTTGCATGAACTGGCCAACCTGCTGGATTGTACAGTATGATAGGATGGAAGTATTGTACCGTCGGGTTTTGTGATAGGATGGAAGTATTGTATCGTCGGATTGGATGATAGGATGGAAGTATTGTACCATTGGCTTGGATGATAGGATGGAAGTATTGTACCATCGGATTGGATGATAGGATGGAAATATTGTACCATCAGATTGGATGATAGGATGGAAGTATTGTACCATTGGCTTGGATGATAGGATGGAAGTATTGTACCATTGGATTGGATGATAGGATGGAAGTATTGTACCATCGGATTGGATGATAGGATGGAAGTATTGTACCATCGGATTGGATGATAGGATGGAAATATTGTACCATTGGATTGGATGATAGGATGGAAGTATTGTACCATCGGATTGGATGATAGTATGGAAATATTGTACCATCGGATTGGATGATAGGATGGAAGTATTGTACCGTTGGATTGGGTAATAAGGATGGAATAATTTTACTAACGAATTGGGTCCTTGGATGGAACAATTGTACCGCAGGATTGGGTGATAGGATGGAAATACTGTACTAATAGATTGGGTCATTGGATGGAAAAATTGTACCGCCGGATTGGGTGATAGGATGGAAGTATTTTACCACCGGATTGGGTGATAGGATGGTCTGTATGAGGATGTTTATAATAAGGGGAGTGGCTGCTACTTTGCCGCCAACAGCCACTTAGCAACCAGTGATGCTACAGTGGCCGGAGCCTGATGGGGAAGCTGAGACACTGGATCCCCATCACCAAATAGGTGTCCACAATACATTCAAACAGATGCCTACCTACATAAAAATGAAATGTCCACACTATATCCAAATAGATGTCCACAATACATCTAAAAAGATGTCCTTGCTATTTCCAAATAGATGTCCTTGCTATTTCCAAATAGATGTCCATGCTTTATCTAAATAGATATCCATCCTACACCCAAATATATGTCCATGCTTCATCCAAATAGATGTCCACCTTACATCAAATAAGTGTCCATGATACTTCCAAATAGACGTGCACAATATATCCAAAGTGGTGTCCATGCTACATAAAAATAGATGTCCACCCTATATCCAAATAGATGTCCTCAATAAATCCAGACAAATGTCCATCCTACCTACATCCAAAAAGGTGCTCTCCCTACATCCAAATAGATGTCTACAATATATCCAAATGGAAGTCCTCCCTGCATCCAAATGGAAGTCCTCCCTGCATCTAATAAGGCATCCACAATAAATCCAGACAGATGTCCTCCCTAAATCCAAAAAGGTGTCCACTATACATGAATGATATCCACTCATTTTCCAAGTCCATGTCCAAAATACATACAGATAGATGTCTATTTTGCATGCCAATAAATGTTTATGCTACTTCCAAACAGGTTTCCACACTATATCCAGGTAGATTTTCACACTACTTCCAAAAATGTGTCAAAGCTACATCCAAATAGGTGTCCATGCTGCATCTTCATGACAGTGTGGGTATTGAAGCTCAGGTCCCGGCCAGTGGCTTGAAGGCTCAGCGGTAGAGTACTTGGATCAAAAGTGCTCATGTACTTTGATACGTGACTCTCACACTTTGACACATTTAAATGGTGCTTACTGTCTAGGCCAATATAATATGCTCTTGCAAAGCATTCCTATTCACATTATATTATTTGTTCTACTCTGCACACCTTAAGTCCAACCTCAATCTATTATTCCAATGGAGCAACCTAAGGTAGGGATCCCTTTGTGCTCCCTACCTTAGGGCGCTCCATTCTTGACTCTCAGGTAGTAATTAGGTCCCATTCACAATAATGATTTTTTGGTAATGTGATATAATGTTGGTTTTTTGTATGTTAGGTGCATTAGAGCAGAGGTTCTCAACCCTGTCCTCAAGTACTCCCAACAGGCCATGTTTTGTGAATTTCTCTTAGATAAAATAGCTGTCCAAAATACCAAGCCATGGACTCTGATTTAAAGCACCTGTGCAAGATAAAGGAAAACCTGCAAACATGGCCTGTTGGGGGTATTTGAGGACAGGGTTGAGAACCACTGCTTTTGAGCACTCATCAGATTTTGGATTGGATGCCTGGTATCTCAGTGCATCTCAGTGCATGAAAATGGGTTTTCTATGGCACACTGGTGTGAATAGGCCTTTAGAGTAAGTAGAACTTATGCATGTTTGTGGTTTGTATTTCGTTACTTCAGGATTTAACTGTGTAGTAGCTCTGAGCAACACTTTTCCTATACTGCACAGTTCTGTGTGAGATGTTCAGAAGTTAGTGACTGAGCATCTTGTTGTAGAGGGGTTTGATGGCAGAGCGGAGGGATAGTCGGCCCCTAAGGTACCCCCAATGGTGACAAAGGAACTCTGTCTATTAGTGGCTATTTTGCTTTGTCACCACAATAATGCAGAAAAATCTGTCCTGTAGAAACCCTTAAACCTTATAAAGACTTTATATGGAATATTTGAAAGATATTGTACTGAATGTGGTGAAAACACTCCTCTCCAGGTGTAATTGGTTGGATTTTGCTTCCTTTAATGTCCCCTTTTCAGCATTTTATGTTTTTTTTTTTTTTTCTTTCCACCCCCTCAAGTTGTCTACTTTTGACTACTTTTTTAACGTCACAACTTTCAATTTTGAAATTGTATTTGTTGGTGAGAGATTTACTCCTGCTTGATATTCTCATTGGCGATATCTCTGCCCGCTTCCTAGGAGTCGGACAATAGACACAGAGGGTGGTGGAAATGAGAATATATTACTGCCAAGTGTCTGAGTGGAGGAGACTCATAGGGAGGCATGCACTTCAATCTGTGACAACTGAACTGTGAGGGGCTGGTGTCATGGCCGTCATGGGGCTCATTCTGTACAGTGTTGTAATGCTGCTGTAAGGTCAGGAAGAACAGTGTTATCTGCAGTCTAGTTATTCCTACTGTCCTCCACCTCTGCGACAAGATACTAACTCAGTGTAGCATGATGTTTAGGCAGTGTTGTTATTAAATTTATTGACAAGTGATAGTTGCCTTGACCAATTGATAGTAGGTCAATTTATTTCACTCTAATTCTGGAATTGCTGCACTTCTCTCTTCTGTTGCTAGATGGCTGGGTATCTGGTGACATTAGATAAGACAAGGGCATTGCAAGGACAGATTAGGAATGAATGGGGTGTCTCAGCCAATGTACAGGGATTTTCTTGGGTCCCGTCGCCTGCTGGGAGAGCCTATTTATTTGGGTGGAGTCAGGTGAGCGGGGTTCTGTTCCACCTGGACGGCTGTCTGGGTGGATGTGTGTCGTATTGCCCTGGGCTGCTAGGCCAGAAACCTAATCCTATCCCGGGGACATCTCGGTGCTAGGCTATCTGAGAGCCTATCCAGAAGTGGTGCAGGGTTGGGACTGCAGGCTTGTAGTCCAACCAGAAGTAACGGTTCTGCCGGCCAGGGAACCTGTTGTGGTCAGAGGTAGAGGGGAAGCTGTCGCCACAAAGGGACCATCCCCCTTGCTACCGTAGACCACAGTGAGTGAGCTGAGGCCAACACCAGAGCACCAGAGTCCCCATCAACCGGGGACAGTGAAGAAGTGGGAAAGCATCAGCAATTGCCAAGTCAGGGACCCAGTGGGACAGCAAAGGTGACGCTTCTGGAGTGCCAAGCCAGGGACATAACGTGTCAGCAGGGGTGTAGCTTGAAGAGTATCTGTGAGTATCAAGCAAGGGACCCAGCAGTGAAGCGGGGGTGACGTTTGAGAAAGATACTGAGTGCTACATTGAAAGAGCTCATGGGATCCAGTGGCTAAGGGATCTGAAGTCTAGAGAGAGAGACTGGGAGCTTGTTGAGTGAAGACCCACAGTGAGTGAGTGTGGGGTAAAGAGAACTGTTCGTGTTGCAGAAAGTTGAATACCTTTACCATTAGTAACAGCTGATTGTTGCCATAGGAGACAGCGGTCCTACCTATGCAGGAGTGGTGTCCGGCTGGAGGCCTTCACCTGTATAGCTGTCTACCTATAGAAGTCTCGGAGTCTGCCAATTAACATTGCATCTAAAAATAAATTTAGTACCAGAGACTGGAGAGTTCTCTACAAGCACCACCTCCCCTAAACAAAATTGGGAGTTTTGAGGTGCAAAAAATCAAATAAAATTGATATTACAAATTTCACAGTTTTATTTAAACATACATGGTTAAAAATGAATAAAGTTTAAAACCAGAACATGAAAAGTCATGCGGTCACAATACAAAAGTTGGTTGCCTCTACATGTTTTGCCATAATCATGGCTTCTTCTGGAGCTTTTGTATTACCTTTATACAGTGTCACCCAAACGTGATCAGGGTTCCAAAGGATCCTCAGGGCGCACCAAGTGGTCCAATGAGGCATCAGTGTGCCAAAAAGGCAGGGCACTTGTCAGCCAGCCATACCCATATGTAAGAGGAATCCTAAGGGCCCATTCACACATTTCCGTTCCAGTGCTTTGCATTAACTCACGTGTTATTGTGTGTTATGTTACTTTTTAATGTGTGCTGATTTAACCAGGGCTTTTTTTTTTTCTCAGAGAATAGATGCAAGAACTCCTGCTTTCTGAGTCACTCCTTGCTTCTGCACCCTACCCACCCCCCCCGAGCACCGTCTCTTGGTTACACACCTTACCCACCTTCCAGTACTGGCTCTTTTAGAGCATACAGAACCAAGTATTATTTTGTGGTGCTAAGTAATTTGTTTGGGATTTCTTAAATATAACAACAAAAGCAGTAAAATAGATCCTCTGCAGCCAGCAACAATGAATCCCCCAGCAATAATATATACCCCCAGCAACACTAGACTCAGCCCAGCAACAATAAATCCCCCCACCAACACGAGCCCCATCCCAGCAACAATAGATACCCTCAGCAATCATATATCCTCCAGCAATAATAGATTCCCCAGCAGCACTATACCCCCAGCAGTAATAGATACCTCCAGCAGCATTAGACCCACCCCAGCAACAATAGATCCTCATACATCATTATACCCCCCAGCAACAATGGACAGCCTTTTACAATATACCACCCCAGTGACAAAAGATCTACCCCTGCAACAATAGACCCCCAGCAACAACAGATTTCCCAGCAGGCAGCAACAATAGACCTCTCTCTCAGCAATCTCCCCCCCCCCCAGCAATAATAGACCCCCACACAAAAATAGAATTCTGCCAGCATACCCCAGTACCCATTGCCATTACATACATTCAGTACTAGAGATGGCGAAAGTACGTTCCCCCACGTTCCTGCTGGAGAAAAATGCCCTGGATTTTAGGCAGCCCATTGAAATAATTGAGCTGCCAAAGCAATAGAATGAAGAATATAAAAAACATAAATGCATATTTTTGTTTCTTTTTTGCAAACAGAGCACACCACAGCGCACACGGTGTAGGGATTGGTGGAGAGGGGTGGGGGACACTGAGCGGAAGCCAGTGTAGGGATTGGCGGAGAGGGGTGGAGGACACTGAGCGGAAGCCAGTGTAGGGATTGGCGGAGAGGGGTGGAGGACACTGAGCGGAAGTCAGTGTAGGGATTGGCGGAGAGGGGTGGAGGACACTGAGCGGAAGTCAGTGTAGGGATTGGCGGAGAGGGGTGGGGGACACTGAGCGGAAGCCAGTGTAGGGATTGGCGGAGAGGGGTGGAGGACACTGAGCGGAAGCCAGTGTAGGGATTGGCGGAGAGGGGTGGAGGACACTGAGCGGAAGTCAGTGTAGGGATTGGCGGAGAGGGGTGGAGAACACTGAGCGGAAGTCAGTGTAGGGATTGGCGGAGAGGGGTGGAGGACACTGAGCGGAAGTCAGTGTAGGGATTGGCGGAGAGGGGTGGAGGACACTGAGCGGAAGACAGTGTAGGGATTGGCGGAGAGGGGTGGAGAACACTGAGCGGAAGTCAGTGTAGGGATTGGCGGAGAGGGGTGGAGGACACTGAGCGGAAGACAGTGTAGGGATTGGCGGAGAGGGGTGGAGGACACTGAACAGATGCTAAGGTGAATGAGTCTGGCAGCAGCATTCATAATAGACTGATTATTATCAGCTTGGTTTTAGGCCTGGTTCACACCTATGCGTTTTTTGGTGTTTTTTGCAGAAACGCACTACAGTTCATTTAAGATGGTTTCCTATGGTACACATTCACATCTATGCTTTTTTTCAGCCGCTGCGTTTTTGGTAAGGGTCAGTTCACACCTTAGAAACACAGTCCAAATGCTTTTTCTGCATGCCTGTTTTTGATGCATTCCAGTGCATTTTTTCTTCACCCTAAGGCCCCTTTCACACAGGGGCGGTGGGGGCGACGACGGTAAAACATCGCTATTTTTAGCGCTGCTTTACCGTCGTTTTTGCGGCGGTATTCGGCCGCTAGCGGTGCGGTTTTAACCCCTGCTGGCGGCCGAAAAAGGGTTAAAACCGCTCGCATAGCGCCGCTATAGCCGCGGTATAACCGCGCTGCCCCATTGATTTCAATGGGCAGGGGCAGTTTAGGAGCAGTGAATACACCGCTCCTTCACCGCTCCAAAGATGCGGTTTGCAGGAGTTTTTTTTTTTCTCCTGCCAGCGCACCGCTCCAGTGTGAAAGCCCTCAGGCTTTTACACTGAAGAAACAGTAGAGGCAGTTTTAGATTGGTTTGCAGGCGCTATTTTTAGCGCAATAACGCCTGCAAACCGCCCCAGTGTGAAAGGGCTCTAAGGGTCAGTTCACACAACATGCAGTCCAATGTGGTTTTTTTTCTAAATCAAAAAGCATGAAAAGTAGGTTATCTGGTTTTCAAAGGCATTGTTCACACCAGTGTGGTCGGTTCCAGTGCGTTGCAGTTGCAGAAAAAAAGGAACATGCTGCACTGAACTGTACTGGGACACGGTAAAACGCATCAAAAACGACCCGGAATGCATGAAAAAGGCACTGGAACACACATGTTCTTCTTTACAGTGGATGTAAACCCACCACTCACCCAGTATAAACTAATGGCACAGTATTAATGATATATACATGCAAGCCTCCTGCATGTATTCCTACCTTGCAAACGCACCCCCTTCAGCAGTAGGACCCCCGTAAAACTCTGGAATCGGTGGGTGGGTCTCTTTGCTGGAGCTCGGTGGGCGGAGTCATGATGTCACAAGACTCCCCGCCCACCTCTACTCACTCCTACCCTTTCTGCTGGCTCTGGGAGCTGACTGCACCATGAATATCCTCCTAAGTCACACTGATCATGCCCCATGATGAGTAACATCCAGTCAAAACTCAGGAAAGGCACCACATGACTTCAGCGGGCCCAATCATGCTGAGGTGTGGAGCAGCCAATCCTGTGAGAGCTGGAGAAGAAAGGAGAAGGGATGTGAAGCTGGAATTGTAACACACTCTGCTCTCATGCAGTGCATAAGATAAAGAAATCAGAAGCCAGTCACAGCAGTGGGGGATGTGGCACAAACTTATCTGTGTTTAGTTTTTTTTATTTTACTGAAAAAAGATAAGAGGATTGCTCAGAGCTGGATTACCTCTTTGTGGCAAGACTGGGCACAGATGATATGACATCCTCTACTGTACCAGGTAGAAATCTTCATTAAAAAAAAATGCAAAACGCAGAATGCATAAAAACAAAAATGCGTCATAAATACGTGTGCAAAAGCACAAAATGCAACACAAAAAGCACTGCAGAAAAGGATCAAAAGCAAACTGCATCGGTGTGAACGGAGCCTAAAGCCTCGTACACACGATCGTATTTTCGTCTGGGAATTGTGTGATGACAGACTGCCTAAAATCCGACCCTTAGTACACTCCATCAGACAATTGTTGGCCAACTTTCCGCCAACAAATGTTGGATGGCAGGCTAGTAAATTTTCAGCGGACGACGGTCTGTTGTCAGATTTTCCGATCATGTGTACACATGCCCGTCACACAAAAGTCCAAAGTACAAACACGCATGCTCGGAATCAATGTTCCCCAAACACGACATTAGCAGAAGGTGCCCAAAGCGTGGCGCTCAAGAGCTGAAATTCCTCGTAGGACGTTGCTATGTTCGTGTATGCATACGTGAGTAGCAGCCGCATATGAAAACTGTGTTCAAACCATACATGTGTAATATCGCCGTGATCGTTAGAACGAGAGCAATAATTCTAGCCCTAGACCTCCTCTGTAACTCAAAACATGTAACCTGTGGAATTTTTTTCTCCAACGTCGCCTATGGAGATTTTTAAGGGTAAATATTTGTCGCCGTTCCACGAGCGGGCGCAATTTTGAAGTGTGACATGTTGATCAATTTACTCGGCATATCATTATCTTTCACAATATAAAAAAAATTGGGCTAATTTTACTGTTGTCTTATTTTTTTAATTAAAAAAAGTGTATTTTTTTTTTTAAAAGTGCGCTTGTAAGACCACTGCGCAAATACGGTGTGACAGAAAGTATTGCAACGACCGCCATTTTATTCTCTAGGGCAGTGATGGCATACCTTGGCACCCCAGATGTTTTGGAACTACATTTCCCATGATGCTCATGCAGTTTGCAGTGTAGTTGAGCATCATGGGAAATGTAGTTCCAAAACATCTGGGGTGCCAAGGTACGCCATCACTGCTCTAGGGTGTTAGAAAAAAAATGTATAATGTTTGGGGGTTCTAAGTAATTTTCTAGCAAGTTTTTAACTTGTAAACAACACATCTAAAAAAGAGGCCCGGTCCTTAAGTGGTTAAAGAGGTGCTACAGTCTCCAAAACCAAATTTTACTAAAAACATCCTCGTGATTCTTAATAATTGCTGCATCTAATTTGGATTCTGATATAGTTCCTTGTAATGTTTACCTGCCAAATCTGTAGTTTATTCTCTTCTGCAGAGGTTCTGGTGGCAGCCATTGCATGTGTGGGCATCTGAAGACAGGTGCCCATTCACTTGGTGAGGATTTTTTTCAGTTGCCTACCCAGCATGCACCTCCCGGTCTTACGCCTGCGCAGTAACACCACAATGATAGAAGCTTAGGATGCCTGAAGACTCTTGGGATCAATGACACTAATATCCCATGAGCCTTTAGGGATCTTATGAATATGTTGTTCTCCTAAGCGGCTGCAAACAGAAGCGGCACAAAAATTAAACTAAAAAAAGGTACTTTTACTAAAAAAAGAAGTTATCCGAATCTTATATATACATGGCCATTAGGATAATCCTTACTAATAAAAAAGTGCCAAGATCCACTTTAAATCTAAACAAAGGAAATGGGGGATTATGTATTATGTACGCATACGCATCTTCCCATGTTTAACCACTCCAATACTGGGCACTTTTACCCCCTTCCTGCTCGGGCCGATTTTCAGCTTTTATTGTCGCAATTTGAGTGACAATTGCACAGCCATGCAACACTGTAATCATATGAAATTTGTATAATTTTTTTGAGACAGAGCTTTCTTTTGGTGGCATTTAATCACTACTGGGTTTTTTATTTTTTGCTAAACAAATGAAAAAAGACCAAAAAATTTGAAAAAAAAATAAAAATTTTTTCTTAGTTTCTGTTATAAAACTTTGCAAATAGGTACCTTTTCTTCTTTGCTGATGTGCGCTAATGAGTCTGCACTGATGGCTACACTGATGAGCACTGCTGGGGCTGCACTGATGATCAGGGCACTGCTAATCCATGTAAATAGTATGCTGACAACCTGGCGGGTTAGCGGCACACCTTTCCACAAACAGACACAGCCCATGTGGAAAGGACTGCCGATAACGGGCAAATCTGTTTACATGTGATCGGCTGTGATTGGACACAGCTGATCACATGGTAAAGAGCTGCTGTAAATGGCCCTTTACCCCAATCTGTGATCACAGCAGTCACAGAGCGTGCCTGATGCGTGGCCCAGGGGGCGGGGTTCTGGGAGGACATCGATGGACCACGCTGTAGCCGTCTTTTGGCTAGAGTGTGGTACTAAAGTGTAGATGAGGCCTAAATCTGACAAAATGTCTAAGGCTAGTTGCATATGAATGACAAAAAGCTCCTGAGTAAAATGTTCGGAAAGACCTCGCTAATGCGTGTAAAGGCACATAAATGTGCATACAGGAGTTCCCGAGTTATGAACCTCCGACTTGCGAACGACTCCTACTTACGAACGGGAGGCAGCGTCGGTGGGCACTTCGGAAAACATTGGAAAACAGCGGAAAAGGATGTCTCTGCCGTTCTGTGCATGCGCTTCCGACTTACGAACAAATCCGACTTAAGAACAAACAGGCAGTCCCTAACCCGTTCGTAACTCGGGGACTGCCTGTATGTGTACACACATGTTATGTGTAACCATGATTATCCACTTTAGGCCAAATCACGCCCATGAATGTCACTTGGTGTAGGCAGTTGTACCGGGCTGTTAGACCCCCTTTCACGCGGAGGCAGTTTTCAGGCGTTTTAGCACTAAAAATAGCGCCTGTAAAGCTCCTGAAAACTGCCTCTCATGCCTCTCCAGTTTGAAAGACCGAGTGCTTTCCCACTGGGGCGGTGCGCTTGCCGGACAGGAAAAAAAGTCCTGCAAGCCAGCATCTTTGGGGCGGTGTAGGAGCTGAAGCTTTATTACCACTTTAAAGCATAATCCCCCCTCCACCAAATGATTTGGACCAGTGCACAAAGCAAGGTCCATAAAGACATGGATGAGTGAGTTTGGGATGGAGGAACTTGACTGGCCTCCACAGAGTCCTGACCTCAACCCGATAGAACACATTTGGAATGAATTAGAGTGGGGACTGCGAGCCAGGCCTTCTCGTCCAACATCAGTGCCTGACCTCACAATAGCACTTCTGGAAGAATGGTCAAACATTCCCATAGACACACTCCTAAACCTTGTGGACAGCCTTCCCAGGAGAGTTGAAACTGTTATAGCTGTAAAGGGTGGGCCAACTCAATATTGAACCCTACGGACTAAGACTGGGATGCCATCAAAGTTCATGTGCGTGTAAAGGCAGGTGTCCTAATACTTTTGGTAATATAGTGTATTTACTTGGCATAACACTGTCTTTTATACCTTAACAATAAATTGGGTATTATTTTGTGTTTGTATGCATTAAAATTCGTTAGCTACTTCCCTACTGTGTACTTTTGCCCCCTTCCTACCCAGGCCAATTTTCACCCGTCAGCGCTGTCACGCTTTGAATGACAATTGGGCAGATATGCAACACTGTACCCAAACTAAATTATTATAATTTTTTTGAGACAGAGATTTTGTTTGGTGGTATTTAATCACCACTGGGTTTTTAATTTTTTGCTAAAAAAAAAAAAAAAACAAGCAAAAAATAACAGAACATTTTGGGGGGAAAAAAGTTTTTCTTAGTATCTGTTATAAAATGTTGTAAATCAGTAATTTTTCTCCTTCACTGATGTGCTCTGATACAGCTGCACTGAAGGGCACCGATGAACACTAATAGGTGGCACTGATAGGCAGCATGGAATGGTGGCACTGATGGGTGACACTGATAAGCAGGCACTAATGGGAACTGAAAGGCAGCACTGCTGGACACTGTTGGGGCTGCACTGATTATCTGTGCAGATCTCCCCTGTGAGGAAATGCCGCTGATCGGCTCTCTTCTCCTCACACGCTGTCAGTGTGAGGAGAGGAACGCTGATAACCGGCATTTCCTTGTTTACATGTGATCAGCTGTAATTGGACACAGCATATCACATGGGTAAAGAGCCTGGTCATCGGCTCTTTACTGAGATCAGTGATGCTGCGTGTCCCAGAATAATAGAGCCGTCGCCCGCCCATCATTTGTCAGGAGTTGGTTAAAGTGTATTTTTTCAAAAGAAACTGCGCAAATACCGCGTGTCGTAAAAACTATTTTGCAAAACCCACCATTTTATTCTCTAGGGCAGGGGGACAGATCCCCTTCGGGTTTTTTTTAAGGAGATCGGATTGCAGATAGGCGGGTGTAAACGGACACGAGTCTGTTTACATCTGCTGCTCTATAGATGTGAATGGAGAGCCCGTTCGAGTCCTCCTGAAAAACAGACAGGCGGACCCGATCGGACCGATCACATGAAAGGGGCCAAGGCTGCTTTCACACTGATGCACAGCGGTTTACCTTCACCTCAACTGACCTCGATCTTCACTTCTTCCTCAGGATTCCTGCAGCTGGCTGGTACTGCCGGTGGGTACTGCTGACAGGTCCTGGTACTGCTGATGGGTACTGCTGACTGGTACTGCTGGTGGGTACTGCTGGCTGGTACTGGTACTGATGACTGGTACTGCTGGCTGGTACTGATACTGGTGGATGGTACTGGTACTGCTGGCTGGTACTGGTACTGCTGGCTGGTACTGATGACTGGTACGGATGGTGGGTACTGGTACTGCTGGCATGTACTTCTGGCTGGTACTGGTAGTGCTGGTTTATACTGCTGGTGGGTACTTCTGACTGGTACTGCTGGTTTATACCGCTGGCTGGTACTGATGACTGGTACAGATGGTTGGTACTGGTACTGCTGGCAGATACTTCTGACTGGTACTGCTGGTTTACACTGCTGGCTGGTACTGATGACTGGTACAGATGGTGGGTACTTCTGGCGGGTGCTGGTACTGGTACTGCTGGTTGGTACTGTTGGTGCTGGTACTGGTACTCTTGGCTGGTACTGGTACTGCTGGTTGGTACTGGTACTGCTGGTTGGTACTGGTACTGGTGGCTGCTGTCCCTGATCGCGGGTCCTGTGTCCCGACCCGCCATCCCCGAGCATAATCGTGACAGAAGCATGCGGCTGCAGTAGAGAGCAGAGCCGATGCTTCCTGTCACAGGCGGAGTACATTTGGTATCACTCCACTTGTGAAGGTGCCGGTGCTATACAGGAAGCATCGGCTCTGCTACCTCTAGCGGCGGCTCCGTTCTTCACACTAATGTTCGGAGATGGCGGGTCGGAACCTGCGATCTGGGCTTGCCGACCCGCCATCTCAGAGCAAGACATGGCGGGCCACATCGGAGGGCCAGTGGTTGGGCACCCATGCTCTTAGGGCCTCTGCTAAAAATATATATATATATATATATATATATATATATATATATATATATATATATATATATATATATATATATATATATATATATATATATATATATATATATATATATATAAAATGTTTGGGGGTTTTAAGCATTTTCTAGCAAAAAAATACAGATTTTTACTACAAAAAGTGGCAGAAAAGGCCTGGTCTTTGAGTGGATAAAGAGGCGTAACGTGTACACGCGAAAAGGACTGCACTCAAATGTAAAATTTTCCATTTTGGTTTCACACCTGTGCACTCATCGCTGTAATACTGATGTGTAGGCAGCTCTGATCATTGTTCCATAGACAACAATGCATCCATATTCAGATCCGTAAAAAAATTGGTGGTTTTTTATTCCAAAGAGGCCTAATATCTCATACACGTGACTCAATACATACAGAGTAATAAGTATTCGGACAGAAGCTGTACACTGCTACCAATTTATATTGAAGGCCTCGTGTATACCAAGTGTAAATAAAACACTGCCTGTAGAGACGTTTGGCGTGTTTTTTTTTTTTTCTGCCTCTAAACACCCCTCCATGTTAGCCTATGTGTACATGTACATGGTGTGGTATTAGAAGAGGGATGTTTAGAGGAAAGCAAAAATCCCTTCACTTGCGTGTTGTGAAAAGGAGTGTTTGAGCAGAAAAAAAATGCCTAACAAGTATAAATCCGCCTAAACGCTTGAGAGTTGATTTCACTGGGCAGAATAAATTAATATAGAATGGAATGCATGAACGGCCAAAAACTTAAGAGCCCTTTCACACTGGGGCGGTTTGCAGGCGCTATTGCGCTAATAATAGCGCCTGCAAACCGACCCGAAAGTGCCGCTGCTGTGTATCCAGTGTGAAAGCCCCGAGGGCTTTCACACTGGAGCGATGCGCTGGCAGGACGGTAAAAAAAGTCCTGCCAGCAGCATCTTCGGAGCGGTGAAGGAGCGGTGTGTATAACGCTCCTTTACCGCTCCTGCCAATTGAAATCAATGGGACAGCGCGGCTATACCGCCGGCAAAGCGCCTCTGCAGAGGCGCTTTGTGGTGGTATTTAACCCTTTCTTGGCCGCTAGCGGGGGGTAAAACTGCCCCGCTAGCAGCCGCATACCGACGGTAAAACGCCGCAAATAATAGCGCCGTTTTACCGCCGACGTCGCCCCCCGCCCCAGTGTGAAAGGGCTCTAACGTGTTTAAACGCATGCTCACAAAATGTGTCTTTAGGCTCAGGAGAAAAGACATTCAGAAGAGCCGCACAAGTGCCCCGGGTGTATGAGGCCTGACCCTTCTCTATTCTCTCTTATCCCAAAACTCTGTTAATTTTAGTGAAAACCATAGCAGAGGAAACTTGTTAAACTGACCTATTATATCTTTTCATGTGACAACACTAAAGAAGTTACACTTTACAATGTAAAGTAGTGAGTGTACAGCTTGTATAACAGTGTAAATTTGCTGTCCCCTCAAAATAACTCAACACACAGCCCTTAATGTCTAAACCGCTGGCAACAAAAGTGAGTACACCCCTAAGTGAAAATGTCCAAATTGGGCCCAATTAGCCATTTTCCCTCCCCGGTGTCATGTGACTCATTAGTGTTACAAGGTCTCAGGTGTGAATAGGGAGCAGGTGTGTTACATTTGGTGTTATCGCTCTTACTCTCTCATACTGGTCATTATAGGTTCAACATGCCACCTCATGGCAAAGAACTCTGAGGATCTAAAAAACAATTGTTGCTCTACATAAAGATGGTCTAGGCTATAAAAAGATTGCCAAGACCCTGAAACTGAGCTGCAGCACGGTGGCCAAGACCATACAGCGGTTTAACAGGACAGATTCCACTCAGAACAGGCCTCGCCATGGTCAACCAAAGAAGTTGAGTGCATGTGCTCAGCGTTATATCCAGAGGTTGTCTTTGGGAAATAGACATATGAGTGCTGCCAGCATTGCTGCAGAGGTTGAAGGGGTGGGGGGGTCAGCCTGTCAGTGCTCAGACCATACACCACAGACTGCATCAAATTGGTCTGCATGGCTGTCGTCCCAGAAGGAAGCCTCTTCTAAAGATGAAGCACAAGAAAGCCTGCAAACGGTTTGCTGAAGACAAGCAGACTAAGGACATGGATTACTGGAACCATGTCCTGTGGTCTGATGAGACCAAGATAAACTTATTTGGTTCAGATGGTGTCAAGCGTGTGTGGCGGCAACCAGGTGAGGAGTACAAAGACAAGTATGTCTTGCCTACAGTCAAGCATGGTGGTAGGAGTGTCATGGTCTGGGGCTGCATGAGTGCTTCTAGCACTGGGGAGCTACATTTCATTGAGGGAACCATTCACTGCCAACATGTACTGCGACATACTGAAGCAGAACATGATCCCCTCCCTTCATAGACTGGGCTGCAGGGCAGTATTCCAACATAATGACCCCAGACACACCTCCAAGATGACCACTGCCTTGCTAAAGAAGCTGAGGGTAAAGGTGATGGACTGTCTCCAGACCTAAACCCTATTGAGCATCTGTGGGGCATCCTTAAACAGAAGGTGGAGGAGTGCAAGGTCTCTAACATCCACCAGCCCCGTGATGTCGTCATGGAGGAGTGGAAGAGGACTCCAGTGGCTACCTGTGAAGCTCTGGTGAACTCCATGCCCAAGAGGGTTAAGGCAGTGCTGGAAAATAATGGTGGCCACACAAAATATTGACACTTTGGGCCCAATCTTGGACATTATCACTTAGGGGTGTACTCACTTTTGTTGCCAGCGGTTTAGACATTAATGGCTGTGTGTTGAGTTATTTTGAGGGGACAGCAAATTTACACTGTTATACAAGCTGTACACTCACTACTTTACATTGTAGCAAAGTCTCATTTCTTCAGTGTTGTCACATTAAAAGATATAATAAAATATTTACAAAAATATGAGGGGTGTACTCACTTTTGTGAGATACAGTATGTTAACCCCTTAATTTGTAAGGGTAAAACAAATCTTAATGCCTAAGCACAATTTTGCAACTTTGACATGCGTTAGTAAAACCGTACATACTGTATCATCACAACTATTTTGTGAATCCAGGTGGATTATACCACGGGTTTTTTTTCCAGGACAATTTGAGCTTTCATTTGGTGGTAAATGGTAATTGATAGCTCCTGATTCTTTTTTATTATTATTATTAAAGGAAAACTGGCCCAAAATAGTAAAAATTGTAAAAAAAAATCATTTGTTTTTAAATTTAGCTGTAAAGTTTTTGTTACTACCATAATCTACCGCCAAAAAACAACCCAAAATAAATTCTCCTGCTCCTGACAATCACAGTGATACCGCATATGTGTATGTTAGTTGTTGTTTGTACTCGTAGTACAGCAACAATAATTTTTTTTTCTACCTAAAACACACCGACGCTAATTTAAAAAAAAAAAATTCTGCCCAAAATATACTGACCCTGACCTTTGACTCTTACTTGACCCTAACACTAACCCTGGCACTGACCCAGATCAAACCTCGATCTAAGTATTTTTTTTTTTTTTTTCTTATTTATTTGTTTTACATACATCCTCACTACAAGGAAAGAGAAAGATACAATGTATCTTTCCTCTCCATTCACAGAGTGAGAAACACAGGGCTGGGCTTCACATTGACTGATCACTGTGGTAGCCAATCAGAGAACTCCCGATTCCAGGTCCTGACCGTTGGTACGGTTGCAGTGGTTAATGATTGTAGTGGTTGCAGCACCATCAGCATTTCCTGGAAGCAAGCTGGGGAGCCAGATAGAACCAGCAGAAGGAGAAGTTCTGTGTATAATCCAGGTAGTGGCTACTGTGGACACTGCACAGTTGGGCAGGCTTGAGAAAGGGATTCCCCACCCTGAGACACATAGTCACACTCAGACTTCATGTTGCGTATGATGTCATCACGGTAGTGGCCACTGTGGACCGCACGGAAGTAACTCGGGACCATCTCGGCAGCTGCAACATGAATGGGTGTGACAATGCGTTTCAGGCGGGGAGCCCCTTTCTCAAGCCTGCCCAACTGTGCAGTGTCCACAGTGGCCACTAATTAGATTTCATACAGAGCTTCTTCTCCTGATGGTTCTTCCTGGTTCCCCAGCTTGCTTCCTGGTTCCAACTGCCTAACATCCCATCCACACTGAGGGGATTGCTGCCACACCACTGCCCACCTGGAAGGCTGCCACCTGCTGGAGAGCTTGTAGATGTGCCTGTATACTCTTTTTAATATGTGAGTACAATATTTTACATAAGGTAATAAATACTACACGCAGACAGTAGAGATTCAGTAGTGATTCCTCGCCCTACCTCTCTTTTCTGTTTGCACATGGTGTGCTTGTGGGAGTCATCCCAGATCCTCCTTCAAGGAGAGCAGACACTGCCAGAATGTGACTCTCATGCATATGGACATCATATATGGACTTTCTGATAAACTTTTAATTTATAATTTATAATTCATAATTTTGCCTAACTCTGAGAATTTTTTTTACTTTTTCCTAGGGAATTACATTAGTCTCCTTTCTGCGGGAGGAGACGAGTGCTGGGGGGGTGATGGTTAAGGCCGTGGGCCGCCCCCCCCCAAGAAAATTGAGCACCAGCTGCCACAGGGTCTGACAGTATTGTAACGTAGATGAGGTGAACTCCAGGCAGACGGCTAAATATACAGATGATATGCATATATTGGAACTGCTTAGCCTGCCCAAGGACATGTGTCTCTGTCCATCTAGTCCTGAGATTTGCACAGCTCTGCCATACAGCACAGCCCTGTCTGATTTTTCTTTGCTGCTGCCGTTCAGCAACCCCTACAGGTCTCGTCCCTCCACTAGCCTGTGATTGGACGGTGAAAGAGAAGCAGCAGACTGATGAGCTCATTCCTCTGTCACTCTATGCTCTCCTTCTATTAGCATGCTTATTAGCACATGAGCACTGCAGCACAACTGATCGGCGCCTTATAGCTGCTTCTCCCCATCTCAATCTCAGCTCTGCTGTACGGGAACTAAAGGTGGAAAAAAGTTGAATTGAGGTACTTTATTTGTTTTAACCACTTGCCGCCAAATTGCGTACTTGTACGTCATTTGACTTCAAGTGGTTATACCGGGGTGATGCTTGCAGCTACAGGCATCACCCCAGTACAGTTTTTTTATTTTTTTAGAGCCAAAGGTCGGCTCTCTTGTAACTAGCCGCTCAGTTGTTTTTACCTTCTGCGGCTCTCTTGAGTTCTCCCGTCCCAGGGGGAGACCCAAGCTACTAGCCGCCACCTCCGCCGGCTGGCCGGAGACCCAAACAAAGCCAGAATCGGCTTTGATCGTGTCTCCGCTATGGTAACCCGTAACCCAGATCCCTCCAAAAAGAGTACCTGTCACTGCCTATTACTGTCACAAGAATGTTTACATTCCTTTAGACCGCAATAAAAGTGATAAAAAAAAAAAATAAAGCAACAGTCAAAAAAAAAAAAAAAATTTAGGTTCCCTGCTTCCCTCTTCCCCCCCCCCGTGCTAGCGCGCAAAGGCGACTCTGTATATATAAAGTGGTAATCTTTAAAGCCTTTTAAAGCGTCACCTATGGATAGTAAAGTTTACGTTATTTCTCGCCGCTGTGCGGGCGTGTGCAGTTTTGCAGCGTGACATGTTTAGTATCTATTCACTCGGTGTGGAATCCTCTTTTTTTTTTTTTTTTTTTTTTTTTTTCAATTTACAAAACAATTGGGTTATATTTTTTTTTTCCGCAAAAAATTGCATTCAAAGGACAAATATAAGCTTTAATGAACACTGTCTGGAATTTATACTTTTTTAGTATAATTTTAGGATTCAATATTCGTTCTATGTAATATCACAGGAAATCCAGTCTTCAGTATTTTCAAAGACAAGCGGCGCTCATCTCAGGAGAAGTTATTTTCCCTTCCTCGGTATACTACGTTTTGGTATCAGAACGATGGCGTATTGTGACAGTTCTCAATCCTTCTTTATATCATTTCTCTTCCAGACATTTTAAAGATAATTAGAGCCGTCATCACTGCATATCCCAGCGGACTAGAGGAGGCTTTTATAATAATAATAACAATAATAATCAAACAGGTGTTTTCCGGTTGTTTTCACTACAAATACACCTGAAATACACACATCACATACAGGGGTTGATTTACTAAAGAAGTGGAATTTGGTCACTAAGAAAATTGATTTTTTTTTACAGTTTTATTGTCAGATTCATGGGGAAAAAAAACAGTGCTGAGACTTGACAATTGGAATGGTATAAACATGAAATCACATTTAACCCCTGGTCACACCGGTGCAACTTCTCATGTGATTTGACGGTTTCAGATCGCATGACAAGTCGCACCCTATTGTACGCATTGGAAGTGGTCAAAATGGAACCAAGATTTTGAAAGTAGTTCCTGCACTATACTTTTTTGAAAGTTCAGGTGTGACTTGCATAGACATCTGTACATGAAGTTGCGCGATTTTAATGTCGTGATCGGTGTGACCGTGGGGCGATTAACTTGCGTTCCCTATATAGGGCTGTGTTTTGCCGACACAGGGATGCACAGGTATTGCGTGCATCACCATACCAGTGTCCCATTATTGTCCATTGGGGCATACAACTGCACAGCCATTGTGTTGCATTATGACCAGTGGCAGCCTATCCATACAGGGCACAGGGGCGCCGCCCCCCTAGTCCATGCGCCAGGCCCCTAAATCTCCATGCAGGGCGCCAGATGCATAGATTTCAGCTGTTTTTTTGGTTTTTTTTGAAGCGCATGATTAGAGCCCGAGGCCCGAGGATTAAAAAAACAGTGGGTCACTTGTGTGACAATAGTAAATTAATATTCGCTAATGTCTTCCTGCTTCTCCTCCTGGCCAATCAGGAAGCGGGTCCTGAGACCCAATTGGCCAGGGATTCTCAGGACCCACTTCCTGTTCGGGCGGTAGGAGAAGCAACGGCCCTGGAGCAAGGAGCAAGATCCTTGTCATCTGCCTCCTAAGGTAAGGAGGCCTCTGCTCATCCGTCTCTTCCGGAGGGGTAGGGGGAGTGGCATTGGTTTGCCAGCCCCCCCCCAAATATTGAGCACCAGCCGCCACAGAATATGACATGTGGGTGTGGGTCCCTGGACTTACCCTGTGCGTGTTCGAGGACTTTCACAGATGTCATATTGGGACACAGCAACTGTGTCTGTGCAGCTGCGTTTCCCAGTAGAAAAGAATGGGACACTGGCACGAGGATGCATGCGACACCCGTGCACCCCCGTGACAGCTAAACACAGCCCTGTATAGGGGCAAGAGAATGTCACCAGCACACTAAGGCTCTCCATAATAAGTGGAAAATATTTTGTCAGGGATCACATCATTACAACAGATTCTAATGTTTCGGAGCAGGACCCCTTCATCGTTACATGCCTGATGAAGGGTTCCTGCTTGCACCTGAAACTTTGCAATCTGTTGTAGCAATGTGATTCCTGAATAAAGCTTTGGACTCCTTCTGGATATCCTTAGTGTGCTGGTGACATTCTCTTGCTCTGATTAGACACGGTTCCAGCCGGTGGTCGCTTCAGCACCCACTTACACACACAGCCATTTCTACGGGAATAGTGGCATTGGGAATAGTGCACTGGAGCCCTGTATAGGGCAAGCAAGTAATCGCCCCGTGTGAATGGGGCCTTAACAGCTAAGGTGGGTCTCAACATATTGCATGGCAGTGGCGTCGCTAGGGGGTGGCTTTTGGGGCTATAGCCCCGAATCTCGGGCCCATAACCCCGAGTCTCTGCAGGGGTCCCCAAGGGAGTAGGGAAGGCTCTCTGGGGACCCTGATGTAAGTGGGGGCCCCTCTGGGGACCCTGATGCATGAGGGAGGATCTCTGGGGACCCTGATTTAAGGGGAAGGCTCTCTGGGGGACCCTGATTTAAGGGAGAGGCTCTCTGGGAACCCTGATGCAAAGGGGGCTCTCTGGGGACCCTGATTTAAGTCGGAGGCTCTCTGGGGACCCTGATTTAAGGGAGAGGCTCTCTGGGAACCCTGATGCAAAGGGGGCTCTCTGGGGAACCTGATTTAAGTCGGAGGCTCTCTGGGGACCCTGATTTAAGGGGGAGGCTCTCTGGGAGCCTTGATGCAAGGGGGAGGCTCTCTGGGGACCCTGATGTAAGTGGGAGGCTCTCTGGGGGTCCCTGATGCAAGGGGGAGGCTCTCTGGGAACCCTGATGCAAGGGGGAAGCTCTCTGGGGATCCTAATGTAGGGGGGGATCCCTGGGGATCCTGATGTAAGGGGGGCTCTCTGGGGATATATACACACACACGTATATTATATACATGTGTATGCCCGCCCAAGCGTATGACTTTCTTTACTACGTTGCTATGGGCCCTAGCCCCAGATCTTTTGTAGACCTAGCAACGCCCCTGTTGCATGTTGAGTCTTTTAGCCACTCACACCTGTTCACCTCCTATGGACCAGAACAATTTTTATATCTCTGCTATTAGCCTGTTTCTGCAATAACTTCATCATTACCCAAAGTGATACTAAAGTCTTTTTTTTTTTATTTTGGTTTCGAAATAACAAACAATGGTTTTGCACAGAGCAGCCCAGATCCTCCTTTTCTCTGGTCCCTCTTCAGCTCTCCTGGCCCCTCCCCTCCTGTTGAGTGCCCCCACAACAAGCAGCTTGCTATGGGGGCACCCGAGCTGCTGCTCTGTGTGTCCATTCAGACACGGAGCGGTGGCGCCGCCCCCCCCTCTCTCACCTAATTGGCTCACTGACTTTGATTGACAGCAGTGGGAGCCAATGGAGCTTTGCTGCTGTCTCAGCCAACAGAGGAAAGTCCCGGACAGCCAAGTCTTTTGTGCAACATCGCTGGATCGAGATGGGGCTCAGGTAAGTATGAGGGGGGACTGCTGCACACAGAAGGCTTTTTGTCTTAATGCATAAAATGCACCTTCTGCCTTTACAACCACTTTAAGGTATAACTAAAGGCAAAATGTTTTTTTTGTTTTTTTTTTTAGTTTTGCATAGAGTGGAGAGGGAATAGAACGCTTGTCAGGTTTTATTGCTATCTGTGCCCTCCGTTAAGGAGATTCTCCCTCTCTATTTCTCCTGTTTACCATTTTAATCAAAAGTGAAAGTAAAAGAAAAGCAAAAATTCTGGGTTGTCCCCAGAAAAGTAATAGAGTAGAAATCTTCCAATGGAGACTGGAGTTCTGGTAGTCTGGGGGTCCCCAAGGGATTACTTTAATGTGCCGGGATTTCCTCTCACTTTGTTTGGCTATGGGACAGGAAGTGAAGGGAAATCAGCAGGTAAATAATAGCTAAAGTAAGAAGGAGAATAAGGAGTTAAATTGGGCTGACTAGAGTAAATTAAGGGTTAATAAGGGGGTTAAACAAAGGAATATGCCGAATTAATATCCATGTTTTAGCTGTACAATAACTACAGCTGGGCTTGGGGGTGATTATGATGGATTCCTAATGGCTATAGGTTAATAAAGAGAATAAAAGGATGGTATTCTAGTTGAAACATAGTAATAAAATGTGGATAACAGAAGAGGTCAGGGAAAGGAATACGGGTAGAGGAATAGGGATTGCCCAGGGGGTCTGCCCTGTATCAGGGTCACAATGGCAGAAGTGATGGTTGTGAGTAAAGCTGACCATACATGGATCAAATTTCTGCTGGTTCAGCAAGTACCAGCCAAATTTTCAATCCATGTGTGGGCAAGTTGGTTAAACAAAAGTTGATCTACCAATCAACTGCTGTACTACCGCCCTGTTGGATTTTTCTCACCGGCTAAAGCCGGCAGTGCTAGTCGGCATATTCTGAGAGCATGTCAGAATAGCTCAGCAGGAAGATTCCCCCATTCACACACCCGCTGGTTGAGCAAAAAAATAATAAAAAAAACCTGACTAATCTATGGGCTGCCTAAGATATCCAAGGCTGCCAAACTGTGTATGGGTGTGGCTAAAATATCTGTTAAAGCGGAGTTTTTAAGTTTATTAAAAGTCAGCAGCTGCAAAAAGTGTAGCTGCTGACTTTTAATAAACAGATACTCACCTGTCACACGGTCCAGCAATGCGGCTGCCTGAAGCCTCGCTCCTCTCCCTCGCTTCTCTGTGGCACCGGCATTGCAAGTGTGGGCACCCGGCTGTGACAGCTTGCGGCTTCACAGCCGGGTGCGCACTGCGAATGCGCGAGTCGCTCTCTTAGTGGCCAGGCAATCTTCTGGGACCTGTGACGTGTCCCAGAAGATTGCAAAGAGGGAGGGGGAGAGGAGGAGTCACCTAGGAGGCGAGGAGACCAGGAAGTGGGAGCTGGGTACCTGTCAAAACTGGGTACCTGTCCCCCCCCCCCCCTAAAAAAATGACATGCCAAATGTAAGGGGGCGAGGAGTGCTTAAAGCGGAAGTTCCACTTTTGGGTGGAACTCCGCTTTTAATTTATTTTTGATTGCTTCAAAAGTTATGGTGGGTGTTCTCCAAGTTCTGGCAATTGTTAGCCAGAGCCTGGAAAAAACCTACGCTATACTTACCTGCATAGAGCAGATAAGTATAACGTGTTTGTAAAGGCTAAAATATATTTAAAAAAAATAGCAATCAATTTAAGCTGGCCATACATGGTTCCTCCTAAACCAGCTGAATTTCGATCCTTGTGTAGCCCAGCCTGTTCAACAGAAGTCAATCATTAGATCGGCTTCTGTAGAACGGGCCAGCTGGAAAAGCAGCATTCGATCAGCTCATGCAACCAATCGGCTGCAGTGTTCACCTGTGTATTCTGACGGCAGTGTCAGAAGACAAAGACACAGCGGAGAGGATTTCCCCATCCACCTCCAATGTGTGGAAGGGGAAATCGGGTCAGTTCTTTTTTTGGAAAAGTGACCCATGTATGGCCAGCTCTAGTCTCCTTTTGTCTTTCTTTTACTGTATAGGTCAGGGGTAGGCAACCTCGGCCCTCCAGCTGTGGTGAAACTACAAGTCCCATGAGGCATTGCAAGACCCTGACAATCACAGGCATGACTCCTAGAGACAGAGGCATGATGGGATTTTTAGTTTCACCACAGCTGAAGGGCCGAGGTTGCCTACCCCTGGCATAGGTATTGCTGCAGCACCTTTTCTCATTCTAATAAATACAGTAGCACCCAGAATATCACAATTAGGCAGGCCATACACGGTCGAATTTCGAACAAATTTTCTTTTCAGAATCAGAAAGTTCGGGGGGGTTTTTTTGTGATCCGATGATGCCACCATTGATTTTCGAAATTCGGCCGACCAAGCCTTCAATTTCACCTCATGTTGCTACAGAAAAGAATTTTCGTGGCCGGGAATCTTCTTTCCTCTCCGTACATTTTCTTTTCTTATTACATTTCTCGCACGATTCTCCCATCATTGATTAGAAAATCGTTCGTTTTTCTAAAAATTTCCGACATGTCCGATTCCTCAAATTTGATTGCCTCACGAAAATCGGCCGTTGCTGCAGCCCACTAATGGTGCGAAATTCGTACGAAAATTCTTAGATACGATTTTCGATGGAAAATTCTTTTGAAATTCGAACTGTGTATGGCCGGCATTAGTCAGCACTTTTTATCAGAACCAAAAACATTTTTCCCGAAGAATCCATTTTTAAGATCTACATTTCAGTAATCTGCAAATCTCGTTATAAAGATTTAATCTGTTTATATTTTGCCTTCCCTAATTCCTCCCTTCACTCCCCTCATCAACATATTAAATTGTTTAAATAAAACCCTGCTGTTTTACATACCTTATTTTGGCCCCAGTGATGTGATATCATCACCTGGTCTATGTGCTTCTCTAGGCAATGCAGGCAGATCATGACTGATGGGAGGGGCCGGCAGGGTGCTGTACATAGCTTCCTGAAGACATCACAGCACCCCGCCCCTGTAAGAGCCCTCAATCCTGGTGCAAGCAGTGGGCTGCCTCTTGGGAGGAGTTATGCAAATATTAAAATGCCTCGAAGGGTAGATGTCAGTCTGGAGGAGTGGGCGTTCCTAGGCAGCCTGTATTTGTACGCAGAGCACCCTAAGCTTCTGTTCACACTGAATGCAGCTTTGAACTTGTGCAGCTTCATTTGAAATTGTACAGTCAGTGTGACTTGACTGACATCTGTGCGACTTCATGCACAGATGTCTATGGAAGTTGCACCTTAAATTACAAACCATAGCGTGGGAACTTTTTTTCTAATCGGTGCAAGCACCGCAAAGTCGGCATCACACGGATTTGAACAGTTCCAATGCCGAAAATAGGGTGCAACTTGGACGGGGCTTGATAACGCTCACATGTGATGATGAACCTTCATAAATGAACAAACTGAAATCCAACGAATGAAAGGGACGGGTCAGGGACAGTCAGATTGGCCAGGAAAGAGCAAGATGATGTCCTCCTGCCAAGTCTGATAACTTGCTGCAGCTTCTAATGTACGCTTACATCAAATCAGTTAAAGTTTGCATTAAAAGGTAAGTGTAGTAAGCAGCGAGCTCCTCGCATGTCACTTCCGGTCCGTGGACTCCCTACGCGTTACGTCACGGCATGTGACTTCATCAGGGGTGAAGTCTTTTTTTTTAGTGGCGACATGGCTTCTACAAAATGTATGTATGCGATCTGAGCCTATATAGTGTATGTATATAGAAGATACAGTGATACGTATTTTATTATGTACGCTATTTCAGGTTGCGCAACTCCAACCTTCACCAATATTATATACTGATCACTGTGGAGACACTTTCAGTGTTGCAGCAATCATTCCTTTGTTCTTTGCACTATTATTTATTTTCATTTATTACACCTTTTATTCTTTATATTAACTAATTAAGTGGTAGCGCAGGGTTTACACCTTCAAAGCTTATATTTTGCCTTCCAGGGCCCCCAGCCCTCTATGATTGGAAAAACTGAAATCCAGTGAATAAAAAGGGTGGGCCAGGGATGGTCAGGCTGGGGAGGAAAGCCCCTAGATAATGCTGGATGTCTTTCAGCCAGGAAATGAGGTGGGCTCTGATTTGCTGCAGCTTCTAATGCACAATGTGAGAAGCTCACAGTGTGCAGTGAAATTAGAGTAAGCAACTTTAGTCCAGGAGAGGAGAAGGTACAACTGTGCTAGACTAAAGCTGAAGGCGCAAGGTCAGATTTAAAGTGGACCTTTCAGAAACACGTCTTAAATCGGGGTTCCACTCAAAAGTGGAACTTTCGCTTATCCGTCTCCTCCCCCCTTCCGATGCCACATTTGACACCTTTCAGGGGGAAAGGGGTACCTGTTGTTGACAGGTACCATTCCCCACTTCCACAGATGGCGCCGTTGCGCAGTCTCTTGTAAGTTTGGCCCCCCTTCCTCTGCCGCCGGAGCAATTAGAAAGTGCAGCGCGCTTTGCGCAGTAGGGAGCCGGCTGTGAAGCCGAAAGGCTTTCCTGCTGGGTTCCGTTACCAGGGATGGCGGCGGCTGCACCCGACAGCCGATCCGAAGATCGTCTGGGGTGCCGACATCGCAAGCTCCCTAGACTGGTAAGTGTCCATATATTAAAAGTCATCAGCTGCAGTATTTGTAGCTGCTGACTTTTCATTTTCTTGTGGGGTGCCTGAACCGCCTCTGTAATTAATAAGCTCCTCCTTATACAACATCAGTATAATTTTTTACACCGTGCTTGAATTCCAGTTGAACTGAAGGGAGGGCGGGAGGTCAGCTTTTGTCCCTTCACCCATATTGCATCTGCACAGAGTGAACTACTTGTTCTGATTTGCAAACCAATGCATACATTGATACCTGCTTTACATTCCATAAATCCTATAACTAGAGAGCAGTTGGACCCCCTCCATATCTTGCGTGTCAATATATTCCCCCAATAACATTCTCACATTCCTGATGTACCAGTAATTTCTGTCTGTATTTATGAAGATGTGAAGTCCCAGCTCTCAGGATCACAGTATTCTGCGTATTCCACTCTTCTAATAAATCTATTTTTCCAGGGAAGACTCTCCGTACCCAGCACCCCACCGATAGCCGGCCAATGGAGCTGTACATTCATATCATCTCTCTGTTCCCACAACTTCAAAGTACGAGTCCCACATACAAGCAACACAAATATTATCCAATGACATTCCATCGGTATTGCCAAAATATTCAACTGAAACAACATTAAACTCAGACAAAAAAATGGTGGAATACGTCCAAGAATTTCACACAACGTCTCACAGTGGCACACATACTCTTACTGCTAACATGGGCCTTGGTAAAAGTCTAGGTGCTCAGTCTTGGCATCTTCATGTCATGCCTCTTACATACTGTCAATATACAGTATAGTGCCAACTGTTTGCACAGCGCTTTACAATATAAAGGGGGACAGTACAGTTACAACTGTTGTAGATTATGTAAAGCTTCTTTTTATAAGCAAATAATTCCATGCGCTAATAAGCACAATCATAGCTTTCTTGTATAATGCCGGGAAAAGCGCGATTAAATATCTCCACGTAACACAGACACAGACGCTGATATCACGTTGAGCTTAGCAGATCATCCTCCCTAGGATATGCAGCTCCTTTTATTTATACTGTAAACGGGAATAACAAAGGAAGATGGTGGCTTCACAATCAGCCAATCAGACACTTGTATTTTTTCAAAAGAACCAATCACACACATGTATATATTCAAATAGAATTACAGTAGTCACGTGTGCAAATGGTCATGTGCAGAGCCATGTGGCAAGCGTCTTGTGAGACACAAAGTGTCTCACAGCTTGAACACTACTTTCATGGCCCTGAACACGATCGTGTGCACATTCCCACTGCTACCAATGACGCAAGCCATAATCTCTCGTGGCTCAGTGGGCCATAATTTTGTATGGTTATGCTATGGTTACCATGTACACAGATCTGCTTACTAGGAGCATTAATGCAGTCGCCATGAGGTGGCCAGTCTCTTGGTGAGGCATGAACGAACATCCTTAAAAGAGAAAACAGATCTGCCGTGTCCACGGGAAGGTTTCCGCAACTCATGCTCTTCCACCAACGTCTGTATGTCCGAATACGCTCGCATGAGCGTATTACAGCAAAACTAACACTGGGGGACATCTGACAACATACATTAATAACATTTTCCACAACAGTCTCTCCTCTTTGTCATATGCTCCCATATGTCCCTCGTTGAATCTTGATCTTCTTCTTACACCTGGAAATGAATCGGTCCTTACAATCCATATGAGTTCATAACACGGCTTGACTTGTAGACTTTGTTCTTCAGGAGGGATGACTAATGCCCCGTACACACGGTCGGATTTTCCGACGGAAAATGTGTGATAGGACCTTGTTGTCGGAAATTCCGACCGTGTGTGGGCTCCATCACACATTTTCCGTCGGATTTTTCGACACACAAAGTTTGAGAGCAGGATATAAAATGCATGCTCAGAATAAATAAAGAGATGAAAGCTATTGGCCACTGCCCCGTTTATAGTCCCGACGTATGTGTTTTACGTCACCGCGTTCAGAACGATCGGATTTTCCGACAACTTTGTGTGACCGTGTGTATGACAAGTTTGAGCCAACATCCGTCGGAAAAAATCCTAGGATTTTGTTGTCGGAATGTCCGAACAAAGTCCGACCGTGTGTACGGGGCATTAGAGGAGGACATGAAAGCCGGTTGGTATGGAGTCCTCTGTGTCTTGTACATGGGTTTGGCTTCGGGGCGTCTCATCTCAGCGAGGAAGATGTGGTCACCTGCTCGGGCTCTGTTCACTAGTCCAATCAGGCAACAGTAGCACCTCATTGCGGCATATAGAAGGAATAGGAACAAAAATGACATGAGTATATATACCTCTACTTCCTTCAACCATGATCCGCTGAAAAATAAAAAAAATCTCCAAAGATTCCCAGACCCTTAAAGAGATTCCAACCTTCACTAGCTATAGCTCTGGCTTTGCCTTGCAGGGATCTAACCTTATCCATATGGGCCTGAACTTTGTCACTAGTATACCCGATCCAGGTACAACAATCTTTACCTATGAATTCACAGAAACCCCCCTTGGATGCCAACAGATAATCATGGGCCATTTTTGAATAGAAAGGTCTTGATCTGCCGTTGTTCCTGTGGGATTTTCCTTTGTAGCTTCAACCGTTATATTAAACATCCCATCCACACTGGATGAGAAATTGTTCAATCGTTTCATAAGCTCAAGCCCCCACTCTGTACAAGCAGAAAACCATGCCCAGACCTGGTCGGGGTTGGTGAACACTTCCCTTCTAGCTGTTCCTGCCATTCTTACCTTCTCTCGCGCCATCAGATCCTCACGGTTGGCCGAGACATAAGATGCTGGGACGAGCTTCACCCGGATGCATGAACCTCTTGCATTAGGTGGAATTACCTTATAAGCTGTAGCCCCGCAAAAGTAACAAACTAAAGTTGATGCACACTTGTGGGCTA
The DNA here is from genome assembly GCF_042186555.1 of Aquarana catesbeiana. Classification (NCBI taxonomy): domain Eukaryota; kingdom Metazoa; phylum Chordata; class Amphibia; order Anura; family Ranidae; genus Aquarana; species Aquarana catesbeiana. Next base: position 32,483,857 of record NC_133336.1, read on the forward strand.
CCTAGTTGTCCCGATACCCAAACTGGCAAGAACCAGAGCTATTGTTAAAACTAGAATTAATTTTACTCTCTAGAAATGTATTGTTAAGATCTATTGACAAGATTCTGTAGTTTGTTTTGTGTCAAAACTCCTCATACCAATATGAACATCATATATAGCATGTACCGCTGTCATCGCTGGGGTACTAAAGCTCGGTGGAGATTCAGAGTAGACGCAGCAATTGGTCCTGTTCGCTTTCTTAGCTAGTTAGAGAATAAACTAAGCTAAATATAAATAAACAAAGATACTCCTCATCCTATGGTGTAGTTGAGCAGCTTCTTGCAGTGGCTGGCGTGGATCCAGTTGTCTCGTCCCTCAAGCTTCTTTACTATGACCCAGTCACCTGGTTGGAAAGAATGTAAATCGGTTATTGTGTCAGGGTCCAGGAGGGACTCATGAACCCTGTGGTGGACCTTTTGAAGTTCATGTTACAGTGACTGCACCTACCCCATCAGCTGAGAATGTAGGCGACAGCTGCTGAGGAAAGTAGAACCCTGTTTTCGTTGACCTCCAAACAAACCTTCATATGGCGATAACCCAGACATGTGGGAATTCAATGACTGTGGTCACTGCATAACCTGTGCGTGGCTTACCATCTGGGGTGTAATACCTGGAACCATTGACAAAAAGTTTCTTCATCTGGGATGGGAGCCTCCTTCACCAGACTCATGGTCGCTGATTCAAATTCCATCAAAGAAAGACAGTCGTGGAACATGTCATCCTACTAGATCACAAACTTGGTTAGAATTAGAGCAGTTACTATTATTAGTTTGAAAAATGTCATTCTCACCATTATCCCGCCATTTTCTTCCTCATTACAAACCGAAGGAAGAGACACAGGGTTTAGAATGGTGCAGAAAAAAAACGAATGAAACGGCCCATTATACTTTTACCCTCTTTAAGGCGTGTGTATTTATGCATGTGTACAGCTATCTACATACACCTTCAGAAAACTCACTGGACCTGAAAAGATACTTATAAACAAAAGTTCTTACTCTATCCTTCATCTTTATCCTTCAAAGAAAGGCAACCAATACAATATTCCTGTACATTGGTAAATTGTCACTGACATTCCTCAAAACTGACAACGAAACCCTCTAAGTTTTAGTTTCACGTTCCTACAAAAATAAGCCACGATGCATAGGAGAGCCGCCGCGGTGGGTTCTAACATATTCATGTTACTACATTCAAATAATTAGAAGACTAAAACGTGAGACAAACATTTAGATACAAATGTGTGGGAGATATTTCAGTTTCCAAAATAAAAACAAAACGACCAGACGGAATGCTGCCTTTACTCTTTTAGCAATAGAAAAAATACAATGGGAAAAACATGAGAGCAGCTCCAAACCTTGCATGGGCCAGCCACACAAAGTTCAAAAATAGGCATGAGACAATCCTATACAACAGCCTTTTTCAAGCAGGGTTCCTCCAGAGGTTGCTAGGGGTTTGTTGAGCAATAAGCAATTTCTGCCTCTCAGATAAGTTCCCACTGACACTAATGCTCTTTTTTAGCTATCTGTAAGGGGGGCATTCTTCCCACTGGCCATAATGCTACTGTACAGTATCATGAATGATAGATGTATCGATGTAGTAATTTTTAGCAGGGGTTCCCTGAGACTGGAAAGTTATTTCAAGGGCTCCTCCATGTAAAAAAGGTTGAGAAAGGCTGCAATATAATAAGAGTATTATTTTGTTCATGTCTGTAAAAGAGAGAAGGTTAAATTGTTGTGAGGTTTAGGATAACGGCTTTAAATCAAATGCATAATTCGCACCTCAGCAAGCAAGAAAAGCGCTATCACTGGTATGGCCCATTATTCTTGGGTGTCTAAGAGAAGAGTTGGAGTAGCTTTGGGCCTAGAAGCTGGGAATTAGGCCTCGTTTTATGTGTTCCCTGGCCATCAACTGCCATGCACATACCTCCCAACTTTCTGAGATGGGAATGAAGGACATCTATTAGCAAAAGTATGCAGACATTGGACTCGCCCCCTGCCACGCCCGCCTTAAAGTAGGATTGTACAAAAAAAATTATTGGTTATGCCTACAAGTGCTTTTTTACCACTGCTATGACATTATATTTGCTTTCGGCATTTTAAAATGCAGCAATTTATACATTGGATAAAAGTTTTAGCACTGGGAAACACTTTTTGATAGATAAGTAGTGGATTTTTTATACAACTATAAAGATCAGACCAAAATGAGGGACAAATGAGGAGGACAAATATTCATTTCTGAACACCTTTCCAATGGTCTGTGGACATTTTTAGGACCCTCAAAATACCAGGAAATGCTAGCATATCAGAGAGATAGACAGGAATTTGGAAAATGTAAAATTCTAATATGTAGCTAATTCGATGTTGTAATACACCTTCATAGATGAGATCTATCATCTCCAGCCATGATCAGCGTAGGTTTTGGGACACACAACAAAGGTTTTCTTTGTACATCTGTGCCTCCAATATGTTTTCCTCAGAGGCCCTTCAGTGTGAGACCATCAAACTTTCCACGATGAAACCCAAACTGGAAGCAGTGTCATTGTTTACTTCCAGTTTCTGGAATAACCTAACAGTTCATAATTTCTATGGATCCCCCCAATTCCTATTAGATTGTACAGCATTCTCTCACTCTCTTCATGATGGTGCAGATCTGTCTCTGTAATCCAAAGGGGTTGGTATACTAAAGGCAAATAGACTGTGCACTTTGCAAGTACAGTACAAGTGCAGTGGCTCCAGAGTTTAGTAAATTAGGTAAACCTTCAGTTTACAATAATACACAATCATATGCAAGGAAAATTAAACAGCATTTTTGCTTGCACATGATTAGATAATGGAAGTCAGCAGATCTTTCTCTCAATTATCAAGTTTTTGAGCAACTCCACTTGTAGATTGTGTAGGCAGGTGCAGTCTATTTTCTTCACTGCAGGTGGTGCTGTCCGCAGTGGCAACGCAGATGAGGGAGGAAGTCAAGGGGAACCTGGTTCCTCTATGGTTTACTCGGTCATAGGGAGCCAGCTATCTGATTGGATGCTGGCACCCCAGGTGACTTTGCCGGCCATTTTGGAGAGGCAGGGTCTATTTAAGACCCTGAATCCCAGGTATGACAAGAATGTTGAGAGTGGCTCGAGCAGGGACAGGTCAGGGAAAGGTTCTGGAGGAGTAGGGAAAGTCCAGTTGCACGCCATCCTTCCAAGAAGCCTCCCTGGTTAGGTAGGGACTATCCGGGCCGCATTCTGCTCCTCCAGACAGATGTTGTCAGCACCTCTGTGGCAGCATTCTTCTGCAGCTTACTGTTACAATTTGTGAGTGCTCCCGGCCAGGATGCCTTCCTGTCAAATCTGTTGTGTATTGCTGGACTTCTGTTACAATATGTTCTCGTTACTGCACTTGGACTCTATGTTTTCTGCCCGCTGCCTCATGCTGAATCTACCTACAAATGCAACTCCACTTGCAAAGTGTACAGTTTTTTTGCTTTTTGGAAGTCAACCCCAATATGTTTGAGTACATGGGGATACTTCACACACCTTTCTATATCTATGGATGTTTGTAAACTCTCTGCATCCAAAAGAGTTTCTTTCTCCTAAGGAGACCAGACCTGACCACTTATCCCTGGTCTGGTCACCAACAACACTCTGCTCCCTGGTTCCCATCTGACTCCATGTTTATTATAAACAGCTTGTAAATTTGTAGACAAGTGTAGTTAGGAGACCCTTATGGTGTAATAACTGAAATTACAGTCTGACTGACACTTCTTCAGGTAAGGTGCCTCGCAACTCCGGTATGAACTGGGCAGGTGGCTGTCCACGCCTATCCTGAAGAAGTGGCCAGTTGTCATTGCAAAGCCCATTGATGATATTAAAGTCTCTGTGTTATCTATCATTGTTTTCTTTGACATAGCCATTGGACAAAGCGGCTTATTTCCAGAGAAGTTGTCTTTTATGGGCTCCTCATTCTTGTGAAATTTTTGTAAATACTTTCTCCTACCCTTAGTATGGCCTAAAATGGTTGATTTAATAAAGCTGGAGCAAAATCTGATGCAGTTCTGCATAGAAACCAATCATCTTCCAGGTTTTATTGTCAAAGCTTTATTGAACAAGCTGAAGTTAAAAGCTGATTGGCTACCGTGCACAGCTGCACCAGATTTTGCACTTTCCAGTTTTAGTAAATAAACCCCATACGGTATGTATGTCTGAGCATTCTCTTCAATTTAATTCCAACCTATCATATCCTTGCCAAACACAACATTTACAAGCTTTAATGTTGCTAGTAAAGTTTTACTTATGAAATATTAGGTCAGCCAGAGTCCTCCAGAGGTTGCTAGGGGTTCCTTGAGCGATTAGCAATTCCTGCCTCTCAGATAAGTAATTGAGGGCACCAATAATCTTTTTAGCTACACTATGTTGCCAAAAGTATTGGACCACCCCTCCAAATCATTTGGTGGAGGGGGGATTATTGTGTGGGGTTGTTTTTCAGGGGTTGGACTTGGCCCCTTCGTTCCAGTGAAGGGAACTCTTTAGGCTTCAGCATACCAAGACATTCTGGACAATTTCATGCTCCCAACTTTGTGGGAACAGTTTTGGGATGGCTCCTTTCTGTTCCAACATGACTGCGCACCAGTGCACAAAGCAAAGTTCATAAAGATATTGATGAGCGAGTTTGGGGTATAGGAACTTGACTGTCCTGCACAGAGTCCTGATCTCAACCCAATAGAACGCCTTTGGGATGAATTAGAGCAGAGACTGTGAGCCAGGCCTTCTCATCCAACATCAGTGCCTGACCTCACAAATGCTCTTCTGGAAGAATGGTCAAACATTCCCATAGACACACTCCTAAACCTTGTGGACAGCCTTCCCAGAAGAGTTGAAGCTGTTCTAGCTGCAAAGGTGAGCCAACTCAATATTGAACCCTACGGACTAAGACTGGGATGCCATTAAAGTGCGTGTAAAGACAGGTGTACCAATACTTTTGACAATATAGTGTATCTGTAAATAGGGCATTTCTACCAATATTCGCAAATGTAAGGAGCAGTCTTCCCAGTGACCATAACACCAATGAACCATGAGCTAGGGCTTCCCTGAGATGGTAAAGTTATTTCACAGGTTCCTCCATGTTAAAGGTTAAGATATGTTGAGATATGAGATATGGAAATATGTTTTTGGCACTTGTCTGTAAAGAACCAATAATAATTTGGGGTTGGCACTTGGCCCGGTTCATAATAGAAAACTGACTCAATGACGCTTGAGGCTGAGCATCATATTCATATAGATATGGCAGTGTTTCTCAACTCCAGTCCTCCCTTCCTGTGCTGTGGCACAGTTCTATCAACCAAAATGATTTAGAGTACTTATAAGTACAGTATTTGACAAACAATTTGGGTGTATTTTTAAAAAAAATGCAGAGCTATTCGGCCTGTGAAAATGCGTATACATCCATTCTGCGCGAATATCTGCAAAATCAGAAGTTTCTAGGATGTTTTCTCACCAATTTAACATTCCTTATTTATGTTAGCATGAATTAGGAAAATGCCACATAATGGCCACTAGATGGAGCGGATGGTCATGGGAAATAAATACTTGTTTACTAGGATTGTCTGCTCCCTCTGGTGATCATAATGTATTTTCTTGATTCATTATGAATTAGGAAAACGCAACCTGGAGGGAAAAAAGCCTAGTAACAGTAAACTTTGCAAATTTTTGCGCATTAAATTAACGTACATGCAGTTTCTGTCCTGTAAAGTTTTCATAAATGCTCCCCTTTTAAGGTAGACATTTTTTTCTGAGAAGGAAAAAGTCATTTTTGGGGTCCTGAGGGTTTTGAGGGCCTTAGATCTAGAGGAGGTGATGCCTGTGTGGATTGCAGGTACAGAATGTTTCCATGCTCAGTATACAGCCCTTCTGCCCCGGGGTGAAGATGTGAGAATCTCCTGTGTTGTATGGTACATCTCTACATTGTTCTGCAGGTGGTGGATCTGTATTTTTAAAACTGTAACGATGGTAAAAGTATCAAATGTTCATCACTTTAGAAATGTATAACTTTGACTTACATTATACATGCATGTTCAATTGTTTCAGCAGATACAGAATCCAGCGCTGTGTGATCCTGTCCTGATTATAAGATCCTAACAGATCTCTGTACATTGTAAAAAAGCCTGACAATATATGAATCAGATTTCCTCTACATTATAAATTCTGTAATTTTTTATTATTCAGTCAGATCCCTCCACATAGATCCCAGCACTTATAATATTTAGTCAGGGGATCTGTGCACATTGTAGATCTCAGCACCTTGCACACTTCTCCTGATAGTGTACAGTCAGGAGATCACTAAAGATCCCAGCGCTGCCTGGTGATAACGTTCGGGGGGGTGATCTGCACTGGTGTGAGCTGTCCTGACATTTTGTAGCTCATGTATGTTGTGTCTTCTGACGGTAACATGTCTCTCCCACCGTATGTTAGGTAAGGGGCCAGAGACTCTGTATGCGGGGCAGAAGCTGAATGATAATGAGTGGCACACAGTGAGAGTGGTCCGGCGAGGGAAGACCCTAAAACTGACCGTGGATGATGATGTAGCAGAAGGTGAGCTGTGTGTTGGTCTTTGGGAAGGTGAGGGGAGATGGTAAGGGTGGGGTCTATGTGAAGATGATGAGGGTAGTCTGTGGGAAGATGAAAGAAGATGATAGGAGCAGGTCTATGGGCCGATGAAGGAAGGTGGATCTATTGAAAGATGATGAGGGTAGGAGGTGCATGGAAAGATGAGGGAAGATGATAAAGTCAGGTCTGTGGAAGATGAGAAGAGATGTATGTGCTGGTCTATGGCAGGAGGAAGAGAAGACGACGAGGGTGAGTCTGTGAAAAGATGAGGGAAGGTGATGAAGGTGGCTCTATGGGCTGATGAGTGAAGAAGGTAAGGGTGGGTCTATGGAAAGATGAGGGAAGATAATGATGGCAGGTCTGTTCGAAGATGAAAGAAGATGATGAGAGCAGATCCATGGGAAGATGAAGGAAGATAAGAGTGGGTCTGTGGGAAGATGAAGGAAGATGATGAGAAAGGGTCTGTGATAAAATGAGAGAAGATGAGGGTAGGTCTGTGGGAAGATGGTAGATGATGAGGGAAAATGATAAGGGCGGGTCTGTGAGAAAATGAGAGAATATTATGAGGGTGGCACATTGGTAAGATGATATGAGTCTATATGGGTCTATAGGAAGATGATGAGGGTGGGTTTGTGAGAAGAAGGTGAGGGGAGGTCTGAGTGTAGAAGAGAAGGGGGTTTGTGGTAAGATGAGGGAAGATGATGAGGGTGGGTCTGTGAGAAGATGATGAGGGCAGGTCTGGGGAAAGGGAAGGAAAATTAGGGCAGGTCTGTGAGAAGATAAAGGAAGATGATGATGGCAGGTCTACGGAAAAGATAATGAGGGCAGGTTGGTGGGAAGATGATGAGGGCAGGTCTGTAGTGGTAGTTGAGGGAAGATGATCAAGGTGGGTCTATTGGAAGGTAATGAGTGTGGGTCTGTGGAAAGATGGGATAGTGATGGTTGTGTGCTGTTGGAAGATGAGGGAAGATGATGAAGGTGCTCCTTTGGGAAGATGGGATGATGAGGGAGAAATGTGGGGAAATAAAGGAAGATAAGGGTGAATCTGTAAGAAGGTGAGGAAAGATAATGAGGGTGAGTTTGTGAAAAGTTCAGGGAAGATAATAAAGACCAGAATGTAAAAAAATAAGAAAATATTATGGGGGTAGGAGGGTTTCGGGAGGATTAGGAAAGGTGAAGGAAGAAGATGGGGGTGGGTCTGTGGGAAGATGGTGAGGGCAGGTCTGTGGAAAGGTGAGGGAAGATTGTGAGAGGGGTATGTGGGAAGATGGAATTAGATATATGATTGTTCTATGTCTATTCGTTTTATGCTGCTGTTTAAAAATAGGTCTGTTGCTTACAGTGAGATATGGAACAGTTTCAATAAGGAAATTAATAAATTGTTAAATTGTGGTGTTTTGCTAGAATGCATTCTTAATTTTTACCAGAAGAGGGCAGGCCTGTATTACAGTTTCGAGCATATTCTGTGTTGATATTGAAACCCGCTGTACTTGTAATGACGAGTACGTTTATTGCATAAAATTTTATCAAATCCACTTATATCCTTAGATTGCTTTCTCCGGTATCTACAGGCATAGTCACCAGTATTATCACCTGACACTGTTGGTTTTGGTTCCATTACCCAGGTACTATGGCGGGTGACCACACCCGCTTGGAATTCCACAACATTGAGACCGGCTCCATGACGGAAAAGAAATTTGCTTCAGCCGTGCCCTCTAAGTTCATCGGGCATCTCCAAAGCCTAATGTTCAATGGCTTGCTGTACATCGACTTGTGCAAGAATGGCGACATTGACTACTGCGAACTGAAAGCACGGTTTGGCCTGCGCCCCATCATTGCTGACCCTGTCACCTTTAGGACCAAGGCCAGCTACCTGACCCTTTCCACCCTTCAGGCCTACACCTCCATGCATCTCTTCTTCCAATTCAAGACCATCTCATCCGACGGCTTCATCTTGTTCAACAGCGGGGACGGCAGTGATTTTATCGCAGTGGAGCTGGTGAAGGGGTAGGAGCAGAGGTTATGTGGGGGGCTGTGAGGTACAAGGAGAACTAATGGGTGCGCTAGTGCGTCATGTGAAAATTTAATTGGGACGGTTTTAGGCTTCAGGAAGTCATTAGGGCACTTGAGGGGTGGAAGAAAAGTAATGTGGGCTGTGTGCGATATGAGGATCACCAGGAAGTGACTATGGGGGTCAAGTAGGCTCATAAATATATAAGGGACATTTTTGGGGGGACAATTGTAGACTTTTTAAATTAAGGGTTAAATATTATAATTTCAAAATATATCACTGGACAATTTTTTTCGTTTATAGCATTTGAATAGAGCGAATACATTTCGGGAAAATTTATTTCTGTATTTTTCCTGGTCACCGCTGTCAATGTAACGAAAAGTGATGGAAAATTCTAAATTTTCCACAGAAATGGAGGGAAAATCTTTAAACAGGGACATCTGATACCATCTAAGTGATTTCTATCGTACTTCCTGTGGGGTCTGTGAGACCAGAAGGAAAATCTCCCAAAGTGGACATGGGAAAAAAAAGGGATTTTAACCATCCCCTACTGGCCTACTCTATCCAAAGCTATTAAAAAAATACTTTTGTTTATAGATACACTTTAATGATTACTGGTAATTAAAAGGTTAAAATCATAATATTCACTTACAATACATTATAATTTTGGAAGAAAGTGAAATAATACACATTTCAAAATGGTATTAATTGCTTTTCCCTTTGTGTTGTGCATATACAGTATATGATTGTACAGATGGGTTACTGTATCTGTGTGAAGATATGAAGTTCAGGTGAAGGTAACTGTAGACTGCTAAGGAAAGAGCTCAGAATACATAGAGAACTGAAAGTCCCTTCTGAATCTTTCAGTATCACGCCATAAGTTTGAAGGCACATGGGTTGCCCAGTATCCAAATCCCGTCCGGTAACCCAACACAGAGGCAGCGGAAACTTCACGTTCCTACAAGAATCCTGACTGCACGTCAAAGGTCCTAATAGCAGACCACTCCAGAAATAACTATCTGCCAGCTGATTTTTTTTAAAAGCTATTTTAGGAAATCAAATTTAAGTTTCCTGATTTTAATAATGCTTCAGATTTAGTTGCTTTTTCAGATATTTTAGTCAAATTTCCTACATTTATAAATTTCCAGATTTGGAACTTGAGAAAAGAAGGATTCCCGGAATTAGAGAAGAGATGTAAAAGTGGCACATGGACTTGTAGTGTTCCCTCGTCCCTTGTATAAATTCAGCCATTTGTTTGGCAAGAACTTTGAACTTTTGTTCATAATCTCAGAAGCCACTTTACTGGATGTTGATTTCACCAACCTCCAGATTGTTATTTTAGAACTTCCCAGGAACATGGCAGGAGCTGGGTGAAGAAAGCACAAAATGATTTGGTTGGCAGCTTATTTAAAATAAAAGTGTTAATAAAGTCTTGGTTTTTGTTTAAAATTAACAAACATGTTATACTTACCTGCTCTTTGTAATGGTTTTGCACAGATCCTCCTCTTCTTGGGTCCCCCCCCCAGCGCTCCTGGCCCCTCCCTCCTGCCAAGTGCCCCCACAGCAAGCAAATTGGGGGGCACCTGAGCCCAGCCGCAGCTCTGTGTGTCCATTCAGACACTGAGCAGCAGCCTGCCCCCTCTCTCCCCTCATTGGCTCACTGACTTTGACAGCAGCGGGCACCAATGGCGCCTGCCGCTGTCTCAGCCAATGAGGTGGGAGAGTCCCGGACAGCCAAGGCTCTCATGCAACATCCCTGGATTGAGATGGGACTCAGGGAAGTATTAGGGGGCTGAGGGGGGCTGCTGCACACAGATGGTTTTTTATCCTAATGCATAGAATGCATTAGGATAAAAAAAAAAACCTTCTGCCTTTAAAACCACTTTTAGCCTAGTACACACGGGCCGAATGTCGGACATCATCGACCGGTTCAATAGAAACATTTGGCCTGTGTGTACGGCTGCCGGTCTGGCAGAAGCCGGCTGTTCGACTGGCTTCTGTTGAAGGCAGTGACCGAAAAAGGTCTGCTGATTGGCTTCCGATCAGCGCTCTCAGCCAATGGCTATTGGGGGGGCTGTCCCCTGTCAGAACACAATAGCGCAGCAGGGGAGATTGCTGTACTAACATCACATAATACAGCAGCTCCTCCTGAGCTGTCTGCTGGGTTGAATGAAAAAAAAAAAACTATTAATCTGTACTAGGCTTTATTAAACCAGATAGCCTTTTGGTCTCAGTGGGAAATGTAGACAGTGTATTTGGTTCTTCTCTCACAAGCATTTTGACAATTGGGTGGAGGCAGCTTTCTGCGGTGTAGGGCTTGGGGTCCAGCAGAAGTGGGAACTCTGCAGGGTTCAGGGTCTGGCAGGGGTGGGAACTCTGAAGAATTAGTGGTCCAGCAGAAATGGGAACTCTGTAGGGTTGGAGGTCTGGCAGAACTAAAAATTATTTGGGATTCACAGAGGTGGGAACTTTAAGGGCTTAAGAGTCTGGCAGAGGTGGGAATTCTGAAGAATTAGAGGTCCAGCAGCGGTGGAAACTCCTGTAGGCTTGGGGGTCCGGCAGAGATGGGAAATCTGTAGGCTTGGGGGTCCAGCAAAGATGGGAATTCTGTAGGCTTGGGGGTCCAGCAGAGATGGGAACTCTGTAGGCTTGGGGGTCCGGCAGAGATGGGAAATCTGTAGGGTTGGGGATCCAGCAGAAATGAGAACTCATATGTGTCATCTCTCCTCAGGTACATCCACTATGTGTTTGATCTTGGAAATGGCGCTAACATCATCAAGGGGAACAGCGACAGGTCACTGAATGACAATCAGTGGCATCATGTGGTAATTACCCGAGACAACAGTAATACGCACACACTGAAGGTGGATGCCAAGTCCGTCACACAGGTCATAAATGGAGCTAAAAACCTTGATCTAAAAGGTAAGAGATAACCGGAGCTTGTAGTACAAGTAATAAAGAATTATGGGCAATGTCACAGCTCTGGTTCTCATTTTGTTATATTAGCCGTGAAGCATCTTATAATGTACACGCAGTCATCTGAATTGGCATGCAAGGTGCTAAAGAATTAAAGCTCAACTACAGCCATTTTTTTTGTTTTGGAGTGAAGAAGGGATATAACATCTTAATATAAAGCATTTATATTAAATGTTTAGACAAAGAAAAAATTCTTTATTAAAAGAAAAAAAATGAAAATATGATGGTGCGTTGAGCACCAAAACTGAACAAGGTGCAATAACATGTTCATACACACTGGACAGATATACCAAGTAGAGTGTAGCATTACCCACATTCATCATGTGAAGCTGTACAATAATCGGTTAGAAAACATTTTGTACATCAGTCTACAAAACATAATAAAAATAAGGTGAAAACCCTCACTTCAAGTGGATTGTAGTGTCTTTAACCTAGTACCAAATTGAACAGCTGGTTCATCTTTGATGAATATAGAGGCGCTTTCCAACCACCTGTTCCAGATCACAGATGGTATTTGGTAGGGCACCTCTGTGGATGTACAACACTTTTTTGTAAGGTAAGTTCATGTTAACAGCTGCAGTCCAGCTCTGAAAGATTGGTGGGGACTCCCTAAGCCATACCCGTGCAATTAGCAATCTAGCTGTAAAGAGTGTTTTATGGAGGAAAATTTGGAGGTGTTTATCCTCTTCTGAGGTGGGAAGGAGGCCCAGTATACATTGTTTGGGGCAAAGAGTAAGTGGAGAACCCATGCGATCATGAACAAACCTGACCATCTGGGTCGAGTATCCTATTATGACAGGGCAGGACCATAATAAATGAAAGAAAGTTGCAATGTCTTCATTGCACCTAGGGCAAGCTGGGTTGTGATTTAAATTACATTAATTAGTGAACTAAATTGTGGCATTGTTGGTGGAGCTGGAAGGTCTCCATCCTGTGTGTTTTCTGGGTGGGAATTCTGATGTGCCTTTGGAGAGTTAGAAAGTAACCCAAATCTTGAAGCAAAAGCCTTTGTTCTGATGTTAACTCCACTTACTGTCCCTGTAATGTTGACCTATAATCACTTCCAAATGAAGAAATAGCAAAAAGAAAGGGTTCTTAGGCAGGCTATAGATGTGCAAATTTATTTTGGTTTCAAGACTCCCCTATCAACACAGTCAGTGCTGACAGGGCAATCCCTCCTGCCATCCTCGTAGGGAGAAGACTGATTATTACTAGCAGCTATAGCAGCTGCTAGCGATAATTGCAAGTAAATCCGGCAGGCTGGATTGGATAGATCAACTTGGTACATCCAGTCTGCCCATACACAGTTCCAACCATCTTCGAACCACCTATGGCTGGCCTTATGCCTCGTACACACGATCGGACATTCCGACAACAAAATCCATGGATTATTTCCGACGGATGTTGGCTCAAACTTGTCTTGCATACACACGGTCACACAAAGTTGTTGGAAAATCCGATCTTTCTAAATGCGGTGACGTAAAGCACGTACGTCGGGACTATAAACGGGGCAGTAGCCAATAGCTTTCGTCTCTTAATTTATTCTGAGCATGCGTGGCACTTCGTGCGTCGGATTTGTGTATACACGATCGGAATTTCCGACAACGGATTTTGTTGTCGGAAAAATTTTTAGCATGCTCTCAAACTTTGTATGTCGGACATTCTGATGGAAAATGTGTGATGGAGCCTACACACGGTCGGAATTTCCGACAACAAGGTCCTAACACACACTTTCTGTCGGAAAATCTGACCGTGTGTACAGGGCATAAGTCTGCTCCTCGATTCTCCTTGTGATCCTTACATTGTGAGCCTAATTTCAATTTCCACGTAAAAGCAGTCCAAGGAGAGTGTCAAACATAAGGTCAGAGAATCCAAAATCTTCTAATAATGATATATGTTCACAACATGATAACCTAAAATGTATTGCGTGTTTTGGGGGCCAAACGAACGCCCCACTTCCTCAATGGACTACATTTAAAAAAATATGAAAATCATGCTAATCATAAAATCTTTCCTTGAAAATAATAAACGTGTCCAGTGGTCCAGAATTTTTGAACAAATTTTATTAGTTCACCAAGGCACCAAAAGACCCTATAAAAATATGGCTACATAATTAAATAGTATATACAATCCTTTATTGGTCCGAACAATATTACAAAGTATCAACTCCTACATGCATAAAAATCATAACCATTTTTTTATATGGATGGCATTTTAAAAAAACTTAAACCTGATTGCGAAATCTTTTCTTGAAAAATAATAAACATGATGTTTATATTATGTATTGGGAGTAATAAAACTGCTAAAAATACAGATTAAATAACAACATAGAGTCAAAAAATTATTAAGTATTGAGAACAAATCAACAAAAAAATACTAAAGATACAGATGCACTAATAATGCAAAAGCAATAAGTATTATTCTTTTAAAATAGATAATAATAAAGTATAATTTTTTTTAAAAAAACAACCTCCCTGCAGTCACTGTGCCCTGTTATGATCTGACTGCTTTACCAAAAATTCATATCTAGTACCTTGTCTGTATTTAAATTTGTTTTCCCTTTCCAGCATGTCTGCAGCCTGCTCAAAATATTCACAGCATACTCACTACATGATCTAATGAGATGAGATACAATTCTCATACAAATCCTACTCCACAACCAGCCCTGATAAAGGAAGCAGTCCCTGAAAGGTGCTGGGAATTGGTTTCCTCCTAAACAATTAACAGACTATTAGAAATCAGAAGTCTCTTTTGTCATCTAGGTTTGACCTCTTCACAAAAAAAAAAAAAAAAGTATATGTATATATATATATGTATAATATATATGAATAAAAAGGGGAGTTTGGGACTTTAAATGAGGCGCACTCGTCGCCTCCATCCCGGTATCAGGTATATGCAAAAGGGAGTTGGGACTTTAAAATGAAGCGGTTGGAATGCGGAGGGTTTAGAAAATATAAATTTAATAATCATAGTAGATATAGTTCAAGGATTTCATACATATACACACATATATAATTAGTACAAAAATGAAGCATATAGATGGAAAAATACATGCAATGGATATATAATCATGCTAGGTAGATGGTAGTTGGAGTATTATTGGTACAGGACAACAATGGCCTAGGGTGCCAACTGTGGCATGCCCCATAGCTGGAATTCTAATCGCATAGTAATGATAGTACTAATAATAGGTACCAACCTGTACCAATAATACTCCAGCTACCATCTACCTAGCATGATTATATATCCATTGCATGTATTTTTCCACCTATATGCTTCATTTTTGTACTAATTATATATGTGTGTATATGTATGAAATCCCTGTACTATATCTACTACGATTATTAAATTTATATTTTCTAAATCCTCCGCATTCCAACCGCTTCATTTTAAAGTCCCAACTCCCTTTTGCATATATATGTCTAATATATATATATATATATATATATATATATATATTGGTCAGATCTGGGTTTTTCAGTTTTGTGTGTGGTAACCTGGGCTTAGAAGCTGCATCATTGACATTCCATTGAGATGCAAAGATTGGAGTCACAAGCTTGGGTACTCCAGTTAGTCTATCTGATTCTGCACTACCTTCCACCCACAGTAAAATCTGGTTGTTTCTTTATTCTATTTCTAGTTTTCCTAAAATGATAGAAGTGTTATATTAGGTGTCCATGTCTTCCCCTGCTGCAAATCTGTTGAGTTGCTGGAAAATGAGCTTTAATCTTCATTGTTAGTATGAAAAAACTAAGGTGCATAGCATAATGTTGTAACTGTTTTCCAGAAAGTTTTTTCTTAATGTCTATGTTCCTTCCAGGTGACCTGTACATTGCTGGTTTGCCGCAGAACATGTACAGCAACCTGCCGAAACTGGTGGCCTCTCGGGAAGGCTTCCAAGGCTGCTTGGCCTCTGTGGACCTCAACGGACGCCTCCCAGACTTGATCAATGATGCTTTGCACCGCAGTGGGCAGAGCGAACGTGGATGTGAAGGTACAGAACCACATTATTACCCTTCCATCTACATCAGGAGCAACGCTAGTTACTTGGAAACCCTCAATTCATCCCTTGACGCCTCCATCACATTCCCATCCGCATCCCTGTCCTGCACCTCCACCCCATCATATTTCTTCACTCTGATCCTCACCACGGCCCTTTTCACCCTTCTCTTCCTCCATCACGGTGAACTGCTCCACCATCCTCTAAGTCCTGACCAATCGGAAACACCCTGACAGCCACTGACCCTCCTGATTTCCTGACAACATTCTCAAATAGAACAGAATTCATGGAGTATCTTTATTTTTCTACATATTTTTTTTTTTATGCTAAAATTGCCAGCCAGTTTGGAAATAAAATCCTGAAAATTCTTGAATTAGAAATGGACTGGAGCCATTTTCATTTTCTTTTACTGTGAAAATTTGGGTTGTTTGGCACATATTGCCTATAGAAGAGGCCAAATCAGATATGAGAGGTGTGCCCATGTCCACATTTTATATAATGTTTGCACGACATGCCAATTTTCTTTATGGTGCCCAAATTGAGCCAGATAAGAATGTGAAGACTTTGTGGCAAATACTGTGAAATATTTTCAATTCAGATCATTTGCAGCACAGTGTTAATGTTTCCGTCAACAGTCATGTGACTTATACCTAGCTACCCTGTACTGCCTCCACTGCCAATACAATAAATGCTGATTTGTTGAATGATTTTTTTATTTTTGCCCCGCTGACTTCTTTTTTTTCCCCGCACTTTCCGATATCATTTGTAATCTGCACACTTTTACAATCATTTTCTTTATTTTGCCTTTTTTATTTTATTATTATAGTTTATTATAAGGTTGACACCACCCGAGACTGACCCTTTGCTGGAGAAGCGGAATCCCATGTCAGCTTCTTATATCTCATGTTTACTCCAATGACGAGACCTCTCACCGGAAATTTCATTTCTGCCTAACCGCTGAAACCATTGCACAGCCAAATAGTGGTGTCATCTCCCGCATAGATTCTTCATATTGTAGGATCAAAGGAAATTAGGGAATCTAGCTATGCAGGGGAATTTCACCATTGAGGGAGGGGCAGAGATACAAACGACTGCAGGGAAATGTTGCCATTGTGGGAGGGGTAGAGATACTAACTACTGCAGGGAAATACAATTGTGGGAGGGGCAGAGACACCGACAACTACAGGAAAATCTAACATAAGTGTCACTATCAGTGTCAAAGACCCAACTATAGCAGTAGGAGGCTCCCATTGACCAGCTGGAAGGGGTACACAAGCAGGTCACTCTGGCAGTACTCACCAGAGCTCCTGATGATGGAGATGGGTTTTACGGCATTTTAGTAGAAGGTCACAGTCCTCAGGATAGCCCCACCAGGAGGTGAACAAGCCGGGGTCCAGTAGCAGAGATAGCAGATAGGGATCAAACAGAAGCCTAGTCAGTAAACAAAACCAAAGGTTGGGAACAAGTAGTTGCAGGTTGGGATCAAGCAGAAGTATAGTTGAGGAACAAGCCAAAGGTCAATAGCGTATAGTTTTAGGTTGGGATCAAGCAGAAGCGTAGTCTAGGAACAAGCTAAAGGTCGATAACGAGTGGTAGTGGAGATAAAGACGGCTGCAG
This sequence comes from Aquarana catesbeiana, assembly GCF_042186555.1. NCBI lineage: Eukaryota > Metazoa > Chordata > Amphibia > Anura > Ranidae > Aquarana > Aquarana catesbeiana. Next base: position 32,501,086 of record NC_133336.1, read on the forward strand.
GTTTGCAAGGAGCAAGAGATCAGCTGGAGAGAGCACAATCATCTGACAAACAGGATAAGTAAAGGCATGGCTTAAATAGGAAGTTTATGAGAGGAGCAAGGAGTTCAAGGTTCACCAAAAACTAGTTACAAGGCAAGAGTATCCAAGGTATCAGACAGGATGCTGTCCAGTATCTCAGGTTGCTCAGCAAGAAGAGCCGCTGTCGGTTGCAGCAGAGTTTGTGTGTTCAGATCCCAGTCCTAACAATGGGAGGGTCGGGAGGGTGTTGTGGAAGGGATGGAGGCACACACTACTGTGAGAAATATTGCTTATGTGAAAGAGGCAGAGACTTAAATTATTGTGGGGAAATCTTACCATTATGGGAGGAGCAGAGACACAAACTATTACAGGAAAATCTTAACACTGGAGTCATTGAGAGATTTAAGATGCTGATGAGTGATTCAAATCATTGGTGCCCACCTCAAATTTAATAGGGGTATTGGTTGGTGCTGAGTACTGCAGTGGTAAACCAGCGATGGATCAGCAATCCTCACTCACTGACATCTCACTTCTTCCCAAAATGTCTCATTCTCATCAATCTACCTCATTCCACTATTTTTGGGTTCCTCTTACTGGTTCTCCCAGCTTCCAGAATATTTGAAGTCCTCTGTCTGGGGTTATATTGAAGGCTGCTGTAGAATGTGGTTGTCAATGTGTAAATCCAGGTAGTCCAGAGAGTACTTGGCTGGTTATTTTGTACCCAAACTGTCTTTCCCTGTACGCCTTTTGGAATTGAACTTTTTTGGTTCCCAGACACTTTACCCTTAATGGACTCCATTTGGTCTCTACATAAAATTATGACTACCCAGGTGACCACACAGTGGATAGAAGGAAAAGGCACATTTTTAGACATAGTTGCAGGAAGGTTTGTACAAGGCGGGTGGATTATTACAATAAAGATGGCCTTGAACATATACAGAGCTCAGGGTGCGGGCGGGGAGACGCGGTAGATGTCTTCTAGAATCCCATGGTTAGGCTCACAAAACCATGGCCAACTTTTTAAGAAACGTCCCTAAAAATGTTATTTTGTATCCACCAATGACTATCGGCTTTTTTCCCTTTTCTGTGTATCCAGTTTATTTTATTAAAATGGACATTCAGACAATTGCTTTTCTTTTTATAGATGGAGTGGTGATAGGGTTGTTAGGTTTTTATTGCTGTTCCTGTTAGGGAGATTTCTTTCTTCTTGTCGCACAAAAAACAACCGGCAGTGAGGAAATCCTACCTATGATCAGGTGACCCCACTGGAAGATTTCCCCTATATTTCTGTTGGGATTACGTGTCTTTGTGTCTTTATCGCCAGGACAGGAAGTGGGAAAATCTCCCTAATGGGGACACCTACAATAACTGAAGTCTGAGAGATGTTCCAGCCCTTTTGCACTCCATCCAAATCTGATAAAAAAGGTTTGAGCTGGAGTTGCACTTTCAGTTGGTTAGTAGTGTTCGCAATGGAAAAGGTTCTAAATAATTCCGGCACATCACCATTGGGTATATAGTTACTCTGCCCATTGAGTTTACATACACAAAGCCAAGAGGAGCCATGAATTAAAGTGTTGGCAGCCCTGAAAGCGCTTCATGCAGAATGACTAGTGGGTTCAGGTAACTGGCAGTAAGGTACTCCGGGTAATCTTTCTGTACTGTGACACACTGGAAAGGGGTGGAATGTTCTTCTCTGGTTGTACAATGTCCCAGCTCGGGAAGCAGATGTAGCAATGCAAACTATAAAATGTATCTGTGTGTTTCTATACTCCCCGGGGCTCCTATGATCCAGGCGACGAGGTGACGGTTCTAGGTTTCGGGGTGCCGACATTCCTCCTCTTTAAGGGCAGCTCGCTTGTTGCACTGTGAGCTTTGCTTGTGCGCAGGACTCGCTGGCTGCTCTGCCATCTGCTAATGGTTGTTGAGGGGCGTGTGGGGCATGAGGTTTAGGGGTACCTCGTAAATCACTGCTGTACTAACATCTGCTTTGTTTTTGTTCCTTGGCTAACAAAGATGCTTTGACCAAAGCTAATCTACAAGGTAGTCTGCCATCTTCTAACCTGCTTCATCCTTTGTAATACAGTCACACAGCAGCCAGGGGGTGCCATTGTCACTGGCATGGGACAGTGGGCTGCTCTGGCTGCTAGTTTGGCTGCTGTGTATGTGGGGAATGGTCAGTACTGCGGGGGGGGGGGGGGGGGGAGGAATAATCAGGATCATTATAAACAAAATTACATTATAATAAAGGGACACAAAGTAAAAAATGACATATTAGATTGTATTATATGCAGGACTAACTACTAGTACTGCGCTACCTACTGTTTGGCGCACTATTCTATGCACATAGAATATATACAATAACTTCAATTGCATGGCACACAAATTGTGGCATCCATGCAAGATATTGCAAAATCATATTTTCCCATTTTTGATGCACATGTCGCATTCCATAAAAAACATTCATTGCAATTCATTTAAAAATGTGTTTTAGGTTAAAGATGTTTATGTAAAGAAAAAATAAATGTTGTTAAAAGGCTCTCTTCACAAAGCTGTGATGATTGTCATTTTTAACAAAGAAATATAACATACCTAAAATTTCATATTGATATTTTAAGATATTTTTTTTATGAACTTATTTAACATTTTAGCAATGAAATGAATATTTTAAATATATTTTAAGTGAAAGAATGTTTATGTAAAGAAGAGCAAAATGGTAAAAAGGCTCTACTCATTAAGCTGTGATGATTGTTATTTTTAACAGTAAAGTTTGAAATATATTTAAAATGTCATATCAATCTGTTAATATTTTTTTTTAAATTGATTTAAAACATTATTGTAAATAGAAAATATATTTAAAATGTCACATTTTAAATGCAAAATGTTTTTTAAACAAAATGATTATATATATATATATATATATATATATATATATATATATATATATATATATATATATACGTATATATGTACACACAGACTATTTTTACTTTTATAAATGTAATTAAATGTTTTATGTTTAAAATCTCGGCAATGAAATTAAATTTGAAAATATATTTTAAATAAAAAATGTTTTTTAAAGAAAAACAAATTGATTATATATAGTTACACACAGACTATTTTTACTTTTATAAAATTAATTTAATGTCAAATCTCAGCAATGAAATTAAATTTGAAAATATATTTTAAATGAAAAATGTAATTTAAAGCAAAACAAATGATTATAAAAGGCTGTATTTACTAGGCTGTGATGGTCTTTGTTTTCAGCAATAAAATGACAATTTAGAATATAAATATAAATAAATAAATATATGATATAAAAAAATCACATTGATATATATATATATATATATATATCAATCTATATCATTTTTTTTTTTTAATTAATTTTAAATATCTTTAAAATTTCAGCAATAAAGGTAAAATATATTTTAAGTGAAAGTTTTATGTAAGACAAAGCAAAATGATAAAAAGGCTCTATGTACTAAGCTGTATTTATCAATATTTGCAGTGATAAAAGATAATGGCTTAGTTAATGGCTTTCATTGGGGGTGTTTCGTCACATATGGCGACCCATCACATTTGGCTACCTGCTGGAGTGCGCATGCGCGACGACGCCATATGCGTTCCAACACTTATAAAACTTTTGTCACTTTTAACACTTTTTTAAAAAGTGTTTAAAAAAAATGAAAATAAAAAGTGTTAAAAGTGTTTTTGTCACTTTTAGCGGCATCGCGCATGCACACTCCAGAAGGTAGCCAAATGTGATGGGTCGCCATATGTGACGAATCAGGGGCCTGCAATGTTCTAACAATGGAATATTAAAGCAGGATCCTCACAAGAACTCCACCTACAACATGGAGGTTTAGACTCCGCCCCCACCATTGTGAATACAAGTTAGGTAGTCGTAGTCCTCTTGCTGCATTTTCCAAACGCCGACATAAAATCCATTGCAGGTGAGTGGGGAGGAGACGACGCTGCCACGTCTGCAAGGGGTTTTTTTTAACCAGCGGGATCTACACCAAACTTCAATGTCCGTTATGGGTGGAGTGCCCCTCTTTAGTTTTGGGATCTTGGATTGCTCCAGGTGTAGACGGCGATGATTGGTTCCTGGGATTGGGGACACGAGGCAGTACTGACCATGACCCAACGATGTCCCTCTGCATGCCTTCCTGTGTACATCGTGTGCCTGGCACCTTGTCTCATCTAATACAGCATGATGCACAATGGCTGAATTGTGGGGAGCTGGGGAGGGATCGTGGGAGGGATCTGGGGGCCTGGCCAGCCAATGAGGGTGTTTGTATCTCCCGGTGGGATAAAAATGTTTCTGTATGATGAATCTGTGACATGGCTGGGGAGGGGACATATGACAGGAGGTCAGTGATGATGAATCTGACCACCTTCCCAACGAATGGCATCCCCTCCCTCCAAACCGGTGCACCTGCTCGCTGTGCTTCCATCTAAAGCTCCTCACTCTTGCTGACTTCTTTATACAATGGGAATCATAATATGGTACATGTGACTTATGTGGGTCCCTCACAGGCGGGGACCATTTAACCCCTCCCCCAAGGATGGCGGACATGACGACACCACGACAAACCACCTTCATTTACATTCTAATCTTTTCCTGAGTATTAAACATTGTACCCACCTCTGGAAAAGGTCTAATGGCTATGAAATGCTGAGTGATTGGTATCGAACCACCGAATAACAGGGCAGACACGATCCATGATTTACGTAGATGTGTCCAATCTACTTCACCATGAGAATGAAGTAAGAAGAGGCCCCCAGAGGGACCCCAGTGGGAGGAGAACAACAGAACCTCCCTGGAGGACCTCATGGGGGGGAACAAGATTTTCAAGAGGGAGTCATTGCTGTCCTCCGTATCTCAACATTACAGTTTCCTGGCTGGCAAGTCAATCTAATTGGGTCAGTCTGGGATTAGATTTACAGAAAAGAAATTCTGACTTGTTCCCGGTGAGAGGCTCAAACCACTGACACCAGAGATGGCCGGGAAATTGGCATTTTCAGAAGACCAACAAATTCAGGCTCTCTATTCTTCTTTTGCAACCTGTTTTGCATCACAGCAGGAGGCGGAGTCCTATGTCCTGTCTAGCCAGGGTTTTTTTTTTCAGACAGTAGGTACAGATACTCCCCCTTTTTGAGTCACTCCTTGTCTCCGCCCCCTACCCACCTCTGAGGACCATTTCCTGGTTCAACCCCCCCTACCTAGAGAATACAGAACCAAGTATCATTTCTGGTTTGTATGGAATTTGCTAATGAAAGGCAGTAAAATAGGTCCCCTGCAGCCAGCAACAATAGACCCGTCCCAGCAACAATAGACCTCCCCAGCAACAATAGACTCCCCCAGCAACGATAGACCTGTCCCAGCAACAATAGACTCCCCCAGCAACAATAGGCTCCCCCAGCAACAATAGTCTTCCCCAGCAACAATAGACCTGTCCCAGCAACAATAGACCTCCCCAGCAACAATAGACCCCCTCAGCAACAATAGACTCCCCCAGCAACGATAGACCCGTCCCAGCAACAATAGACTCCCCCAGCAACAATAGGCTCCCCCCAGCAACAATAGTCTTCCCCAGCAACAATAGACTCCCCCAGCAACAATAGACCCGCTCAGCAACAATAGACCTCCCCAGCAACAATAGATCCCCGCAACAACAATCGATACACTCTACAACAATATATCTCCCTAGCAACAATAGACCCCCTCAGCTACAATAGACCTCCCCAGCAACAATAGATGCCCACAGCAACAATAGATTCCTCCTGGCAACAATAGATTCACTCATCAGCAATAGATTTCCCCAGCAACAACAGATCTCTCCCAGCAACAAAATATCCCCCCAGCAACAATAGATCCCACACAATTTAGAATACCCCTATCGGCAATAGATCCACCCAAACCACAATAGACTCCCTCAGCAACAATAGACCCCCCTCAGCAACAATAGACCCCCCTCAGCAACAATAGACCCCTTCAGCAACAATAGACCCTCTCAGCAACAATAGACCTCCCCAGCAACAACAGATCCCTGCAGCAAAAATGTATGCACTCAACAACAATATATCTCCTGGCAACAATAGATTCACTCATCAGCAATAGATTTCCCCAGCAAAAATAGATCCCTGCCAGCAAAAAAATATCCCCCAGCAAAATAGATCCCACACATCAAAATACCAAAATACCCCTATCAACAATAGATCCACCTCAGGAACAATAGATCTCCCAATATCCAGAGTATCAATAGAATCTCCAGCAGCCAGCAATAATAGACCCTCTCCCTCAACAGTAGATCTCCCCCATCAACAATTGACCCCCCAGAAAAAAAAGATCTCCCCCCACCAACAGCAATAGACCTCCCCAACAACGAAGGACCCCCCTCCCCTCCAGCAACAATAGAGCAGCCAGCATCAAAAGACCCTCCAGCACATCTCAGCATTCCTTGGCATAATTTACATTCAGTGATGAAGGTGCCGGAACTGCGTTCCCCCCGCGTTCCTGCTGAAGAAAAAAGCCTTTGTATAGCGTCTTCCGTGTTTACCAAGTTTAATCTCTCCAACGACCGACACACCGCCAGCAGCAGAGACTTATGAGAGAGCCTTCCATATGGATTCACTCCCTCGCTGGCCCCCGAATGTCGCAAAATCTCAGTCACTGGAACCGGGAGCAACATCTCATTGGCTCAGCTAGTGAGGGAGCAATTCCATAGGAATCGCCAGGCAGTGTCTTAGCGATCCTGATGCTGTGACGATTTGTCACCGGCGTCCAGGTCTCCCCTGTGACACCAGCCACAATTGTTTTCTCTAAATGTTTTTAAACAAATCTTTTAAAGTGGAAGTAACCCCCCCCCCTATCGTTTTCAGCCAAGGAAGCTGCCATCTTGGCCTCTGTTTAATCCTCAACTGCCATGATGCTGCACATGTGATCAGTTATGACACCAGCCATTGGATGCTTTGACAGTTTGGTTGAGAGAACAACCAATGTGACAGTTACAGTTCTGGCACGTGTCGGGAATTACTTCCTTTACAATGAGTTGTGTCAATAAATATATAAATTGAGTCTTTTCAGGTGCCATGTTTACAGATAAGTCACATAGGGGCTCATCCACGAAGGACGTTTGAAATTTTCCTTCAAAAGCTTTTTATACCTGGCAGGAAAAAGCAGCTTGAAAAACGCTTAGCCTCATATTGCATATGTGTTTAGGTGCGTCAAGTGTTTGAGCGATTCCATTGGCAAGATTATACTTTTTTTTTTTTTTTTGTCCATTGGAATGACCACTCTAGCCCTAAGTGCCTCTGGAGTTATGTGCGTTTGGATGCGTTTACACATGTTTAGCAGCATCAAATATGTTTTTCTGCCCAAAAAGCTCCTGAATGCACTATTGATGTTTTTTTTTTTGTTCTGCCTGTAAATGCTCTTTTCCTATTACACCTCTAAACACCTAGGTGTGCATGGACATTTATCAAAGGCAAATAGACTGTGGACTTTGCAAGTGCAGTTACACAAGAGCTTAATAAATGAGGTAAAGGTTCACTTTACAATGAATACCCAATCACATGCAAGGGAAAAAAAAAACAGCATTTTTGCTTGCACATGATTGGATGATGGAAATCAGCAGAGCTCCCCCTCATTTACTAAGCTCCGGAGCGACCGCCCTAGCAGAGGGCAAGTGCACAGTCCATTTGCCTTTAGTATATCCACCTCAAAGGGATGGATTTACTGAGTCAAATAGACTGTGCACTTTGCAAGCACAGTTGCACTTATTTTCCTTTAACCACTTGACCCCTGGAAGGTTTACCCCCCCTCTTTTATGACCAGGCCATTTTTTGCGATACGTCACTGCATTACTTTAACTGACAATTGTGCGTTCATGTGACGCTGCACCAAAATAAAATTGATGTCCTTTTTCCCCACAAATAGAACTTTCTTTTGGTGGTATTTGATCACCTCTGCGTTTTTTGTTTTGTTTTTTTTTGCGCTATAAACAAAAAAAGATTGACAATTTAAATAAAAAAAAAATATATATATATATATATATATATATATATATATATATATATATATATATATATATATATTTCTGCTATAAAACACATCCAATAAAAAAATGTAAAAAATCTAATTTCTTCATAAATTTAGGCCAGTATGTATTCCGCTCCATATTTTTGGTAACCAAATCCCAATAAGTGTATATTGATTGGTTTGCGCAAAAGTTATAGCGTCTACAAACTATGGGATATTTTTATTTTTTTTATACTAGTAATGGCGGCGATCAGCGACTTTATAACGGGACTGCGATATTGCGGTCGGCAATCTGACACTAACTGACACTTTTGACACTGTTTGGGAACCAGTGACAATAGTGATCAGTGCTAAAACATATGCACTGTCACTGTACTAATGACACTGGTTGGGAAGGAGTTAACATCAGGGGCGATCAAAGGGTTAACTGTGTGCCTAGCCAGTGTTTTAGTGTACTGTGGGAGGTGCTTTTCCTATAGGGGCTTGCTCACAGCAGGAGCAAGCCATCAGCGGCGCGCATGCATGCCCCCTACTCGGAAGAGCCAGATCACATATTTATATATATATACACAGGTGCCGCCCTGTAGCAGTAAAACTAATATGGGGCGGACCTGAAGTGGTTAAAAAATGTATAGAAGAGAATCAGCCGCACACCACCAGGAGCATGAATGAAATGAGATCCTTTGTTCCTTTGTTCACATATGCCAGAAGTAAACAGGACACAATGGGATAAAAGGTAGACGCGTTTCACACGAACCCAATGTGCTTGTTCTAATTAATGTGGTGAAGCTTCACTTTGCAAAAAATACCCAATAAGGTGCAAGAAAAATAAAAAAACAGCATTTTTTGCTTGCACGTGATTGGATGATGACAATCAGCTTTACCACACTTACTAAGCTCTGGGAAAAAATTAGTGCAACTGCCCTTGCAAAAATTATTTGTCTTTAATAAATTCACCCCATAGAAGTGCATTTACAGGCCAAAAAAAAAGTGTCAAACACATTTAAACGCTGAATTTTTAATCGCTGTGTGCATAAGGCCCTAAAATATCAAAGATTTTAAAAATCACACAAAGACATTGTAAAGATGCGTTTAAAAAACTAAATAAATAACAAACATGTTATACTTACCTCCCCTGTGCAGTTGGTTTTGCCCAGAGCAGCTCACATCCTCCTCTTCTTGGGTCCCACTTTGCTGCTCCTGGCCCCTCCCTCCTATCGAGTGCCCCCACAGCCAGCAGCTTCCTATGGGGGCACCCGAGTCAGAGCTCCGTGTATCCATACAGACCCGGAGCCCCGATCCAGCCCCACCCCCTCTCTCTTCCCTGTTTGGCTGACTGACTTTGACAGCTGCGGGAGCCAATGGCACCGCTGCTGTGTCTCAGCCAATCACGAGGAGTGTCCTGAACAGCTGAGGCACTCGTTGACGTCGCTGGAGAGAGATGGGGCTCAGGTAAGTAATTAAGGGGTGCCGGGGAGGCTGCTACACACACAAGGTTTTCAATCTTAATGCATAGAATGCATTAAGATAAAAAAAACCTTGTGCCTGTATTACTCCTTTAAATGATACATAGCAATACAGATTTAATCTCTTCATACATATTACATAGCTACCCCCCATATATATATATATATATATATATATATATATATATATATATATATATATATATATACCTTAGACCCCCCAGTCCCCTCCCCCCACTGATTACTGATTTGCCAACTTTAATTTCTATGCAATTCTGATCTTCCTTCAGTTGAAGCCGATTCCTGCAAGGTAGGAATAATACCCACCGCATTTCCCCAGTCAATGATCTACTTCATCAGGAGACATGGGAGGAGTCTATCTGTGGAGCAATTAACCAACCATATGATAGGCAATACTGCCATTCAGAGCGAGATCCCAGGGGACACATACAGAGTCAATTGCCCAACTAATATATAGATAAATGTATAGTAAACACAGGCAAGTGCCCACTTTGTAACCACAGGCCAGTTTTCAGTGCTGATAGTTTGATTGACGATTACTTGGTCAGGCAACACTCTACACCAGGGATATGCAATTAGCGGACCTCCAGCTGTTGCAAAACTACAAGTCCCATCATCCCTCTGCCTCTGGATGTCATGCTTGTGGCTGTCAGAGTCTTGCTATGCCTCATGGGACTTGTAGTTCTACAACAGCTGGAGGTCCACTAATTGCATATCCCTGTTCTACACAAATGAGTTACATCTTCTTTTTTGGACAGTAAAAGCTGCTTTCTTTTGTTGGTATTAAAAACCCACTTTTTTTTTTTTTAATTTAGTATAGAAAGGAAAAAATGACTCAAAACTTCGTAAATATATGTAGTTGCTCTGTCCTTTAATGTACAGTGAGCCTGGGATGTGCCTTGTAAATGCATTATTTAGAGTCTTGAAAAAGGTTTTGGGGTCACCCCACACTGACAATACAATCTATACTGACTGTGAAGATTCTTATTTGGAAGAACGCCCTTTTTATATGTTCTTTTATATTTAAAAATGTTTGGACTTTTTACCCATTCAGTATGTATTTTAGATTGCGGAAGATACGCTTTCTTTGTCAAAACGTTTGTATTCTTTCTTGTGAAATACTTCAATAAAAATATTGAAATGCAAAACTTTGTAAACAAAACTTACTTGAAAAGTGGATATCCCAAAGGTGATCCGACACTTTTCCCCTGCCACCTTCATCTGACGTCATCGGGGCCGGCTGTATCTTCCAGGTTCTTGCAGCTGGTCCCTGTGTGCTGAGGGGCATTATCAAATCTTGATAAAGCTTCGCTGCACATGCACAGTAGAGTGACCCAAAGACTGCTGTGGTGTAGGGGGGGGGTTACTTGAAAACGGTCAGATTCTGGGAGAGGAGGGGGGAGCGTTGGGATGACAAAGGTTGGTGGGAAGGGTGAAGGTCCGCTTTAACCCCTACATAGTAGGACAAAACTAAAAAAAATGTAGCAAGTAAAAAGGTAAGTGAAACACATAACAAATATAAAATGGGTGTTATCCCAATTTGGGTGCAAAAGTGGACATACACTTTAAGGCTCAGTGGAGTATATATATGAGGTAGCCATATTGGGAACCATAGTCAAATTGGCCCTAAGACCCCCTACCACACAGGAGGAGCATTTACAAGCTTTTTTATGTGATTTTTTTTATTTTTAAATATTTTGTAATGTTTTTATCTGTCAACTTGGCGCCTGAAAAGTCCCGTTTATATATGAAAACGTTTTTTCTCTGTATTTCAATGGCAATTTATCAGTCCTGTACATCTACAACTTCAATTACTGCTAGTTATTTACAATTCTGGGAATAGTTTACCTCGTATTTGTTTTATTCTGTATTTGTTTTAGGCTGTATTTGAGTCTTCAGAAACGTAAAGATGGGCACATGCAGATTTGGGAGGGTGTTGGGTCCTGCGCTGTGTGGATCTGACGCCGGGTGGGTGGGTGGGTGGAGGAGGAGGGGTGGTCCTGGAGTGCTCTGTGTGTTTTGTCTATAACACGTTGTTATTTTCTAGCTGCCGCTGTCACGGAGTTCCGCAGAGGTTTGGTACACAGACCCCGCCCCCGAGGTCTGGGTCTAGGGGAAGGGTCTGTTCTGTGCATGCCTGGCTCCTCTGCCCCCTGCATGACCGGCACATGTCTGTGTTGCATGCCGTGAATTGGAGATTGGGGTGGTTTGGTGGAAGGAGATGGACCTTTTCTTCTGTGATCTTAATCCTGCTGCTCTTCCCTGCCTCTTCCCAGGTCCCACCACCACCTGTCAGGAGAACTCCTGTGCCAACCAAGGCGTCTGCATGCAGCAGTGGGAGGGATTCACCTGCGATTGCACCATGACGTCCTACACGGGTCCCCAGTGCAACGACCGTAAGTACCACACAAAAATGATACAGTGTCAGTTTAATGTGGAGATCTAGGGTTAGATCCCCCTGCCAGGGTTTTATTTCTGAGAATTTCCCTTTTGGGAAGTTCTCTATTTACTTTCTGTGTTAGAGACGGGGAGAGAGGGTGAACCTCCCTAGCGGGAATACAGACAGGAAGAGAGGATGATTGTCCCCAGTGTGGCCACAGACAGGAAGAGAGGATGATTCACCCCAGTGGGGACACAGACAGGAACAGAGGGTGAATCGGGTAAATCTCCCTAATGTGGACAATGACATAAGAGGGTGAATTTCCCCAGTGGGGTCACAGAAAGGAACAGAGGGTGAGTCAGTTGAATCTCCCTAGTGGGGACAATGACAGAAGAGAGGGTGAATTTCTCCAGCTGGGACACAGACAGGAAGAGATGGCGCCTCTCCCCAGTGGGGACACAGAAGGGAAGAGAGGGTAATTCTCCCCAGTGGGGACACAGACAGGAAGAGAGAGTGGATCTTGCCAGCGGGGACACAATATAGAAGAGAGGGTAACTCTCCCCAGTGGACACACAGACAGGAAGAGAGGGTAACTCTCCCCAGTGGGGACACAGAAGGGAAGAGAGGGTAACTCTCCCCAGTGGGGACACAGACAGGAAGAGAGAGTGGATCTTGCCAGCGGGGACACAATATAGAAGAGAGGGTAACTCTCCCCAGTGGACACACAGACAGGAAGAGAGGGTAACTCTCCCCAGTGGGGACACAGAAGGGAAGAGAGGGTAACTCTCCCCAGTGGGGACACAGAAGGGAAGAGAGGGTAACTCTCCCCAGTGGGGACACAGACGCGAAGAGAGGGTAACTCTCCCCAGTGGGGACACAGAAGGGAAGAGAGGGTAACTCTCCCCAGTGGGGACACAGAAGGGAAGAGAGGGTAACTCTCCCCAGTGGGGACACAGACAGGAAGAGAGGGTAACTCTCCCCAGTGGGGACACAGAAGGGAAGAGAGGGTAACTCTCCCCAGTGGGGACACAGAAGGGAAGAGAGGGTAACTCTCCCCAGTGGGGACACAGAAGGGAAGAGAGGGTAACTCTACCCAGTGGGGACACAGAAGGGAAGAGAGGGTAACTCTCCCCAGTGGGGACACAGAAGGGAAGAGAGGGTAACTCTCCCCAGTGGGGACACAGACAGAAAGAGAGAGTGGATCTTGCCAGCGGGGGACACAATATAGAAGAGAGTGGGAATCTCCCCAGTTTTATCTACCAATATATTTTTTATTTTGTTCAGCTAGTCTTCTGATCCAGATACACCTGCCAAATAGTACAGCCACGCCCTGGACTTCCCTGCAGGCTACACTGTAGTTAAAGAAACCCTGTTGCCAGTTTATTAATTTCAACAAATTCCTTTAGCAAGTTTAGAGGCACGTTGCAGCTGATGCAATTGCAAAAAAAAAATAAAAGCTTTAAGCCAGTACAGGTTCCCGCATTGCATGTCACCCTCCGGCGCAGGGCTGCCAACCGCCAGTAAATTTACTGACAGTTTGTAAAAATCCATGATTTTTTTACAACTGCCAGTAAATATCAGGGGCTGGTGATTTCATGCTGTGTTAACTTTTTAAGTGTAAATCAAGCAAAATGACTTTGTTATAGGTATTGTCAGTGTTTCCATATCATGTTTATATACTGTTCAAATATCCAGTGTGTTAGTTTTCATTAGGAGTTCTGTAATTTCTCAGGTTGCCAGTAAAAAAAAAAAGAAAAATGCTCCGCCAGTAAATTTTCCATGTTTTGTCAGTAAAAAATGCTGCGGGAGGTTGGCAACCCTGCTCTGGCAGTTCACGCTGCCCTATGCGAACCGCTGCGGGTGTCAATAGAAAGTTAATAACGCCCGCAGATCGGTCTGCATTCTGCAGTGCAAACTGTAATTTCGGACAGGAATCGGATGGCATGAGTGTGAACACCCGTGCGATCCGATTCTGGTGCGGACCAAAAAAAAAGGGTCCTTTGCGATTTTGAATGCGATGCGAATTCAGCCTTACAATCTGTATGGCTGAATTCGCATCGCACATACATCTCATGTGATTTGCACAGCAGTGCGGTAAGAATCGCATGCAATGTCTGACATCGCAGCAGCGTGAACCCGACCTTATGAAGATGAAAAACGCTGCAAGCAAGCATTTCAAATACTTGATTTTTCCCTGCATTTTTTCCAAGTTGGTAACAGGGTCTCTTTAAGAATGCAGTCTAGTCCAGGGGAACAACTCAGCCTCCCGATTTGGACAAAAAAAAAAGTGACACACTGATCAGGCAATCTGGGAGCTCTCCCCTCCTGTCAGGATGCTGCCAGTGTTAGATTAAAAGCAGTATGCAAAGCAGTAGACCCTGGTTGGTTGACCATCCCTCTTGCAGCGTCCTGCAGAGCAGGGGATTGAATGAAGCTAATATGAAGGTGTATTCAAGTACTTATATAAGTCTATTTGTAGATGTAAATTTCATTATTCTTTTTAGGATTACATAGCTGCTTTAAATGATGACTTATAACTTGCTTGAGTTCAGCTGTAATATGACATGGTATCGAGTACACGGATGTGCAAAGGTATCCGGGGGGTTGGGGACCATGGAAAGGTGGCAATCTGTAATACATACCTCCCAACTGTCCCTGATTTTAAAGGACTGTCCCTTATTTGGAGCAATGTCCCTCTGTCCCTCTTTCCTCCTCATTTATCCCTCACTTTGGTCTGATTTATATAATTGTATATAAAATGCACTACTTATCTATCAAAAAGTGTTTCCCAGTGCTAAACCTTACCTTTCATCCAATTTCTAAATTTCTGCATTTGTAAATTCTAAAAGCCAGTATAAAGGCATGCTAGTAGTAAAAAAGGGGGGGGGGGCAAAACGCGTTGGAAGCGTGGCCTGGCTGAGGGTGGCACTTACACACTTATCTTAGGGACAGCATCCATGTGCGACTACAGGGAGTCCTTTCTTAACCTTCAGTGTAAAAAAAAACACTTGGGAGTTTAACCAATCGTTTTTTTTTTTTTTTTTTTTTTTTGGTACAATTCTCCATTTTAAGGGGGTGTGGCAGGGGGTGTGTCCTATGCCTACTTACTTTTGCTAATAGGTGTCCCTCATTTCCATTTCAGAAAGTTGGGAGATATGTGTAATATGACCCAGAATTGGGTACATTGATGTACTGAGTTATCAAGTAATACGGGGAGGGGGTCCTGGGAAAGTGTCAGTCAGTTATGTGACATTGTATCAAGTCCAGTAATGTCTAGAGCAGGGGTCTCAAACTAGTAAAAACTGCAAAACTATAAGTCCCATCATGCCTCTGCCTGTGGGAGTCATGCTTGTAACTGTCAGGTTTGCAATGCCTCATGGGACTTGTAGTTTTGCAACAGCTGGAGGGCCGCGAGTTTGAGACCCCTGGTCTAGAGGTATGCAGTGAGGGGGAAGGGAGACCCTGAAAAGCTGCCAATCTGGTGGGGGGGTTGTCTTTCCTGGTTGGCCAGGTAAGTGATTACACATGCGCAGGACTGGCTTGTGCAGGTAAGTGATCATTACGGATATTTTGCTGAATGCTGTGCACCTACCTGCTACTCCTTCTCTTTGTTGTACACATGTAACGCTATGAGCCACATGATGTCACAGCGTCATACATGTCATGACTGTATGTATATACTGTATGATCATATTACAGAAGAGCTGAAAAGTATATCACAATGGGAAAAGTCCTTCCCACAATTTCCGAGGAGAATCAATTACTTTGAAATACATTGATCAGCCATAACTTCATGACCACCCACCTAATATTGGGTAGGTCCTCCTTTTGCTGCCAAAACAGCCCTGACCCGTCCAGGCATGGACTCCAGACCTCTGGAAGGTATGCCGTCAGTAGCAGATCCTTTAAGTCCTGTAAATTGCGAGGTGGGGGTCTCTATTTTCCAGCACTTCCCACAGATACTCGATGGATGAAGATCTAGAGAATTGGGAGGACAAGTCAACACCTCAGACTCATTGTTGTGTTCCTCAAACCATTCTTGACCCATTTTTGTAGTGTGGCAGGAGCGCATTATCCTGCTGAAAGAGGCCACTGCCATCAGGGAATACGCTTCCATGAAGGGATGTACTTAGGCACCAACAATGTTTAGGTAGATGTTACGTGTCAAAGTAACATCCACATGAATGGCAGGAGCCAAGGTTTTCCAACAGAACGTTGCCCAAAGCATCACACTGCCTCGGTTGGCTTGCTTTCTTCCCATAGTGCATCCTGGTGACATCTCTTCCCCAGGTAAGTGACGCACACGCCAAGCCAACCACAGGATGTAAAAGAAAACATGATTCATCAGACCAGACCACCTTCTTCCATTGCTCCGTGGTCCAGTTCTGACGCTCACGTGCCCATTGTAGGTGCTTTTGGCTGTGGACACGGGTCAGTATGGGCACCCTGACCAGTCTGCCGCTATGCAGCCTCCATACACAACAACCTAACATTTTTTTCTGTTTTTAACACGTCAACTTCAGGGACAACATGTTTACTTGCTGCCTAATATATCCCACTTTTTTCGGATGCCATTGTAAGGAGATAATCAATATTATTCACTTTACCTGCCAGTGGTCATAATGTTATGGCTGATGGATGTATACTGTGCCCCAGCCGCACTGATCCAGATCGGTCCTCCACTTATCCAGTCACAGAATATATATATACATACATATATATATATATATATATACACAATGCATCGGTCGGTGCTTCCACTCGGGGGTTGAGATCGTTGTATCAATGATTGTTTGTATTAATTATTATTCTATTCATTGTGACAACACTCAAGCAAAAGCCGTTACATCACCACTGACGCGTTTCAAAAGCACTGTCTTTCTTTGTCAGGGAAGGCTGGAGGCACTCAGATAGGTCCTTCCACTTCCTGAATGTTAAAATGTTACTAAACCCACAACAGTATAATCGGTCTGTATATGCAGTAAAGCATGCTTGTTATACTGTGGAACCTAAGGGGTTAATCCTCGGCATTGTGTAAAAAGGCTGTTTGATCCTGTCTTCTCTGATCCTCCCCTTCTTCTAGCAGGTTTTAAAACTTGCCGTGGACAAATGTCTGTTGTCAGATTTTCCAAGCGTGTGTACACAAGTCTGTCGGACATGGAGGATTAACATTCGTGACGCTGCAAATTATGAAATCTCGAAACGCAGCGCACAATTCTCTTCTTTTTAATGGGATAATAATGAAGCTGCTTTGCTGATGGAGTTATTGCGAACTAATTTTCAAAGGCTTTTTTTTTCTAGTGATATCAAGAATAATATTATTATGCTTTTTTTTTTTTTATTTGGGCAAGTTACCAAAACACCATTATCCTGTAGTTTTTGAGATCAAAGATACAACTATGTTGGTGTCACTTGTCAATTTTACATTGTATTTTTTTAAATGTAACTGCCTACTCCCAAACTGTCATTTGAAGTAAAACACATAGCCAAGTATTATTCTACACAATTTTTTTTTATTGTGCATTAAAAAAAGAAAACAAATAAAATTAGACATGTTATCTGCCAATAGAACTTAACCAAAAAGTACATTCTATGGATCCAAAAATATAGAAAATATAACAAATCAAATCATTATTATTCAACCAAAAAAATAACGTCCAAGCAATAACTCCAAGGCCAATAATAAATAAGCCGTTATCTCCTCCGATTCCGCAACATGGCTGGTTGGCGAACGGCCGTTCAGAAACAAACTGAAAAGCGCGAAATGAAAAGTGCGACATGAAAAGTGCGAATCAACACTCACCAGACTTCTACCAACACAAAATTAGCAGAAGGAACCCAATGGGTGGCGCTAAAGAGCTGAAAAACAACGTAGTAAGTCACTACGTTCGTGATTGTTGACCGACAATTCCTTGCCGTTTGTATGCAAGACAAGTTTGGGCCAACGCCCTTTTGGACAAAAGCCCACGGTTTTGTTGGCCAACAATCCGATCGTGTGTATAAGGCTTTAGTGTCCGATTTGTCCACTGCAAAAATGCAGTCCCTCTATAAGTCGCTGATCGCGGCCGTTACTAGTAAAAAATAAATAAATAAAAATATCCCATAGTTTGTAGACAGTATAACTTTTGCGCAAACCAATCAATATATACTTATTGGGATTTTATTTTACCAAAAATATGTAGCAGAATACATATTGGCCTAAATTTATGAAGAAATTAGTTTTTTTTTTACATTTTTTTAATGGATATGTTTTATAGCAGAAAGTAAAAAATATTGTTTTTTTTTTTTGTTGTTTTTTGTTTTAATTGTCGGTCGTTTTTTGTTTATAACGTAAAAAATAAAAAACGCATAAGTGATCAAATACCATCAAAAGAAAGCTCTATTTGTGGGGGAAAAAAAGACATAAATTGTATCTGGGTACAGCATCGTACAACTGCACAATTGTCGGTTAAAGTAACGCAGTGCCGTATCGCCAAAAGCGGGGGGGTAAAACCTTCCGAAGGTCAAGTACAGACAAGGGCGGTGGGATGATGAATCTGGGTGTTACTTGTACAAATCTTCGTGCCACATTTATAAATCGCTGTTTTTTGGTTTGGCCCTTTTCCACCAAAAATGACGCAGAATACAAGACTCGTCGCTGTCACAATGTAACATTCCTGTCTATAGAAGGATTCCTGCTGTAAGAATTGCCGCACTGTCTCCTGGGGGGGTTAAATCATGGAGGATGCAGCCGAGAAGGTCAACAGAAATCAAGAGGTCGTCTGCGGTCTGAATTTGTTCGCTAGTTGGAGGGAGTTTAATTATTTATAATATTTAATTAAACCACTGCAGAAAACAAGTTCCCTGCAGCCTCGTCCTCTCCCAGCGCCAGCCGGCAGCGCGCTCCGATGGACTGCCCGCCGCCGTGCGACCGGTCACATGACTCCGGCCAAGCTGGAGGGTCTCCGTCTCCAGTCTGTGGGATTGCATCAGATGAATTATATAGAGTGCCGGCAGTGTGTGATCATCCTATTCTGATTACAACCTGGAGCTGGTCATGGCAGGTGTCCCCAGACCTGAATCTTCCATCCAGATAAATATTTTCTGTACTGTAGTGTAATCTGCTTATAAGTTGCCCTCCATTGTTCTTCCCTCTCATCAACATTTTAATGAAACAATAAAAAAAAAAAAAAGTTCTGGTTTTATTACTCATCTTATTTTAGAGCGAGTGATTGTCATCACTGGGACTCGGTGCTTATCTGTGCAATGCAGGCAGATCATGTAATGACGAAATACAACTCTACCTAGAGAAAATATAGCCTAGTAACATTTGGTTTTGTCCATACTCACACACAACACATGTACATGCAGTTTCACAAGACTGAAATTTTTACTAGACTTTTTTCTGTCCAGGTTGAGAGTTGTTCAGTCGTCCTTCACTCTGTATGTTCCACTATTTTTTTATTCATGAATTGGCTCTTAAAATACCATATGCAATAATTCATGCAAATGGGTCATGTGACACCAATATAGCATGTGATAAACGTTAGTGAATTGATCCCTATGGGGACTATTTAGGAACCTTTTCACCCAAGGTTCACTTATTTTTACAATGGTAAAATGGTTAATCTTGGGTGAAAACATGGATGATTAGACCCGACGGAGATAACTTGATTGATAAATAGACCCCAACGTGACTCAGGAGCTTCTACATCCTATAGATCAGTGTTCTCCAAACTGCGGCCCCTTTGCTTGCCTTTATCCGGTCCTTGGGGCGCTATTCCTCCCACTGACATTAACAATGGGCATAATTCATACAACTGACACCAATGATGGAGCACTGTTCCTCCCACTGACACCAATGATGGGACACTTTTCCTTCAATTGGCAATTACAATGGAGAACTATTCCTCTCACTGACACCAATGATTGGATACTATTCCTTCTATTGACAATTACAATGAGTCACTATTCCTCCCACTGACACTAATGATGAGGCACTATTCCTCTCACTAAGACCAAGGATGGGACACTATTCTTTCCACTGACACCAATGATGGAAGACTTTTCCTCTCACTGATACCTATGATGGGACGCTATTCCTTCCATTGACAATTACCATTGGGCATTATTCCTCCCACTGACACCAATGATGAGACACTATTCCTCTCACTGACACCAACGATGAGGCACTATTCCTCTCACTGACACCAATGATGAGACACTATTCCTCTCACTGACACCAACGATGAGGCACTATTCCTCTCACTGACACCAATGATGAGACACTATTCCTCTCACTGACACCAACGATGAGGCACTATTCCTCTCACTGACACCAATGATGAGACACTATTCCTCTCACTGACACCAACGATGAGGCACTATTCCTCTCACTGACACCAACGATGAGGCACTATTCCTCTCACTGACACCAATGATGAGACACTATTCCTCTCACTGACACCAACGATGAGGCACTATTCCTCTCACTGACACCAACGATGAGGCACTATTCCTCTCACTGACACCAACGATGAGGCACTATTCCTCTCACTGACACCAACGATGAGGCACTATTCCTCTCACTGACACCAACGATGAGGCACTATTCCTCTCACTGACACCAATGATGAGACACTATTCCTCTCACTGACACCAATGATGAGACACTATTCCTCTCACTGACACCAATGATGAGACACTATTCCTCTCACTGACACCAACGATGAGGCACTATTCCTCTCACTGACACCAACGATGAGGCACTATTCCTCTCACTGACACCAATGATGAGACACTATTCCTCTCACTGACACCAACGATGAGGCACTATTCCTCTCACTGACACCAACGATGAGGCACTATTCCTCTCACTGACACCAACGATGAGGCACTATTCCTCTCACTGACACCAACGATGGGGCATTTGTTACTGACGCCAGGACATTTTTAACTCCCACTACCCACAGTCTGGCCCCTCTAAAATCTGAAGGATAGTAAACTGGCCCTTTTTGCAGAAAGACCTCTGCTTTAGATCATACATAGACTCCTCAATCTGTATTTTTATTAACATTCACCACATATTCACCAGTTTGAAGTAAACTCTTTATAAATATATGTATTAGTATGAACCACTCTCCAGTGCTGAGCTGTCACCGCTCCCAATGCTTCCATCTAGGCCCAGTCTTCCTTCCGGGTTCACACTCTTCAGGTGTTTGAATAATCAAGACGCGATGACGTCACTGTTGCGGCATGAAATTCTCTGAATTCACAGCACATGCGTACTGCGCATGCGCCAGCTATGTCACTGGCTATAGTTCAGGCTGTCTTTAAGGTAATACGTTTTTATGCATTGACCTGTAGGGCAAAGTTAAAAATGTCACTATAATTCTACTTTAACTGTTTTATGTTCCTTATGTCATAATTGTGGTGAATCTCCGGTGCAGCCATTATCAACTACGATTCCTCCAGAGGTTGTTAGGGGTTCCTTGAGTTGGGGCTGATTGACCTCTTATCTGGTGGGGCCTCTAGTTCTGGGGCCAATGACACCTGGCAGAGCCAGCTGAATGTCACCAATGATATTTTTTATATGATATTAGAGGCCAGCAATGGGCCAAAGGGGCATTTTTTTTCCACCGACTGCCAATTATTGATTATATCAGGGGCTTCCCCAAGACCTAGAAATTATTCCAAGGGGGTAAACGGTAGAGAAAAGCCGCTGTAGATAATGCTATCATATCAATATTGCAGGATCTGTGATCTGGTAGTTATGTAATGTCACCACATGGTGGCAGTGTGTTTCTGGCATATGCAGGCTTCATCCTTTGTACGTCGTCCTGTCTGAGAGTAACACCATTCCTATCACTGAGCGGCGAGCGCAGAGATCATTGCTGACAATCTTTATAGTAGCAGGTGGGAGGAATAGAGAGCTGCAGAGCATTGTGTATCAGCAACATGTAGAAATTTCCTAGGACAAAGCTGCGAGAGAAGAGAATTGTTTGCAGCACCCGCGCACAGCTATGTAATGTTTTATTCAAACATTTATTCTGTTGATGGCGGGGCTGCGAGTTTTTCTCTTATCGCGCACAGTAGACTCAGTTGCAGTAGACGTTATAATAATCGTTGGATTTTCTGGTGGACATTGTTGCTATTTTAGTTAAAAATCTCATAACAGTGAAATAATAGAAGCTGCAGAATCAGAAAAGTGCAGTAAACCTTTGCAACCAATCAGAACACAGCTTTCAGTTTTTTTACTCTAAACAGAGGCATAGGCATGCACAGGGGGTGTGCCAGGTGTGCCTGTGCCCACCTTATACCCTGCGTGTGGAGCTGATTCCCCATACTGCCCGGGCTTCCTCCAGTGTTTGCCCCACAGTGCTGCTGGCTTCCCTCCTCCTATCCCTGTTTCAGGATGGAGAGTGGGGGAAGGGGCTAGTAAATATGTAATTTATCGGCCCCTTTTCTAAATGAACTCGGTGAACACACTCGCTCACTGTGTCCATTCATAACCGAAGCATAGTAAATTGTGTCTACTATGCTTCAGTTAAAAGAAAGAACAGGAAGCCGCTCAGCACAGAGCACCATTCATTTACTGTCCAGTGCAGCTGAGGCTGCAGAGAAAAGCCTGTGTGTTTGAGCTTTGGGGTGCACACCCTACTGCAATAGGCTGCGCACACCTATGAACAGAGGTGATCTGAATTCTGATTGGCTGCTGTGGGCTGTAGCACTTTGCTGCCCTTTGTAGCCGTGAGAAGTCCCAGTGAATATTCTTTCTTCAAGTACTCCCAGCTGTCCGATCCTCCTACGGTGTCTGGAGACAGAGGGTAGGGTTCTTTCCTCTACTACAGTGCTTTGAAAAAGTATTCATACCCCTTGAAATTTTCCACATTTTGTCATTTTACGTCCAAAAACGTAAACGTATTTTATTGGGATTTTATGTGATAGACCAACACAAAGTGGCACATAATTGTGAAGTGGAAGGAAAATGATGAATGGTTTTCCAAAGTTTTTACAAATAAATATTTAAAAATTGTTGTGTGTATTTGTATTCAGCCCCCTTTACTCCAATACCCCTAACTAAAATCTAGTGGAACCAATTGCCTTCAGAAGTCACCTAATTGGTAAATAGAGTCCACCTGTGTGTAATTTAATCTCAGTATAAATACAGCTGTTCTGTAATGTCCTCAGAGGTTTGTTGGAGAACCTTAGTGAACAAACAGCATAATGAAGGCCAAGGTACACACCAGGCAGGTCAGGGAAAAAAAATTCCCAAGCTTTGAACATCTCAGGGAGCACTGTTCAATCCATCATCCGAAAATGGAAAGAGTATGGCACAGTGGCGGTCTGCCATAGGCTCTAATGGGCGTCAAAAAAGGTGTGTTAGAAAAGCGAATGAATATTCGCTTTCCTAACACTGAACCATTTCTCCGCCAGTCAGGTGCTCGGGTCTGTTACCCGTCACCTGATTGGCTGAAATGACAGGCACTGTGATTGGACGTCCAGTCATAGGAGAGGACGGAAGAAGACATCAAGGACATGGAGGACACCACCCGCCGCCGTCACCCGCTGTCCCGCCGAGACGGTAAGCGCCGGGCAGATGGCAAGCGGCGGGGCACAGTGGCAGCATTTGATGAGCACAGTGAGGCTGCAATTGATGGAGTTTTTTTTTTAGAATTTTTCAGTTTGTTTGCGCCCCCCAAAAAATTTTGAGCACCAGACACCACTGGTATGGCACAACTGCAAACCTTCCAAGACATGGCCGTCCACCTAAACTGACAGGCCGGGCAAGGAGAACATTCATCAGAGAAGCAGCCAAGAGACCCATGGTAACTCTGGAGGAGCTGCAGAGTTCCACAGCTCAAGTGGGAGAATCTGTCCAAAGGACAACTATTAGTTGTGCTCTCCACAAATCTGGTCTTTATGGAAGAGTGGCAAGAAGAAAGCTATTGTTGAAACAAAGCCATAAGAAGTCCTGTTTGCAGTTTGCAAGAAGCCATGTGGGGGACACAGCAAACATGTGGAAGAAGGTCCTCTGGTCAGATGAGACCAAAATTTTACTTTTGGCCTAAAAGAAAAATGCTATGTGTGGTGGAAAACTAACACTGCACATCACCCTGAACACACCATCCCCACCGTGAAACATGGTGGTGGCAGCATAATGTTGTGGGGATGCTTTTCTTCAGCAGGGACAGGGAAGCTGGTCAGAGTTGATGGGAAGATGGATGGAGCCAAATACAGGGCAATCTTAGAAGAAAACCTGTTAGAGTCTGCAAAAAACTTTAGACTGGGGTGGAGGTTCACCTTCCAGCAGGACAAAGACCCTAAACATACAACCAGAGCTACAATGGAATGGTTTAGATCAAAGTATATTAATGTGTTAGAATGGCCCAGTCAAAGTCCAGACCTAAATCCAATTGAGAATTTGTGGCAAGACTTGAAAATTTCTCTTCGCAGACGCTCTCCATCCAATCTGACAGAGCTTGAGATATTTTGCAAAGAAGAATTGGCAAAAATGTCTCTCTCTAGATGTGCAAAGCTGGTAGAGACATCCCCAAGCAACTGTAATTGCATCAAAAGGTGGTTCTACAAATTTGTATTATACAATACAAATATACGCCACACTTTTCAGATATTTATTTGTAAAAAATAGTGAAAACCATTTATCATTTTCCTTCCACTTCACAATTATGTGCCACTTTGTGTTGGTCTATCACATAAAATCCCAATAAAATACATTTACGTTTTTGGTTGTAACATGAAAAAATGTGGAACATTTCAAGGGGATTGAATACTTTTTCAAAGCACTGTATGTCAACTCTAAAAATTGTCTTTCCCCATTTCTGTGCCCTTTGGTGAGTGGTGCCATGCAGTTAAGGTGTTAATGCCTCTGTTCAGAAGCCAAGCAGCGCAGGGGTTAATATGCACCCCCTATTTGCTGCCAGGCAGTGAAGGGGTCTGTCTGTAAGCCCTCTGATGCAGTAGCAGACAGTGAAGGGGTTAAGTCATGTGCCCTTTGGAGTGGTGGTAGGCAGTGAAGGGGTTCATCTGTGTGCCCTCTGGTGTGGTTCCAGGCCGTGAGGAGGTTAATATGTGTTCAGTGAAGGGGATAATCTGTATGCCCACTGTTGCAGTGCAAAGCAGTAAAGTGGTTAATATTTTTGCCCTCTGCAGTGCTAGGCAGTGAGGGGGTTAATCCATGTGCCCTCTGGTGCAGTGCCAGGCAACGAGGAAGTTAATCTGTGTGCCTCACTTGCAATGTCAGGCAATGAAGGGGTTAAATTCTCGTCCCTCTGTTGCATTGCCAAGCAAATAAAGGTTTAATCTGTGTGCCCCCTGGTGTCGTTTTAGGTGTTAAAACGGTTAATCCCTGTGGTCTAGGTTGCAGATCAAGGTAGTGAAGGGATTAGTCCTTGTGCCATCGAATGGGTTAAGTTGTACCCCCTCTTGTGTGGTGCCAGGCAGATTATGGGTTATGATTATGATTATTATTATGCTCCCCTAGTGCAGTGTCAAACAGTAAAGGGGTTAATCCCTGAACCTTCTGGTGTGGTGCCAGGCAGTGAAGGAGTTAATCCCTGTGCCCTCTTGCGTGGTGCCAGGCAGTGGAGGGGTTAATGCCTGTGCCCTCTGGTGCGGTGCCAGGCTCTCTTCCATCTGATCTCAGATTGGTGATGACTGCCCTCCTTCTGGCTGTGGCCGTTCCTCCCGCGTTGCCTTCAGCTCGGATTTCCATCATTGGTCGGGACAGCTGGGCCAGCAGAGCGAGGCGCACTTACTTTTTATTAACCCTGACACTGTTGGATGTTAGCAGGGGATGTAAGCTTCTCCCCATTCTCCCCCTCCCTCCTACTGATATTTGGGAGGGGGCGATGCCACCTATGGCAGATCCTGTCTCTCTCTCTCTCTCTCTCTTCCACGAGGCAGGGAAATGGCAGAGAGTGTAACCAGCGTCCCCCTCGCTCCTGGCACCCTCCGTGCTCAGCGGCTCATGACTGGCGGCAGTTTTACTAGTGAATTTCTGTACATATGGAAAGGCGAGTGACGTCTGCGACATATTATTCACGCCTGGCAGAACCGTACATGAAATTCAGGCGCTCGTGTTGTTAACCTCCCCCTGTCCTGACAGCACACCAAACCCGTTGTGCCCGCCATTCACTTGGAGCGATGCGGAGATGTGTTGTTGGCTGTTGGATGCGGTGGGATACAAACTCATTGTTCTTTTATATATTGTGTCTCGTTCTCTACGGATCTTCACCATACGAGGACCAACATAATCTTCCAATGTGGCCAAAGAATCCACATCCATCACATTCCGTCTCATCCAACGCATTGACATGTCTCTTATCACAAAGGCGCAGTGTTGGATTGGGAATGTTCAATGGCGGAAGGCTGATCCTTAGCAACTGTTTCTGGCTGCTTACTAGACACGGGGGAAATTTTAGAAGTGCTTTGGCCTTCCAATGATTTATTTAGTTAGGTATCTACAGCAGGGGTCTCCAAACGTTTCCGGATGAGGGCCTCCTTGTATATTCTACTAATATTTGTGGGGCAAAAAAAAAAAACAGTTTTAGAAATGAAGAAATCAAATTTTACATTTCTTATATCAGAGCCCCATCAAAGTTCCCGTTACTTGAGAGTCCACACCAGAGTTCCCCTTACTTGATGGATCCCTCTTACATCGCAGTCTCCCCTTGCATGGGGGTCTCCATCAGAATCCCCCCTTACATGAGGATCGCCTTTAGAGCCCCCCTTTACATCAGTGTTCCCTTTTATCGGAGTCCCCATAAAAGTCCCCCTTACATGAGGGTCCCCATCAGAGTCCCCTCTTACATCGGTGTCCCCATCAGATTCCCCTGTTACATCAGGGTCCCTATCAGAGCCCCCTATTATCAGAGCCCCCATCGAAGTCCCCCTTACAAGAGAGTCCCCATAAGACAGAATGTCTCCATCAAAGTCCTCAATAGAGCCCCCCTTACACAAGGGTCCCCATCAGAGCTCCCTTATATCAGAGTCCCCCCTTAGGTGATGGTATCCCTTACATCAGTCCCTTTATATCTGCGTCCCCACGAAAATTCCCCTTACATGAGAGTCCCCATCAGAGTCCCCCCTTACATCAGGATCCGCATCAGCGCCTCCCTTTATATGATGGTCTCCACCAGATACCCCCTTACATCACAGTCTCCTTATATCTGCATCCCCATCAAAGACCTTCTTACATCAGGGTTTCCATCTGAGTCCCCTCTTACATCAGGGTTTCCATCTGAGTCCCCTCTTGCATCAGGGTTTCCATCTGAGTCCCCACTTACATCAGGTTCCTCATCAAAACCCCCTAATATTACAGTCCCCACCAAAGTCTCTCTTATTGAGAGTCCCCATCAGACAGAATTCCCCCTTATATCAGCGTCCCTATCAGGGTCCCCATCAGATTCCCCCCTTGCATCAGGGTCCCATCAGATTCCTGCCTTACATCAAAGTCCCCATCAGAGTCCCCACTTAAATTAGGTTTCCCATCAGAGACCTTTAATATCATAGTACCCATCAAAGTCCCCCTTTCACGAGAGTACCCATCAGACAGAGTTTCCCCTTATATCGAGGTCCCCATCAAAACCCCCATCAGATTCCCCCCTTACAACAGGGTCCCCATCAGATTCCCCCCTACATCAGGGTCCCCATCAGAGTCCCCGCTGAGGGCTGAATAATATTTTGCAGTGGGCCAAATTTGCCGTAGTTTGGAGACCTTTGGTCTACAGGATCTAGAGAGTTCTCTGCTGAAGTTTGAACAAGATCTTCCTTCTTGCTGGAATTTGCAGACAGCCGTTCAGCTTTACCTTCTGCAGCCTTCAGCCTCTAAGCAAACTGTTCATCTTCCCCATGCAAGCTTTTGTTCTCTGCCTCCGTTTGCTGATGTCTCACATCAGCATTCATTACAGAGACTTAAAGTGTAACTCCATTTTTGTTGAGAAAAAAAGCAGTCCCCTATGGGCGATCAATGTAAATTGCAGGGATTATAATAAACTTCATAGCAGATTCCTACCTTTTTCTGCTCTGAATAGCTGTTTATTTTACCATGTCTTGTGCAGAATGATTCTGAATGAGAGGGTCTGGTTCATTATAATCACCTGATGCACTCTGATCATTATAATCACCTTGCTTCGTGGAAGCAGCAATAATTTGATGGTAAGTCATTTTTGGCTAGCAGTACCACCATCGAATGCAACCCATGCAAGTGAATAGGGCCCTACTGCAACCACCCTGCAATGTATGCAGCTGTGGCATTTTGAGGGTTAATCCACTGCTTGTTGCTTTTCAGAGGAGTGGCTATGTTAGCCCCATGTGTGAACGAGCCCTTAGTCTAGGTTCACACTTTTGGCCCACACATCACGGGTACAGCAGCCCATTCATTTGAATAGGCTGCTGTACCCACGAGAAACGCATGGGAAAAAGTCCCCAGCTCTATATTTTAAATAATGTTGCATGGTGTCACAGCGCCTTGTGATTTGGCATGCTCAAACACGTGCTGCCTTTGCAAAAGGGCGGGGGTGCCATTTGAGAATTATTGGCAGCATAGTATATCTGCTAAATAGAGGCGTGTTTTATGCGGGTCTAAAAGTGAACTATTTTGCGGACATAGCCTTGGAAAACAAATTAATAATTATTAGACCCTTTTAGGGGTCCTTCCTATCACCATTCCTCCTCATTTCCTTCATATTTTACAGCTGTTTGTCTTAAAATTTTTTATAGGGTAGTACTAGGCCACGTCTTAAAAGATTTCTTTTATATATACCTAAAAACAAGAGGTTTGGGAATCCCCCAGTTTTGCTTATTATTACAAGACGACTCAGATTGCTCCTATAGTTCACCTACACACAGGCAAGCCGGCACCATTATGGACTCTTATTAACATTCTGGATACCGACTCAATTCTTCTTTCCTCCATAGCTTGGATTCCTTGTGGACACTGTCCTAAATCTTTAAACCCGGTTCTGACCCACACCCTTACGGTATGGGATTCTGTCAAATATTCTGCACTTTTAATATCCCCACATCTCCTGCCACTTTTTTAATTGTCCCCTGTTCCCTCCTGGGATGGAGAGCCACCAGAGTTTTCAATGGTGGACCCTAAAGAGCTTTACAATGTGGGAGGCCTTGATTAAATTTCCTTCAAGGTTAATTTCTGTTGTTACTTTACACCAGCAAGGATTGCAAAATGTCTTCCTTCATATCTGTCTGTTTTCAGGGTTGCCCAGATTTGGGTGATATGAAACACATATGGTGGACTTGGTACAGAGGCTATGGATACGGGTATACATGCTGGTCAATATGGTCCTGCGTGTCAATTTATGGAAGGATCCCTGGGAAGCACTCTTACATAAACCGATTGTTTATGCTACACGTGAACGCTCCATTATCACTCACATTTTTATGGCGACAAAGCAAACCATTGCACTGTCCTGGAAAATGGCTCTTACCAGTTTTAAGAAGGTCAAAAATCAGGTCCACAGCATGCTCATCAATGAAAAGCTGACAGCGATTCTTAATGGTACTCATGACAAACTCCTACGGGTTTGGCAACCCTGCCGTGACCTCCTGCTTCCTAGATCTATAGTGATTCTTTATTGGGCAGATAAGAACCCTTGTGGTATTCTGTCCTCTTATTTTCTGTCTCCCTTCTTCTGTTCTTGGACTTTCTTCCTTTTCTTTCTATTGTTTCTAACATCTTTTTGTTGGGTTTTTTTTTTTAAGCTCTGGATGAGCTTTCCTCCCTAACTTAGGCTGTGGCCATTCATTCCCATTTTTTTTGTCTGGCCAGGCCTCCTTTGGATGGGCTTTCTTATGTCTCAGGTCTGTTAGCATGGCTGTGAAATAAGAGGTATGACATTGTTCCGATTGCTCTGTTGATGACTTTCTTGTTTTAGTTACTGTTGAAACGTCTTTACATAACAGGAATATCCTCTATCCTTTACGAAAGTGTCTTCAGCTAATTCAAAATCTAAGTCATGATAGAGTGATATTGATGTGCTGTCAGGTGACCAATGTATCAAAAGAACAAGTGGAATAAGTAAATAAGTAAATAAATGAATAAATGTCCAATAGCATATAATCAAATGGCATAATATATAAAAAGTGCAAAGTGACAACATACCTGTCTAGAGGGAATGTGTAGTGATAAGTTAATATATATAACACAATATAGTCGAACATAAAGACACAACAGTGTCAAAAATGGTGACAGAGGTAAGTGTATCTCATCCTACCAATAGGTGACTGGTGTCTATTCCTTGTAGTTATTTGCGATACCTCAGTGTTCTCTAGTAGCTCACCTCACTGCTGTAAGGTAACAGCATTTAAATACACAAATCTTCCTCTAGGGTTAAATATGTCACCACCCGCCTAGATATTATCGGCTTGGGAGTCCTTAGGGTCAGGGGAACTTCCTCTCTGGTAATCCTGGGGATCCTACCCAATTCTCTTTTCTCTGTGTCTCCTCAGTATTAGAATATAAGGAAAGAATCTCCAATAGTGTAGTACATTGTAAAAAGGTTTATTTAAAACAGCTAGATATTTACTCACAATAAAAACAGTGAAAACAAACAGAAATCCACGAGCGCCGAGCTCGTCCTCCTGCATCACTTCCGGTATGCCTGTTACCCAATCCCAACGCGTATCGTCGCACCACATGACTTCATCAGGGGATCTAAATCCTGTTACCTTACAGCAGTGAGGTGAGCTGCTAGAGAGCACTGGGGTGTCACGAATAACTACAAGGAATAGACACCAGTCACCTATTATTTGGAAAAGATAGTTCACTTACCTCTATCAGCATTTTTGACACGGTTGTGTCTTTTTATTTTGGACTATATTGTGTTATATATATTAATTTATCACTGCACATTCCCATTTGGCACGTTTGTGGTCAATTTGCACTTTTTTTATATATTATGCCATTTGATTATATGCTATTGGACATTTATTTATTTACTTATTCCACTTGTTCTTTTGATACATTGGTCACCTGACAGCGCAACATCTGTATCCTCCTGGTATATACATCTTATCTAACCACCAGCTCCCCTAGTGTTGCTTGCATGGTTCTACATGGACTATTGAGCTGATGCACTCTATGGGCTGTTTGGCGCCCTGTTGATTAATGGAAGCCAATGGCAATTATTGAGTTCCTCCTTTGCTGGATATGTACCCTGTTATTGCTAGAATGCAATGGCAATGTGTTGGTTCTTTTGAAATGAACTCGGAGGTTTGAGGTATATGGAAACAGATGGTGGTCACACATTTTATTGACAAGACCCTTACATCCATAGCAAAAAAATTTGAACTATGACCATTTGAATTTTGAAAGCCTCCTCATAATTGAGACCTTTTCTTGCATTAAACCTGTATGTGTCCTGAAGAAGTTTTTTTTACGAAACGCGTAGACGCAACGGGGCTCTTATCATGTATATTCCTATGTAGATCATTTTTTAACTTTTTGTCATTGTCTTTGCTATGTATGCATTTGTACTCAATAAAGTTTTCTATATTATTATTTTGACTATGCTTCACTAGGTTTGCTATGCCTCTAAAGTCCGACCAGGTGCTCCTTATTTGAACCCCCTTTTCTTCTTTTTTGCCATTCAATTATACGGATGTGGCCATGGGAGTGGTTCCCTTTATATTTCTTTTGATACATTGGTCAATTGACAGTGCAACATCATCACTCTATCATTCATTGTACTTCTTTTAGTCACGGATTTACTAACCTGTGTTTGCAGCAGTTAAGCTACACTATTTAAAGTGATAAGCCAAATTTACAAAATCTAAGTCATACCTTATTGCTTTGTCATTATCTCTAATGCCTTCTATCAATGGTGGAATTTTTGTACCATTGTTTACCGGGAAGTTTTCCGTATTTACACTGTATGTGTATTGCTTCTTCTGTTAATACTTTATTAAGTATAATTAAAAGTAAATAAAAGAAAACAAATTATTGTACAAATCATGTCAGTAATGTTAGACGACATGTGATCACCATGTCAGCGCATAGTAAACAAAGTCTTGTGAGTTTTTTTTTTCGAAGCAAAATTGGCGTAAACCATTCACATGGCAAATTGTTTGATTAAAATTTTGATGTAAGAATGTTCAATTCTTGGAAGCATTTCTTCCTCACATACAGTTACTGTCTACCTATGAACTTGCGCATTGTTAGCAGGTGTCAGGACTGTCCCCCTATAGTTTGTTGGGGTGACATTATGGACCCAACATACGATACACCCATCATTCTTCACCCGTTTTCAGTTTGGGGCGGTGTGAGGGGAGATGAGTGCAGCTCCAGTAAAGGGTGAAGCGTGGCGTTTTCGCGGAATTTCTGCTCGGGATCTCCGCACTCATCTTGTCAGAGCTGATCTTTTCCGAGCAGGATAATTAATCTCCTTCCTAACAAGCTCTGGCGGAGCGCAGGGTCAGATGGCGCTGTCTCTTCCAGCCGCTTTCATCCTCTTAATGGATTTGACCCGCAGAGAAGGGAGAGTCCCCCCCAGTGTTATTGCTGAAGAGACGTCTGATAATTGAACCATAGCGGAGAAATCGCAAACTATTAAACTCTTTCCAATGGCAGAGGTTAAACAAATCGCATTAACCCCTTACCCACCACAAGAGCCATTATTTCCGGAGAAAATGCTACTGATCGTTATCTATCACCATATTGTATCTATATATCGTAGATCTCAATATTTATCCATCCCAATATGTATTTCAATATATAAATGTATCTACATATCTATCTTATCTACAGTATGCGTCTCAATTTACTGTGTAGATCTATTTATCTGTCTAGCTGTTTGTCACCATATGTATCTCAAAATCTATCTATCCATCTCCATATATATACTTTATATTATCTTTATCTTAAAAGGGAACTCCACTCTCTCAATCAACAATGACTATGTTTTATCCTTATGCTAACATGCATTAATAAATAGATTTGGAAGTATATCATAAACTTTTATTTTTTTACATTTTCTCAGTGCATCCATTTTTTTTAGTTGTTGCAGAAACCAATGGTGACAATTGTATTAACAAAACAAAAAATTCTTGCCTAAAAACGGACAGGTGTAAATGGAAAGTATCCGTTTACATTTGCTCCATTCCATTTCAATGGATCTGGACGTTGGCTGCTCTGAAAGAAAAAAAAAACTGAACGGATGCGCATGTAAACGGGTTTGATCATGTGTTTACGTTGGTTTGTCCATTGAAATGAATTGCTGTCCGTTTTTCCTCTGTCAGTAGACGAATAAAAAACAGACAGATGGAATTCCCGTGTGAAAGGTGCCTTAGTTGTTGCAGAGAACAGAGGTGACAAAAGTATAAACAAAAAATGTTTCTTAAACTATAAAAAATACATTAATACTCCTTTTTTTAAATCATAATGGCAACAGAAACTACCCGAATGACCCTGATGAAAAGTTTACATACCCCAGTTCTTAAGACCGTGTTTCGCCCCCTTTAACATCAATGATAGCTTGAAGTCTTTTGTGGTATTTGTGCATGAGGCTCTTTATCTTCTCAGATGGTAAAGCTGCCCATTCCTGTTGGCAAAAAGCCTCCAGTTCCTGTAAATTCTTGGGCTGTGTTGAATGAACTGCATGTTTGAGATCTCCCCAGAGTGGCTCAATGATATTGAGGTCCAGGAGACTGAGATGGCCACTCCAGAACCTTCACTTTATTCTGCTAAAGCCAATGACAGGTCAACTTGGCCTTGTGTTTTGGATCATTGTCATGTTGGAATGTCCAAGTACGTCCCATGCACAGCTTCCTGGCTGATGAATGCAAATGTCCCTCCAGTATTTTTTGATAACATACTGCATTTATCTTATAAAACAATTTTGACCAAATTTCCTGTGCCTTTGTAGCTCACACATCCCCAAAACATCAGCGATCCACCTCCGTACCTTTCATCATAGGCCATGTTGACTCTTCTCCAAATGTAGTGTTTATGGTTGTGGCCAAAAAGCTCAATTTTGGTCTCATCACTCTAAATGAATTTGTGCCAGAAGGTTTAAGGCTTGTCTCTGTGCTGTTTGGCGTATTGTAAGTGGGATACTTTGTGGCATTTGTGTAGTAATAGTTTTCTTCTGGCGGCTTGATCATGCAACCCAATTTTCTTTAAGTGCCTCCTTATTGTGTATCTTAAAACAGCCACACCACATGTTTTCAGAGAGTCCTGTATTTCACCTGATGTTTTTTTTGGGCTTTTCTTTGCACCCCAAACAATTTTCCTGGCAGTTGTGGCTGAAATTTCAGTTGGTCTACCTGACCGTGATTTGGTTTCAACAGAACCCCTCATTTTCCACTTCTTGATTAGAGTTTGAATACTGCTGATTGGCATTCTCAATTCCTTGGATATCTTTTTATATCACTTTCCTGTTTTATACAGTTCAACTACCTTTTCCCGCAGATTCTTTGACAATTCTTTTGCTTTCCCCATGACTCAGAATCCAGAAATGTCAGTGCAGTACTGGATGAAAGATGCAAGGGTCTGTCAGGAGTCCAAAAACTCATTGACCTTTTATACACACACTAATTACAAGAAAACTGATCACAGGCAAGGATGGTTACCTTTAATAGCCATTCAAATCCCTTTGTTTCAACTTGTGTGCATGTTATCAGGCCAAAATCTCCAGGGTATGTAAACTTTTGATAAGGGTCATTTGGGTAGTTTCTGTTGCCATTATGATTTAAAAAGAGTAAACACAGTTGATTGATAATAAATGGCTTCAGCCAAACACTAACCATGAGTGAAAGAAAAATTTTTATGTTATCATTCTTATTCTCTGAAAAATGGCAAAGAAATCATAAATTCTGCCAGGGTATGTAAACTTATAGAGTTTTGTGGTGCTCAGATATCTGGAGATATATCACCATATTGTCCTCCTGTATGAGGAATAAGTATGATGTCACTGGCAGCGGCATTTATGTATTTATGTGTGTGGGATGGAGGGGGTCTCTTCATCTGCCAGGGCCCTTCAAAGTTCTGCAGTGCAGATATTTAGAAAGTTCTATCTCCTGCCAGGACGACTCTTCGAGTGATAAAGAGCAAACTGCTGCTTTGGTGTCAGAGAGGATAATGTGGCTACAAGGGGGGCCGCCGCTGCTGGCCTCTTTATGGCTAGTATGGCAGATGTTGCCTATCTGTCCTTGTGAGCGAAGCACAGGAGAAAGAGAGAATTCTTAAGAGTCGATAAAATATATTCCTGGACTGCTGGGAATCCGTCAGAGGAGGTGGTTGTGTGAAGAAGGCAGTGTGCTACATTGTCATCCGCTGCATGGCTGTGGACAGACCTGCGGGCATTTCCTGAACCCTGAGAGTGGCATACTGTGGCCATCGCCTCTAGATCTGATGGAGATGTATAGTCCTCTCTCCATAACTCTTCTGTCCATCAGATTTCCTGTAATGTTTTAAAGGAAAAGTGATGGTGGTCCCTTTTGTACACTTTAGGGCTCAATTAGACGTGTTAAGAAGTTTAAGTGCCCATTAATGCACCTAACACTTTAAGACGCATTAAGGCTTTAGTGTTGATTTACTAAAGGCAAAAAGACTGTGCACTTTCTCCAGAGCTTAGTAAATGAGCAGAAGCTCTGCTGACTTCCATCATCCAATCATGTGCAAGCAAAAACATTGTTTTTTTTAATTTTCCTTGCACGTAATTGGGTATTCTTTACAAGGTGAAGCCTTACCTCATTTACTAAGCTCTGGAGAAACTACACTTGCAGAGGGCAACTGCACTTTGCAAAGTGCACAGTCTATTTGCTTTTAGTAAATCGACCCCTTAATGTACACTGTCTGCTCTTAAACTCACATTTAGGAGCTTTTGGCCTTTTTATTTGCCAAAGCCCCAAAACGCAACTTAAAAAAGGCCTATGGGGTTGATTTACTAAAGGCTAATCGACTGTGCCATTTGCAAAGTGCAGTTGCACTCTGCAAGTGCAGTTGCTCCAGAACAGGCTTTCTTAACCTTTTAACCCTAGAGGAACCCCAAAAATAATTTTCATGTCACGAGGAACCCTTATTAGAAACCAAATCAGCAGGGCTCAATAGGAACAATGCTCCTTATATTGGTGGTCAATAGGAAGAATGCCCCCCTTAAAGTGGTTTTCAGAATGCCACCCTTAAAGACAGCTAAAAAGATATTTGGTGTCATGCTGCTGGCTTTGCTAAGTGGTGCTGAACCTTGAACTCTGTAGGCATAATCAAATAGGTGGTCCATCAGCCACAGCTCAAGGAACCCCTAGCAACCTCTGGAGGAACCCCAGGGTTCCACAGAACCCGGGTTGAGAATGGCTGCTCCAGAGCTTAGTAAATGAGGCGAAGCTTCACTTTACAAAGTAACCAATCACGTGCAAGGAAAATGAAAAAAAAAAAAAATAGCATTTTTGCTAACACATGATTGGATGATGGAAGCCAGCATAGCTTCTGCTCATTTACTAGATTCTGGAGCAAATGCTCTTGCAGAGTGCAACTGCACTAAATTCCACGGTTTTGTTGTCGGAAAATCCGATCGTGTGTACGGGGCATAACATTGCATTTTTGACTTTTGCATTGTGTTTAAAAAAAATGCTTGCCTGGCGCGCCCTCTGTTTTTACTCTATGGATTTTTTGATTATCATCTTAGTTATTAACGCTTTCTAAATGGTTCTCAAACACTCTGTGAATGCCATAAGGGGACATTTG
Source organism: Aquarana catesbeiana (assembly GCF_042186555.1). Lineage (NCBI taxonomy): Eukaryota > Metazoa > Chordata > Amphibia > Anura > Ranidae > Aquarana > Aquarana catesbeiana. Next base: position 32,537,718 of record NC_133336.1, read on the forward strand.
TGACGCGTTTGCAGCGCGTTTACATTGACATCAATGAAAGCAATTGGAGGGCAGCAAAGCTTGGCAGCCAACACACTAGGACTCCAGACAGTGACATAAAACTCAGATGGGAGATGCACAGTATATAACATGTCCCAGATCAGATATCCTTTGCAGGATAACCGTCGATACAGAAGTTCCCAGGTCACCGGCGGCCCCTCAGCTATGTTTGGCTCTGAAATCCCGCTATGTGCAGAGACGTTGGTGACCTTGGGGATGCGGGTGATTTATGTCTTCTCAGCTAAATTCCCTCCTGCTGTCTGAGCATCACATCTGTGCCATAAACTTCCCTCTGCACCCAGATGTTAGAGAGCAATTAAACCTTCACAGCTCTTTCAGAGAACCTTCAAGTGTAACACCGGGCTTTTATATAGAAAGCGGGTGCAATGATCTGCAACCGGGGTGTACTGTGATAGGTGAGTGGCTGCAGAAAGGGTAGAAAGTGGGCGCAAAGCTGTAAAAGAGGAAACTCTATTGCACACACGCAGAGTGGGTGCAATGTTCTGCATAGGGAACATGGGACACTATACTCTAAAACACAGAACGGGTGCAAAGCTCTACAGAGAGGAAACTCTACCGTAATAGGAAAAGTGGGTGCAATGCTCTGCAGAAGGGATATGGTAATATAATACACAGAGTGGGATCGATGCTCTGCAGAGAGGACAGCATACTGTAGTACACAGACTGGGTGCAAAGTTAAGCTCTACAGGGAAGAAACTGGACAACAATAGGCAGAGTGGGTGCACTGCTCTGCAGAGAGGACACTCTACTGTAATACACGGAGTGAGTGCAATGCTTTTCAGAGAGTGGATTGTGCTGTGATAGTGGAAACCGTGCTGTAATAAGCAAAGTAGGTTCAATGCTCTGCAGGGAGGACACTATACCAAAATACACAGAGCGGGTGCAAAGCTCTACTAAGAGGAAACAGTACTGTAATAGGCAGAGTGGGTGCAATGCTCTGCAGAGAGGACACTTTACTATAATACACAGAGTGGGTGCAGCACTCTTCAGAGAGTGGATTGTGTTGTGATAGAGTGGATGCAGTGCTCTGCAAAAAAAGAGACTGTGCTGTAATACGCAGAGCAGGTGCTATGCTCTGCAGAACGGACATGGCACTATGCTCTGCAGAGAGGACACTATAAACAAATACACAGAGCAGGTGCAAATCTCTACTCAGAGGGAACAGTACTGTAATAAGCAAAGTGGGTGCAATGCTCTGCAGAGAGGACACTTTACTGTAATACACAGAGTGGGTGCAATGCTCTTCAGAAACTAGACACAGCGCTCTGCAAAGAAGAGACTGTGCTGTAATATGCAGAGTGGGTGGAATGGTCTTCAGAACGGGCGTGGTACTATAATACACTAAATAAAAGAGATGCTCTGCTGAGAGGACACTGTACTGTACGCAGGGTAGGTGCCGTGCTCATCAGAAAGGACATGGTGCCGTGGTAGAGTGGGTGCAGTGCTCTTTGTGGAGGATGTTGTACTGTAGAAGGCAGAGTGGGTGCCATGCTCTGCAAAGAGAAGACTTTGCTGTAACAAGCAGGGTGGGAGCAATGCTCTGCAGAGAGGAGACTTCTGAAAAAGCAAAGGAGATGCAGTGCCCTTTAGGGTGACTACTGTAGTCCAGTACACAGAGTGGGTGCAATGGTGTGCAAAAAGAAAACTACTGTAATAGGGAGAGTGGGTGCAATGCTCTGCAGAGAGGACACTGTGCTCTAATAAGAAGAGATGGTGTAAAGCTCTGAGGACTGATGCTGTAATGTTGAGTGGATGTAATGCTCTTCAGAGAAGCGTTTCTGTCTAATAGAGAGATGAGGATAGTTGAGGCTTTGCCTTTTTGGCCCTGGCTTCTCACAGTGAATGCACATTGAATATTCCAGAGATCTGGACATAGAGTGAGCGGTGCAGGAATTCTCCCTGGCAGCGGAGCGCGGGCAGCAGTCTCGCCTGCACTCTCCTCTGAGCGCTGCCTATTCCCTGTATGACAAATGTGCTGACAGCGGCAGGGAAATGAGCTAATAAGGGAGTTTATGGGACGGAGGAGGACCATCTGTTAGGGTAAATGTTTGAAGGTATTCTGCTTTACGTGAAGGAACGCTGACAAAACATTTCATTTACATTACAGTCCTGGGAATAAGATCCAGGCAAGACCCGCTGCGCGTCGAGTATCGTAAATGTACAAATTAACCACTCCGCGGTATGTGTAACAAACACAGCCTCATCCAGAGCTCATACTGTCTGTACAACTCCAATTCCATGACCTCTAATACTGTACACCAGGTCAATGATACTGCTTCTACATGATTACTGGTAAGTAGTCCTCCCAACAGGACCTACCACTGGGCATAATTATAATACAATTCTATTACACTCTATATATAGAATACTACACCCCCAACATGACCAGCCACTGGACACAATTCCTGTGCATAAGACACTACACCTCCAACATGACCGACCTCTGGATAGGACTCTATACATAGGACACTACACCTCCAACATGACCGACCACTGGACATAGCTCTATACATAGGACACTACACCTCCAACATGACCAACCACTGTACATGGCTCTATACATAAGACACTACACCTCCAACATGACTGACCTCTGGACATACCGCTATAAATAGGACACTACACCTCCAACATGACCAACCTCTGGATAGGACTCTATACATAGGACACTAAACCTCCAACATGACTGACCACTGGACATACCGCTATAAATAGGACACTACACCTCCAACATGACTGACCTCTGGACATACCGCTATAAATAGGACACTACACCTCCAACATGACTGACCACTGGACATACCGCTATAAATAGGACACTACACCTCCAACATGACCAACCACTGGGCATAGCTCTATACATAGGACACTACACCTCCAACATGACTGACCTCTGGACATACCACTATAAATAGGATACTACACCTCCAACATGACCAACCTCTGGATATGCCTCTATACATAGTACACTACACCTCCAACATGACCCACCACTGGACTTGACTCTATACATAAGACACTACACCTCCAACATTAACGACCTCTGGGCATAGCTCTATACATAGGACACTACACCTCCAACATGACTGACCTCTGGACATACGACTATAAATAGGATACTACACCTCCAACATGACCCACCACTGAATATGCCTCTATACATAGGACCCTACACCTCCAACATAACCCACCACTGGACTTGACTCTATACATAAGATACTACACCTCCAACATTAACAACCTCTGGATATGACTCTATACATAGGACACCACACCTCCAATGTGACAGATCTCTGGACATACCGCTATACATAGGACACTACACCTCCAACATGACCCACCACTGGACATGACTCTGTACATAGGACACTACACCTCCAACATGACTGACCTCTGGATATGGCTCTATACATAGGACACTACACCTCCAACATGAATTACCTCTGGACATACCGCTATACAGAGGACAATACACCTACAACATGACCCACCGCTCGACATGACTCTGTACATAAGACACTACACCTCCAAGATGACTGACTCTCTGAACATGATGCTATACATAGGACACTACAACTTAAAACATGACTGACCTCTAGACACGGCTCTATACATAGGACACTGCACCTCCAACATGATCCATCACTGGACATGACTCTATACATTGGACACTACACCTCCAACATGACTGACCTCTAGACACGGCTCTATACATAGTACACTGCACCTTCAACATGACCGACTACTGGGCATGATTATAATAAAATTCTATTATATTCTATACATAGAATACTACACCCCTAGCATAACCCACCACTGGACATTACTCTGTACAAAGGACACTACCCCTCCAACATAACTAACCTCTGGACATGACTCTATACATAGGACACTACACCTCAAACATGACCGACCTCTGGATATGACTCTATACATAGGACACTACACCTCCAACACAACCCACCACTGGACATGACTCTATGCATAGGACACTACACCCCCAACATAGTCCACCACCGCACATTATTCTATACATAGAACACTACACCTCAAACATGACCGACCTCTGGATATGACTCTATACATAGGACACTACACCTCCAACACAACCCACCACTGGACATGACTCTATGCATAGGACACTACACCCCCAACATAGTCCACCACCGCACATTATTCTATACATAGATCACTAAACCTCTAACATGACCACCTCTGGACAAGACTCTATACATAGGACATTACACCTCCAACATGACCGACCACTAGGCATGATTATAACAACATTTTATTATACTCTATACATAATACTACACGCCCAGCATGACCCACCACTGGACATTGCTCTGTACAAAGGACACTACATCTCCAACATAACTAACCTCTGTACATGACTCTATACATAGGACACTATACTTCCAACATGACCGATCTCTGGATATGTCTCTAAACATGGGACACTACTCCTCCAACACAACCCATCACTGGACATGACTCTATACATAGAACACTAAACCTCCAACATGACCCACTACTGGACATGATCATGATACAATTTTATTACACTTTATACAGGGAACACGACATCTTAAACTTGACTGACCGCTGGACATGATCATAAAACAATTAAATTACACTTTATTCAGGGAACACTACACCCTTAACATGACCCACCAATGGACATGATCATAGTACAATACTATTACACTTTGTGCATAGAACACTACACCTTTTAAGATCTACAATAGATTGTCGTGAGCACTTTCATGACAGTTTTGGGGCTAACTGATTACTGTGAACAATACTGCACTCTAGTTTGGGTTGGTCTGATACTTGAGGTGATTGAAGCCGTATTAGTGCAATTGTGACAGAGAAAATTGAGTACTGTCCGTGATACTTTTTTTATTATTTGCATTTTTCATGGACGAGCTTTTGGGGTGGGTCCCCTTCTTCAAGGCCCAAGCAGTACTGATTCACAAAAGTTTTAGCTTGTTGGTCAGGTTGGTCTGATAAGAACACACCCAGTAGCTGGTTCAATGGATTTTAGAGGATTCCCATAGTCGTAGTTGACACAGAGACGAGCTGTCTGCTCCTCAGACGGGGATTGCTCGGCCCTGGTTTGTGGCGATGTCCTGCTTTTGGGAGATTACATTACAGAGGTGATCAGGGTGATGGCTGACATGGAACTGGGCAGGCAATCTGTCATAATGTCACTTCTTGTCACAAATGCAGGCTGTACATACCACCTCCTGCCACTTCTGTAATATCTGTGCAGAAAAAGGCCACCCGCGCCTTGACCCACCATGGCTGCCCGCCAGCCAGAAGCTTTAATATCATTTGTGATTGACCCAGAGGTTACTGCCATTAAAAAAGAAATCTCTCTGCATTATCAATCATAAAGCAAATAATCTGATTGCAACATCTGGATGGTTTTAACCCCTTCTCTATCATATCTCATGGAAGGCTATAATTTGGCTTTACATGGGACTTTGTAAACTCACAATATGTTATTACTTTGAATGTGTTGCAGTTGCTATTTGCTTCTCCTGTATTTCTTTTTGTTTAACTATGGAGATACTTGTGTTGGTGCTGAGTCTGCTGGGGTCACATCTAGGAGGACTTACGGTACATAGAATAAACATGAGACCTGGTTGCGGAGTAGATTGGGATCCAATCACAGTACATAACAGTACATTTCACCACACACCTATTCTTGCTAAAGCTTGTATAATGATCAAAATCAACCTGTTAACACAGAACACAATTCACAGCCTGCCTGGTCAATCCTGTGGAATCTCTCTATCCTTGTAAGATCTCTCTGTCTCCCTGTAGTATCTCTAGCTTCTTTTCTTGTAGGATCTTCCTCAATCTCCCTGAAGCATCCCTCTTTTCCTTCCTTTTAGGTTTTCTCTTTCTCTCCTTGTATCATTGCTCTCTCTGTATGATCTCTCTCTCTCACTCTCTCTCACTCTCTCTCTCTCTCTCTGTGTCTTCATTCTCCCTGTAGGACCTCTAAGTCTTCCTGTAGGATCTCCCTATGCCCCTGTAGGATCTTTCTGTCTCCTTGCAGGAACTCTCTCTCCTTGTAGGATTTCTCCCTCTCTCTCCTTGTTAGATCTATCTCGCTGTAGAATCTCTATATCCCTCTCTCGCTCCCTGTAGGATCTCTCTCTCTCTGTATTCTATTTCCCTATGTCTCTGCAGGATCTATTTTGTCTCCTTATAAGATCTCTGTCTCCCTGTAGTATTTCAAGCTTCTTTTCTTGCAGGATCTCTCCCTCTCTCCCTGAAGGATCCCTCTCTCCCTGAAGGATCTTTCTCTCCCTTCCTTATAGGTTCTCTCTCTCCCTCCCTCTCTCTCTCTCTCTCTCTCTCTCCCTGTAGAGTTGTCCTTGTAGGATCTCTTTCTCTCTCTGTGTGCCACCTTCTCTTTCCCTGTAGGATCTCCCTATGTCATTGTAGGATCCTTCTGTCTCCTTGCATGATCTCTCTCCTTGTAGGATTTTTCCCTCTCTCCTCTTGTAAGATCTCTCCCTCTCTTCCTGTAGGATCTCTCTTCATGTAGGAGTCCCCTGTGCCCCTGTATTATCTGCCTCTCTACTTGTAGGCTCTCTCTTTGTAGGATCTCTCTATCCTTATAGGATTTACCTATGTCTCCGCAGGATCTTTCTGTCTCCTTGTAGGATCTTTCTGTTTACTTGTAAGATCTCTCTATCTCCCTTAAGAATCTCTATCTTCCTTTCTCATGGGCTCTTACTGGAGGATCTCCCTCTCTCTCCCTTAAGGATCTCTCTCTGTCTCCCTTCCATGTAGGTTTTCTTTCAGTCTCCCTGTAGGATTTCCCTGTATTATCTCTTTCTCTGTTTGTAGGATCTCTCTCCTTGTAGAATCTCTCATTCTCTCTCCCTATAATATCTCCCTATAGCAAGGATATTCAATTAACGGACCTCCAGCTGTTGCAAAACTACAAGTCCCATCCTGCCTCTGCCTCTGGGTGTCATGCTTGTGGCTGTCAGAGTCTTGCTATGCCTCATGGGACTTGTAGTTCTGCAACAGCTGGAGGTCCACTAATTGTATATCTCTGCCCTATAGGATATCTCAATGTTCCTGCAGTGTCTTTCTGTCTCATTGTAGGATATTTCTGTCTCCTTGTAGGATCCTTCCCTGTAGGAGCATTTCAGTTCAGATAAGCTTTATTGGCAGGACCAAATTTAGTTTAGCATTATTGGAACCAGTAAGGAGTTATTATCGGTTCAATTGGTGGGGGTAGGTAGGGTGCAAGTCCAAGAACCTTATAAGGGATAATATAAATTTAATAGTTGGCGGGTACAGGTATGTTACAGGTTAATATATAATATAACGTAGGATAGTGGGTGAACCCACATAATGTATTTATAAGTTCATGATTCCTCATGAGCCTCTCAGTCACTGACATGCTGTAACATAGAGTGCAGCTGTTTACACAGTTGCTTCCTCTTGTTCCTTTAGAATGTGGAGTTTCCATTTTCTCTTCTATAGAAGGGAAGTCCTGGATGAGAGGGAAAAGTCTCTGTGAATTAATCTCCCCCACTTGGGAGACTTGGGGCCCTGTAGCAGAAAGTGGGTCTCATCCTTTAGGGTCTCCTAGTCACAGCACTGGTGCAGTCTAATTCTCCTTGTGCTTGTAGGTCTGTCTGTGCCATCCGGATTCTATTCCCAGGCTGTGGGTAATCAGTCTGTACAGTCTTAGGGTCTGTCTGTCTTTGGGATCTTTTTGCATCTCCAGGTATTGAGCCACCGAGTAGTCTTATCTGTAGTGAGACTACAGCAAGCAATTTGTTTATTGGATTTTTTTCTCCCTTCCCTGACATATTTTTCCTTGGAATTGCTCATTATGTCCTTTATTTGAGGTTTTGTCAGACCACATTGTTAGGGACTTTGGATGATCAAGGTGCTGAAGAATGGTTGTTGCAGGCCACATGGTTTGAACTGGTCCTTGTTGGTGAGTAAGGCTTTTTGGTGGTATGAGCTGGGTTTGCTGTTTAGTAAGTGGTTCCACTGTAGGTGGGACTGCTGTCTCCTGATAGTATAGAAGTTTTGGCATGCCTAGTCCTTCAGGGCCTCTATGGCTGACCTGAAATCTCAAGGTTAGCAATTTCTAGGCTATGTTAAATGTCGCTGTTAAATTAAATACATGCACATTTGATGAACCTAAGGGAAGAGTTCTTGATTTGTTGTGTGTCCATCCTTTGGAACACCATGATTTCTGTTGCTTGGGTTGATGAGTAATGCCTCTATTGCCCTGTACACACGATCGGACTTTCCAACGGAAAATGTGCGTTTGGAACTTGTTGTCGGAAATTCCAACTGTGTGTAGGCTCCATCGGACTTTTTCCATCGGAATTTCCGACACACAAAGTTTGAGAGCTGGATCTAAAATTTTCCGACGACAAAATCCGTTCGCGTAAATTCCGATTGTGTGTAGACAATTCCGATGCACAAAGTGGCACGCATGCTCAGAATCAAGCAGAAGAGCCGCACTGGCTATTGAACTTCACTTTTCACGGCTCGTCGTACGTGTTGTACGTCACCGCCTTCTTGACATTCTGAATTTTCGACCAACTTTGTGTGACTGTGTGTATGCAAGACAAGTTTGAGCTAACATCCGTCAGAAAAAATCCGATGGATTTTGTTGTCGGAATGTCCAATCGTGTGTACAGGGCGTTAGTGTACATATCTGCTTGCAGACAATTCTCCTTTATTAAATAAATAAGGATTGCCTGTGCTCAGCTTATACTGCAAGAGACCATTTTGAAAGCAAAACTTCTATTCAACTTTTTTGAAAGACATCTCAGGGCCTCAGGGCTTTTAATGAGGGCAGTTCCTAGTAAATCAATGCACTGTTCACCAATGACTCTTGTAAAGCATGACAGGTCCACTTACATAGTGTGCACATTTTTTTGCATGTCTACAGTGTACAACATTAAAGGGTGATCAGCCAGCATTCCTTCTACAGCCGGGATTATAGTATGGTTTATCGGGGAAAAAAAAATAGACGAAGCAACAGATGTTTTCGTGATTGGCCACCATTGTAGGGCACGTCCGCAATTGCCGTGTTGTACATTCTTTGTACAGTTTCTCTGATTGCCATCTGGAAGCGTTGTGAGGAGTAGAAGAGCAGAGCGGATCTCATGCTGGGAAAGCGCACTTTGTGATTATATGTAGATTGCCTTTGTTCATTAGCATCTTTGTGTGATGGTGTTTGCTGCCCGCAGGAAGTCATTAGCGGCTGGTGGCTGTCCCTCCAGCAGTTTTCACCTCAGCAGACCTGGGCCGAGGGAGGAGAGGACCCCTAAGAGTAATTATAGGGCCCGGCTCCCGCCCTGGCAGGATTCCTTGTGTGACACGGGATGTTTGAGCAGCTGGGAGTTGATGATACAGATTCTTCTCTTCGGCAGGAGGACAGACATCAGGATACGAGGCGATGTAGAGTTCACATCCTGTCTTGCTGTTTTCTGGTATGGCTTTTCAGTGGTGTCTGATGCTGTGATGCCTGGTGGACTAAGAAGGTCTTTTTAGCAATGCATCAGATTGCCTGGCCCTCTGATGGGCATTGTTGCTCCACATGTGTGCATGCTCTATCGCTGGGTTGCCAGCTGATTGTAGTCTACCTTGGACGCCTATGACACACTGTACCTGGCCCATCCAGCCCTTCTGTGCCACCATTGTCTTGTGTCAGATATCATAAATATGTTCATCAGCACACCATGGAACCTGTCAAAGAGCGTCTTTAATGCTCACATGTGAAAAAAAAATGTTTTGGAATCTTTCATCAAGCAACAGTCATCAGTCACACCAACATGTTGCTTTTTCTATTTGTAAGCATTGCTCTTTCAAGTTTCTGGGAGTGCTTGTGAACATATTTTGATGTCTGAGTTATATGGTCGCACCATACTCTCACTAAGCACCATCCTTCTTAAGGTCCTAAGTCCATTTGGAGTGCTTCTAGATATACGTGTTCACTGCTGCCTTGTGAACACCTGACCATCTTACCTATAGGAGCTTGTTGGACATCCTATTCCGAAACCATGGACGTTAATATGGAGTTGCCCCCTTTTGCGGCTATAACAGCCTTCAATCGTCCAGGAAAGCTTTCCACAAGATTTTGAAAAGCGTCTGAGAGGATTTTTACCAATCCCCGAGGTCAGGTACTGACGTTGGATGAAAAGACCTGGCTCACAATTAGTGTTCCAATTAATCTCAAAGGTGTTCAGTAGGTTTGGGGTCAGAACTTTGTGTAGGCCACTTAAGTTCCTCCACAACAGACTAATGTGGGGGTACAGAATGGGGTGCCAGCGGGTTCAAGCTGTAGATAAACTGGGTCAAGTATTAACAGGAGACCAATACAAGCTGTGCTTCTACTTTCTTCATCAGCTCTTCTGTCACGGTTATTGTCCTTTGTATCACTTGCCCTTCCCTTTTAGATTAAAAGATCTAATGAGCAGGGCCCTCCAAACCAGCTTGTCCTAAACTGTGCTGCAACTATACTGACTTTTGGTGCCATATATATCCTTAATACTACTACTACTACTACTACTACTACTACTACTACTAATAATAATAATAATAATAATAATAATAATAATAATAATAATAGTGGGAGCTTTCATGAGCAGGAAATGCTCCTTTTTCCTGTTTTTCTGGTGTGCAGGGTATCTTGCAGAGGCCAGTTCTTTACTATTGGGAGGTAAAAGACTTTTCACAGTGCATACTCTATTTTAGATGGAAAAGGTTGTAAGGTGGGGTTCCATCAAGGAGGTGCAGATCTCTCAATTCTGCAAATCTGCCTGTTTGTGGTCACCCTGTCAGATAATTTCTCTTCTTGGACCGAGCATTTTCCTGAGAGAAGATGGTGATTGCCGAGCTGCAACTCTATATCTTGTACTGGTGTCTTCATGAAAGATACTTCATTTGTCCGGTAAACGAGGCGTGAGATGTGGTGTCAGGAGCGTGGTGACCCCTCAGCAGCAGCTGATAATTTACTCAGCTCACTGAATGACGAACAAGTACACAAACACCACGACACGCCATCCATTCTACACCATCAGAGAGAGTACACAAACATTGATGACATGCCATCTATTCTGCACCGCATTACATAGTAACCAAATTCTATCATTGGTTTTTACTTAAGAGTAAAAATAGAGTGTGCCAATTTTATGGAATCTGATGTAAATATAGGACTAATGTGAATGCTTTTGGGGGGAGAGGGGTGACTAGTTTGTTTACTTATATAAGAACACTTAAGTTGGGCATACACGTAGAGATTTCTTTTGATTAGTTCAGCGGGCTGAACATGAGAGATCCATAGATTTCCCCATCCATGCCAAACAGCATGAATAGACAAATCTCCCGCTGACAGCTATTGCATTCTGACTGCTGGCACCTGCAGCTGTCAGAATACTCAAAGGTGTTGATCTACTAAACCTGGAGAGTGCAAAATCTGATGCAGCTGTGCATGGTAGCCAATCACCTTCTAATTTTAGCTTGTTTAATTAAGCTTTGACAATAAAACCTTAAAGCTGATTGGTTTCTATGCACAGCTGCACCAGATTTTGCACTCTCCAATTTTAGTAAATCAGCCCCAATCTGTTTGACTACAGTCATTGTTCAGCCAACTTTTTTCAACTTGGCTCTTTTAAATTTCCTAATTGAAGTTTGGTGTCGGCAGGGTCACCCACAGTGCAAATTTTGGCCACAGGAATGCACAGGAATCGCAGCAAATAATATAGGAAGCATAGATGACCTGCTGATCCTGCTGCGGATGCCGTCTGTCAGAATACATTAGCTAGCAGTGAAGATTCCTCCATCCATACTATTTAGGGTGGATAAAGAAATCTGTATGTGTATGGTTAACCTTAGGGAGGAAAGAGGGGTTTGAAGTTTATAAGGGGGGCAGAGAAATTTGTCTTCAGAAGAGGGAAAGAAGGGCTTTGGGCATCCAAAGGAAAGCTAGAGGAGGTTTAGATCTGAAGAATTGACTAAACGATTTGGGTTCCATATAGGAATGAGAAGTTTGGAGTCAAAAAGAGGGACAAATAGGACTTGGTGTTCAGAAAAAGGATAGAGGGGTTTGAGGTTCAGAAGGATACAGAGGATTGGGGTCCAGAGGAGATAAAAGCACGATTTTGCTCTAAAAGAGCGGCTGAGATTAAAAAACAGACAGAAAACAAATTGGGGCCCAGAAGAGGAAAAGAGGGGTGTTGTCTCCAGGAGCTAAAGAAGAGAAATTTGGCATTCAGAAAAGAAACAGATTTGGAGTCCAAAACTGGGACACGTTGGAGTTGTGTTGCTACATGATAGTCTTTATATTCTCCACCTGACCCTCCCTGGCAGCCCTTGGTTTTTACATGGTGAAGTATACTGGAATGCTGCAAGTATTTGAAATAGGTGATAATGACTGATCTGCTCCTTTCCTCCCCCTCTGTTGCTTCAGTATTGTCGTAAGCTCCTGGTGGTGGTTTCTTTACCCCGAAATATCATTCCACATGCTGACACCGATGCACAATGCATTTCTAATGTCCGCTCCACAGGAGTTGCTCCTGAGCCCCATGGATAAGCAAATCACTGGGACTGGACTGGGCATAGAACCCCGGATCCTGCATCACCACCTCAGTGCACCAAGGACCAAGGCTCCTGATGTTCAACGGCCCAGCACACAAGTGGCTTGTAGGATGGACAGACAGAAGCAGATCGCAGGCTGCATTATACAGGAGCAGTAAATAGCAGAACATTCATGGATGACTGAAGGGTTTGATAGAGCTCTGCACAGATCTCCCAGAGTGTGAAATGGAGCCATTAACAGATGCTCAGGGTCATTCATCTGTGAGCGAAAGAGAAAAGCCGGATCCGTCTCTGGGGAGAGGAGGACAAGGCTAGCATAAAGAAGGCCTGCCAGCCATTATTCCTTCTTTTATCTTGTGCTGAGGGCACTTGGCTCCCTCACGTGAGAATCTCCTCAATACTGAACAGCTGGTGGAGAATGCCGCGTGCCGCTCCCTCGTGTGGCTATACAGCTGACTGTTGATGCCACTATAAGGCGATATTTTTCAAATTTATTCACCTCGGGCCCCATTTCCCTCCTTGAAGTGCTAAAAATGTAATATCAAAATCTTACAGGCGGACGTACAGGAGTGCATAGTATAGCAAGTACATGTCATGTCAACTCTTCGACTCTAGACTGCCAACGTCCGATAACAAGATAAGTTAGGATGGAAACTATACTTGGAGTAGGGGTAGAGTTGACTTCCCAGCAGTGGCTGCCGCTCCATTAGGGGTGCAGCCATCACAGCTAATGGTAAGCTGCAATATAACAAATGTTTGCTGTTGGGCTTAACACTGCTTTAAAAGAAAGCAATCAAGAAAGTCTGCACATTTTACGAGTGCCATGTCTAGTGATCTACCAATGAAGGCGGTTAACATGACTTAGAATAACAAAGTCGAAGAAATACAAAAATCACGAAATAAGTAAACCTTAAGGGGTTACTAAAGAAGAAGTAAACCCTGATGGGTTTACTTCCTCTTTGTTTCCCTGCAAAGGTAAAGCATAATGGCCTACTCGCATAGTAGCCCATTATGTGTCACTTACCTAACACAGGAGCCTGCAATGTCACCACTGCCCCCTCTGCTACGGAGTGTCCGTCTTCTTTCCAGGTATCATGGCTCCGGCACTGTGATTGGCCGGAGCCGTGATGACGTCACTCCCGCGCATGTGCACGGGAGCCGCCACTAACGGCATATTGCCATTAGCAGTGGCATGCGCTGCAAATATCTTTTTGCAAATATCTCCTAAACCGTGTAGGTTTATGAGATATTTCTTGGACCTACAGGTAAGCCTTAATCTAGGCTTACCTGTAGGTCAAAGTGGTCTGTAAGGGTGCATGCTTGTTATAATCACTGTGCAATCTAAGGGGTTAATCCTCTGCATTGTGTAAAAAGGCTGTTTAATCCTGTCTTCTCTGATCTTCCCCTTTTTACTGTCCCCAATCCATCTGCTGATACAACAGAGCCCTAGTTTGGTGTGTATTGGTAGAGTTTTTTTTTGTGAGGGGGGTGGGGGGGGCTGCATGTGATCAGCACAGGAGCCAATCAGCACTGTCCAGACAGAGGGTCAGAGGTCATAAAGCCTCATAGAACGGTTACACAGTCAGAGGAGAATCCATCCTACAAGCTTTATCCAGAGACTGATAGAAGTCACAAGACTGCTATATACTGCTGATGAGAAACAGTATTTAACAGTTTAAGAAAGTATTCACAGCACTTCACTTTTTCCACATTTTGTTATGCTACAGCATTATTCCAAAATGAATGAAATTAATTATTTTCTCAAAATTCTACAAACAATACCCCATAATGACAAAGTGAAAGAAGTTTGTTTGAAATCTTTACTAATTTATTAAAAAGAAAAATCTCAAAAAATCCCATGTACATAATTATTCACAGCCTTTGCCATGACACTCAAAATTGAGCTCAGGTGCATTCTGTTTGCACGGATCATCCTTGAGATGTTTCTACAACTTGATTGGAGTCCACCTGTGGTAAATTCAGTTTATTGGACATGATTTGGAAAGGCACACACCTGTCTATATAAGGTCCCACATTTAACAGTGCATGTCAGAGCACAAACAAAGTCATGAAGTCCAAGGAATTATCTGTAGACCACCCAGACAGCATTATTTTGAGGCACAGATCTGGGGAAGGATACAGAATAATTTCTGTAGCATTGAGGGTCCAAATGAGCACAGTACCCTTAAACCCCCTTAAATTGGAGAGGTTTAGAACCAGCAGGACTCTTGCTAGTGTGGGCCGCCCGGCCAAACTGAGTGATGGGGGGAGAAGGGCCTTAGTAAGGGAGGTGACCAAGAACCCGATGGTCACTCTGACAGAGCTCCAGCATGAGAGCGGTGAACCTTCCAGAAGAACAACCATCTCTGCAGCACTCCACCAATCAAGCCTATATGGTAGAGTGGCCAGACAGAAGCCACTCCTCAGTAAAAGGCACATGACAGCCCACCTGGAGTTTGCCAAAAGGCACCTGAAGGACTCTCAGACCATGAGAAACAAAATTCTCTGGTCTGATGAAACAAAGATTGAACTCTTTGGCCTGAATGGCAAGCGTCATGTCTGGGGGGAAACCAGGCACCGCTCATCACCTGGCCAATACCATCCTTGCAGTAAAGCAAGGTGGTGGCAGCATCATGCTGTAGGGATGTTTTTCAGTAGCAGGAACCGGGAGACTAGTCAGGATCGAGGGGAACATGAATGCAGCAATGTACAGAGACATCCTTGATAAAAACCTGCTTTAGAGTGCTCTGGACCTCAAACTGGGGCGAAGATTCAACTTCCAACAGGACTACAACCCTAAGCACACAGCCAAGATAACAAAGGAATGGCTACCAGGCAACTCTGTGAATGTCCTTGAGTGGCCCAGCCAGAGCCCAGACTTGAACCCGATTGAACCTCTCTGGAGAGATCTGAAAATGGCTGTGCACCCCATTCAACCTGATGGAGCTTGAGAGGTCCTGCAAAGAAGAATGGGAGAAGCTGCCCAAAAATAGATGTGCCAAGCTTGTAGCATTATACTCAAAAAGACTTGAGGCTGTAATTGGCACCAAAGGTGCTTCAACAAAGTATTGAGCAAAGGCTGTGAATACTAAAGTACATGGGATTTTTTTTTTTAGTTTTGTTTTTTATTTTAAATATATTTGCAAAGATGTCAAACAAACTTCTTTCACATTGCCATTATGGGGTCTTGTTTGTAGAATTTTGAGGAAAATAATGAATTTAATCCATTTTGAAACAAGCCTATAACATAACAAAATGTGGAAGAAGTGAAGCGCTGTGAATACTTTCCGGATGCACTGTACTAAAATCTGTGTACTATGGGGGACCAGATATAGTGAATGCAGGGTCCTGGGTTTAGTAACACTTTAAAGCGGAGTTACAGCCATATCATTTGTTTTTCCTGGCATCCTATCATAATGCATTAATAACCAAAATAAAGTTTATATGTGTTTTCTTTTGGATCTGAATTTTATATTTTGTTTATACTTACAATTAAGAAGATCCTCTTCTGGCCGTTGCCATGATGATTGTGGGCATGTGAAGCCCAATCGCAACCTCTTTGTGGATTTGCGCTGGAGAGATGCATGCTGGGTAACCAGCATGCACCGCTCTATCTCGTACATGTGCGATGCTCCGTCGGCCGCATCGCCGATTGTTTAGAAAGTTGCCATATCAACGGGCGGCGACAGAGGAAGGTTCTGCCCCGTTGTTATGGCAACATAGATGTGATCCGCCTTAATCGCGTCATTTCCTGTCAGGAAAAAAAAAACCCACGATTTTTGCTCACAGTACTGCCCAATGACTCCTGGGAAATGATGACTCACATTTCCCAGGAGCACAGGCGAGGGAGGAAGTGGAGCTCCGCGGACCCGGAAGTGGCAGATTAGGAGCCACTACATAGCAACATGGCGTTTCTGGTGAGTTAAAAAAAAATTTTGCCCCCAAATGTTTATTAATACTTTGAAAGGACTGTAAATATGTAAACATGTTTTTTTACGGTGGAACTCTGCTTTAAGATGTTAATAATATTGTCAGGGCTACATTCAGGTGAGCATAAAAATGTTACTGATCTTTTTACACATTTCTTTTTTTTTTCTAGTGCAAATGTTCCTGTGTAATGATCGGTAAATACTTGTGAAAAATTGTCCTATTTTTTTTCCCCAATACCTGCATCTGGCATACGTATGCCCTCAGATGCAGATTTCTGGATTTTGTGTTGGGGGACGCAGCTCATGTTTACGCACCTGTGTGAACTATGTCTCCCTTGAAAGCAATGCAGCTGTGTTCAGATCTGTAAATAAAAAAATGCTGTAAATGCACTTTTTACGGTCTAAATATGACAAGATATACAGTATATCCTAGGTTCTACCTAAAATACATAATACTATTAAAATCAATGGCATTGTCGATGCAAACCCATTCAGTGGTAATTTCACGCCAGTAAAAGAATCACCGACATTCGCATTAGCACATAAGGCACTGTGTGTAACTGTGAGATTTATTTGGAAGTTTATTTGCATCAAAAAATCAATGATATGATGATAATCCTATTGATACAAGTGTGGCCACTATTATTCTCATGAAAAAAAAAACATGTTTTGGCTTTGTCTTTGATGTGTTGTTCCTGCACGCCCTTTAGTATTGGAGATTTGTTTTTCACAGAATGGCTCCATATCTTCATCCAGGAGTGGAAGAGTTAAATGTTAATCTATAGAAGTTTTACTGTTCTCCCCAAACCACCTCACTTCATTAACTGAGTACGATTGATTTGGTGAAGCTAATTTTGTAATTAAAAAGCTTATCGTGGCTTGTGGTAATGAGCTGAACAAACAAGCATAATTCAGTTACAATATTTACAGTGCAGCAGAGTAGGCGAGGGGGATGTTTGTTCAAAAAAAACGGAATAAATGAGAAGATCAGAGGCTGATCGAGAGCCTGATATATAACAACCTCATTACACAAGATGGAGAGCAGCCTCCTCACACAAGATAGACAACGGACCCAACACACAAGATAGAGAATGGTCCCATTACAAAAGATAGAGAACAGTCCCATCACAAAAAAAACAGAGAACCATCCTATTACAAAACATAAGAAAATAAGATAGAAAATAAACCCAACACACAGGATGGGGAACGGTCCTATCACAAAGACAGAAAACAGTCCGATCACACAAGAGAGAAAACAGACCCATCAGACAAGACAGACAATGGTCCCATCACACAAGATAGGGAACAGTCCCATCCCATCACTCAAGACAAAAAACAGTCCCATCACTCAAGACAGAAAACAGTCCCATCACACAAGATAGAGAACAGTCCCATCCCATCACTCAAGACAGAAAACAGTCCCATCACACAAGATAGAGAACAGTCCCATCCCATCACTCAAGACAGAAAACAGTCCCATAACTCAAGACAGAAAACAGTCCCATCACACAAGATAGAGAACAGTCCCATCCCATCACTCAAGACAGAAAACAGTCCCATCACTCAAGACAGAAAACAGACCCATCACACAAGATAGAGAACAGTCCCATCCCATCACTCAAGACAAAAAACAGTCCCATCACTCAAGACAGAAAACAGTCCCTTCCAGTGACCAGTATGAGGGAGTGAGAGCGATAACACCAAATTCAACACACCTACTCCCCATTCACACCTGAGACCTTGTAACACTAACGAGTCACATGACACCGGGGAGGGAAAATGGCTAATTGGGTCCAATTTGGACATTTTCACTTAGGGGTGTACTCACTTTTGTTGCCAGCGGTTTAGACATTAATGGCTGTGTATTGAGTTATTTTGAGGGGACAGCAAATTTACACTATTATATAAGCTGTACACTCACTACTTTACATTGTAGCAAAGTGTCATTTCTTCAGTGTTGTCTAAAACTACTATAAAACTACAAAACAACACTCCTAGACTGGTCTTTGACTACATTGAGCCTAAGTGTGTGTGTGCGTGCCTGGCTGCAGAAAATACCCTGTGCCTAGCTGCCAGTGAAGAAGTAAGGACTATCTGGGTAATACTCTAGCAGCTCTTGCGGGGGGTAGCGCTACATAAGATAGAGGGATCCCATCACACAAGATGGAGCACGGTCTTATCAAGCAAGATGAAGAACAGTCCCATCACACAAGATGGGGAATGGGACCTATCAAGCAAGAGAACAATCCCATCCCATGAGTTAGAGAATGGTTCCATCTTTCAAAATAAAGAAAGGGTCATCACACAAGATGAAGAACAGTCCCATCACACAAGATGGAGATTGGTCCTATCACACAAGGTGGGGAATGGGACCTATCAAGCAAGAGAACAATCCCATCCCATGAGTTAGAGAATGGTTCCATCTTTCAAAATAAAGAAAGGGTCATCACACAAGATGGAGAACAGTCCCATACACAAAATATACAATTGTCCCATGACACAAGATAGAGAACAGACCCATCAAATAAGGGTGTTACAGTATCTCACAAAAGTGAGTACACCCCTCACATTTTTATAAATATTTTATTCTATCTTTTCATGTAACAACACTGAAGAAATTACACTTTGCTACAATGTAAAGTAGTGAGTGTACAGCTTGTATAACAGTGTAAATTTGCTGTCCCCTCAAAATAACTCAACACACAGCCATTAATGCCTAAACAGCTGGCAACAAAAGTGAGTACACCCCTGAGTAAAAATGTCCAAATTGGGCCCAATTAGCCATTTTCCCTCCCAAGTGTCATGTGACTTGTTAGTGTTACAACGTCTCAGGTGTGAATGGGGAGCAGGTGTGTTAAATTTGGTGTTATCACTCTCACTCTTTCATACTGGTCACTGGAAGTTAAACATGGAACCTCATGGCAAAGAACACTCTGAGGATCTGAAATAAAGAATTGTTGCTCTATATAAAGATGGCCTAGGCTATAAGAAGATTGCCAAGACCCTGAAACTGAGCTGCACAATGGTGACCAAGACCATACAGTGGTTTAACGGGACAGGTTCCACTCAGAACAGGCCTCGCCACGGTTGACCAAAGAAGTTGAGTGCACGTGCTCAGCGTCATATCCAGAGGTTGTCTTTGGGAAATAGATGTATGAGCGCTGCCAGCATTGCTGCAGAGGTTGAAGAGGTGGTGGGTCAACCTGTCAGTGCTCAGACCATACGCTGCACACTGCATCAAATTAGTCTGCATGGCTGTCTTCCCAGAAGGAAGCCTCTTCTAAAGATGAAGCACAAGAAAGCCTGCAAACAGTTTGCTGAAGACAAGCAGACTAAGGACATGGATTACTGGAACCATGTCCTGTGGTCTGATGAGGCCAAGAAAAACTTATTTGGTTCAGATGGCGTCAAGCATGTGTGGCGGCAACCAGGTGAGGAGTACAAAGACAAGTGTGTCTTGCCTACAGTCAAACATGGTGGTGGGAGTGTCATGGTCTGGGGGCTGCATGAGTGCTGCCGGCACTGGGGAGCTACAGTTTATTGAGGGAACCATGAATGCCAACATGTACTGTGACATACTGAAGAAGAGCACGATCCCCTCCCTTCAAAGACCGGGCTGCAGGGCAGTATTCCAACCTGATAATGACCCCAAACACATCTCTAAGATGACCGCTGCCTTGCTAAAGAGGGTAAAGGTGATGGACTCGCCAAGCATGTCATCAGACCTAAACCCTATTGAGCATCTGTGGGGCATCCTCAAACCGAAGGTGGAGGAGTGCAAGGTCTCTAACATCCACCATCTCCGTGATGTCATCATGGAGGAGTGGAAGAGGACTCCAGTGACAACCTGTGAAGCTCTGGTGAACTCCATGCCCAAGAGGGTTAAGGCAATGCTGGAAAATAATGGTGGCCACAAAAATATTGACACCGTAGGCCCAAATTGGGCATTTTCACTTAGGGATGTACTCACTTTTGTTGCCAGCGGTTTAGACATTAATGGCCGTGTGTTGAGTTATTTTGAGGTGACAGCAAATTTACACTGTTTTATAAGCTGTACACTCACTACTTTACATTTTGCCAAGTGTCATTTCTTCAGTGTTGTCACATGAAAAGATATAATAAAATATTTACAAAAATGTGAGGGGTGTACTCACTTTTGTGAGATACTGTATGTGCTCCAGGGTTTTGAAGACAGGACATGTTGTGGGGTGGTGGAGAGGCAGACCTAAAGCCAGCCATTCATGGATTGACATTTGGCTGGTTCAGCAGGGACCAGCTGAATTTTGATCCATGTATAGGATCTACTGTTTGACATTTGTACAACCGCCCTGTCAGATTTTTGCCATCTAATCTGCTGGCAGAGCTGATCAGTGTATTCCTACAGTGGGGAAGTCTCCCTGCTGTCAGAATACAATAGTTCAGTGGGCAGAATTAACCTAATCACCTCCAATGTGTGGATGGGGGAATCAAGTCATTTTTTTTTTTTTGTTCAACCCACTGGTTGCACGAAAAAAAAAAAAACTGATTCATTAAATATTCTAATCTGGAGCAGTGCTGTTCATAGACAATTCGCATCTCCATTTTATCACTGAAAATAAAAACTCTGCATCTGTTTTTCATGCAAATGCTGCACTAAATGAGTTTATACCTTTATGCTTTGCTTTTAACATTGCAGCACCCTTCAGTTTTTTAACTGTCTCAGACTCTGATTTGTTTAGTTTATATTCTTTAAACAATAGAAGTGGTACTGTGTAGAGTTTAGACATACAGACTAAGAGCAGATACAGAAAATTACACCCAACATACAGGACAAGAGAAGTGGTACTGTGCAGAGTCCAAACATACAGAATAAGAACAGATACTGAGAATTACACCCAACATACAGGACCATAGGAGTGGTACTGTGCAGAGTCCATACATACAGAATAAGAGGAGATACTGAGAATCACACCCAGCATACAGGACAAGAGAAGTAGTACTGTGCAGAGGGTGTGGCTGCTTGTGGAGCAGCTGAAGTCTGTGTGGTGCTGAGCTCCTCTGATGTCTGGTACAAGCCCAGGGTTGGGCTCCCCTGGGCGGGGATCTCTCTCAGGAGAGTCCCAGGCTTTCTGGCCTACACAAGGACTGTCTGGTGAAGCTGTGGTTGGTGGTGAAGCAGGAGGACAGAGCTCTGGGAATGGGAAGCAATCTGCAGAGACTGTAAGTAGACGTGGAAATGTTTGTATGAAAAGTACCGATAATACTGATAAGAGGAAGTCTGGAGATGTTATTCAGCAAAAGAGTTCTCAGTCCAGCCAGCCATTGCAGGCCCAGCAAGCCCAGCACAGTGCAGCTCAGTCTGTTCAGAGACATGTTATTGCTCAGCACAGTCCAAACACTGGAAGTGCAACTCAAAGAACCCCTCAGAGTGGGGCTCATTCAGTCCAGCAACTTACTAATACCACCCAGTACAGTCCAAGTTCTGGAAGCGTGATCCAATCCAGCCAGCCATTGCAAGCCCAGCACAGTGCAGCTCAGTCTGCTCAGAGACCTGTTATTGCTCAGCACAATCCAAACTCTGGAAGTGCAACTCAATCCAGCCAGTCATTACAGTCAATGCAAACCCCGCAGAGTGGGGCTCATTCAGTCCAGCAACTTACTAATACCACCCAGTACAGTCCAAGTTCTGGAAGCGTGATCCAATCCAGTCAGCCATTACAACCACAGCAAGCTCAGCAGAGTGCAGCTCATAGAGCTCAGAGTGGAGCAGAGACATCGGTTTCTCCCAGTACTCCTCGCAAATACACCAGAACCTCCTTAGAACAGAAAACCATTAAAGAGAACTTACAACAGTGTGTAATGGTGGGCAGCAGCCAGAGACGTTCATCGCGTTCTAAGTTGCAGCAGAATAAAGAGGAGGGTGGTAATAATTTTCCACAATCTGCCCCAGTGAAACCATCTACACCCAGCAGAGACCCTCAGACCAGCACTGGTAATGGGAAGGTGGATCAGGATTTCAAGCGTCCTGCAGCCGCGAAGCAGAAAGTGTTAAAGTCTGAACCTGCGCTGCACCTGGCTGACAAAATTCCTTTCCTGGTAAAAAGAATGGAGTCCCTGAGGAAAGCCAAGACTAAGATCCAGAAGCAGATTGACTGTGTTTATAGACTTAAAGCTGCCAACCCCAAGAAGGAAATTTTATATGACAGCAAACTGAACTCCCTGGGCATTGAACTGGCCGGCGTGTCAAAGGACATTGATGCTGTTCTGGAAGAACTGGGACCAGTGGCGGAGGTGTACCACAATCGTGATCGATTTGAGGCGGGATTGAGTGGAAGGATTGAGTCTTCTACAGAGTCAGACTCTGGGGATCTGGTCCAACGCACGCAGCCACCACATGTGTCTCCTGAAGGGAAGACTGTGCAGCCTCTGGAGGACAGTGAGGTTGGAGTAGATCCTCCTGCTGGACTTCCAGCTCTGGAGGGTGGTGGGAACATCAGTATAACCCAGCAGACATTTACAGTACAGGAGACTCAGAGGAGTGACATGGTGGACTCCCAGCACATGGATTGTGAGAACAGTGCTGCTGCCACTAGTACTCCTGGTGGGAGCCATGCTGGGGGGACTGGTGTTCATAGTGGGAGCCATGCTGGGGGGAGCCATGCTGGGGGGACTGGTATTCATGGTGGGAGCCATGCTGGGGTGACTGGTGTTTATGGGGGGAGTAACACTGAGGTAACTAGTAATGATGATATGAGGTGCAGTGATGATGTCACTAATATTGATGTGGTGAATAATCCTGATGTTATCAATGCTGGTATATCTGAATGGGGTCATCAGCAGTCTGAGGGCTCTGAGAATGTAGCGATGGAGGAGTCAGTTCAGAATAACTCTCAGGATTTCCCCCCTTTGGTAGATCCACCACCTGCTCCACAAGGGAATGCTGGTCCATCTGGTCATGTCCCTCCTCGGAATGCCTGGAGCCGTGGGGCCCCTTCTTTTTCCACCAGTAACAGTTATACTGGTCAGGCCTTTAAGAGAAGGAATGTGGTCAGATTGAAGCATAGGGGTTCCAGAGAGGAGCTCCCTGATAGGAGGTTTGTAGTAAGGGAGTTGCTGTGTCATCAGATGGGGTTTGCTCCTGCAGACATACTGGCAGTCATCAATCTCCCTGACAGACAAGGTTATGATGTCAGCTTTAAGCTCATGTCTGACTTAGACGGGTTCTGGGCCAGTTTCAGTGGTTTGCGGGACAAAGAGGGTTGGAGGAATTTCATCTTTATTCCCATCTCCAAACCTGACACAGCAAATGTTACCATCATGTTCTGGAATGAGTCTGTGCCCCCCCAGGATGTTGTCATCTGGCTCAGAAGACATTGTGAAATGGTTTCTGAGTTGACAAAAACTAAAGACAGTGATGGGATCTGGACGGGTGGTTGGAGGGTTCTTGTTAAGTTGAGGCAAAGTAACAATGTTACCCATCACCTGCCAAACTCTTTTTTCATTGGGCGGGAGAGAGGAGTTTGCTTCTATGCAGGTCAGCCCAGGTTATGTTATAAATGTGGTAAATCTGGCCATGTGGCGAATGTTTGTACGATCCTGAAGTGTAATCTTTGTGGGGAGGTTGGCCACATCAGTTCTACCTGTGAGAAGGTTAAGTGCAATCTGTGTGGTGGGCTTGGCCATTTCCATAGGGATTGCCCGGAGGCCTTCCATAATAAGGATGGGGAATCTGCAGACAATGAATTGTTGGCTGCAGCAGAACAACTAGAGGAGGAAGCTTTAATGAATGGGGCTGTATTGACTAGGGAGGAGGTGGTCCCGGAGGTCCAGGAGACTACTCCCGGGCGGGCGGACAGTGTTCAGCAGGCTGAGGAGCAGCCGGCCCCACACTCTTCTTCTGTTCCAGTTCCTGTCTCTGTGAAGATCACTGGTCAGAAGAGGAGGAATAAAAAAGATAAGTCTACCCGTAAACCCGAAAGTGACTGGATATTAGTGCAGAAGTCAGCTAAAAAAGTGAAAGGGGCACCAGAAGTGGGTACTGCACTTTCCACCAATAGGTATGAAGCGTTATCGGATTCGGATGTGGGTTCCTATTCTCTGGAGGCCCAGGAACTGGAGCAGGAATTAAAAAGGGTGGGAAAAGAGTATGCGACTGGCTCAGAGGATGACCCGCCCACTAAAAGGCGTCCGCCCCCTGATCCTGGATCCGCAGAATCTGATATGGAAACTGGTAGTCAGCAGAGTGACTCCGATTCTGACTTATAATGGGGGTCTTATTTTTTCTCCTCTTTGCTGTGATGGCAGGTTTTTCTCTAAACATTGTCTCCAGCAATGTGAACAGCATTAAAAACAGGAGGACAAGGCATGCCGTTTTTGAACACCTCAGGTACCTGGATGCTGATGTCTATTTTTTTCAAGAGACACATCTAACATCTGTTGGACTTATGCGGGAGGCAGAGAGGGAGTGGCACACAGGACCCTCATTTTGGTCTTTGGCTGTGGAGTCTTATGCAGGTGTTGCCATCCTTTTCAATACTAAGGATGTGACGGTGCATAGACTCACTGAGGTGTCAATGGGAAGATGTCTTATATTGGAGGTAACAATTCACGGCAGGAGACTCCGATTAGTTAACATATATGGGCCTCAAACAATAGCAGGAAGAATTGGGTTATTTAATGATGTGAAATCATATCTTTTTACATCAGTCCCTGTGGTTATGGTAGGAGACTTTAATGTCACTAGGACATCAAGTGACCGTTCTTCTGGTAGGGTGGTGGGTAGTGACTCCAAAGTTCTTAATCGTATTATTTTGCAAACCGGTTTAAGTGATATTTTTGCACAAAATGGCAGGAAGCCAGGCTTCACCTTCTTTCGCGGTAATATCAAAAGCAGACTAGATATGGCACTGGTAAGTCCTACAGAATTGGTGACCAATATGAGTGAGAAGCTGGTACCTTACTCAGATCATGTGGCCCTTTACTTTTGTCTGGGAACCTGTAAGCATCCTGATATGGGCAGGGGGCTATGGAGGCTAAACTCTAATCTTTTAGAAGATGTATCTGTCCAGCAACAAGTACAGAACCTCTTGCAACACCATGATGAGAGACTAGACTTCTATGACTGTACTGCGGATTGGTGGGAGGATGTTAAAAAGGACATCTCTTCTCTCTTGAGGAAGTTGTCTGCTAAAATGGGGAAAAGTAGATATAGCTATTATCTCAGGCTGAGGAAAGAGCTGGAGTCGCTTTATTCTGGCGGGTTGGAGGCAGGGAGGAAGATTGATCAAGTAAAATCTGAGCTAAATCAATATCAATATAGCAGATACAACTCCCTGGTATTTGAACGGGATTATGGATCCCCAGGGACACCTGATCCCTTTGAAAATTGTAGGGACAAGGTGACTAGGAAGTTAATGATGGGCCTGAAGGATTCCCAGGGGATTTTGCAGGAGTCTCAGGAGGGTATTCTGGGAGTGGTAAGATCATACTATGCTGACTTATTTCGGGAGAAGGGTTTGGATAAGAAGAAGATGGCACAGTTCTTGGAGGCGGTTCCAGGTCCTGTTGTTGATAATTTGGATTTTTCTCCTTTGACAGCAGACATAACGGTGGAGGAAGTTAGGGAAGCTATTGATAAATTACGTCAAAAGAAGGCACCAGGACCTGATGGCATTACAGCTGAATTTTATAAGAAATTTAAAGAGCTCCTGGCTCCGATTCTTGTGGATGTGTTT
Source organism: Aquarana catesbeiana (assembly GCF_042186555.1). NCBI lineage: Eukaryota > Metazoa > Chordata > Amphibia > Anura > Ranidae > Aquarana > Aquarana catesbeiana. Next base: position 32,564,023 of record NC_133336.1, read on the forward strand.
AAAAGTTGTTTGGAGAAACGCCTGATGCCTCCATCCATGAGAGTATCATCCTTAGTTCTGCTGTTCAAGGGTAGAGAACCTAATGACATCAAGAATTGGAGGCCTATAGCCCTTTTAAATGTAGACCGGAAGATTCTGGCAAAAATATTATTTTCTAGGTTGAAGTGTTTTTCTCCAGCACTATTGACAGACTGTCAGTATGGCACGGTAAAAGGGCGGAATATTTATGGTGCTCTCATTTCCCTGAGGGAAGCTTTTGAGAGGTGTAAGGTTCTTAGGCATGGGAAGTATATGGTGAGTTTAGACCAAGCTAAAGCTTTTGACAGGGTTGACCATGGGTATCTGTGGGCGACTTTGTTAAAGTATGGTATCCCAAGGTTATTTGTTGATTGGCTGAGAACTTTATACTGGAAAGCTGAGAGTTTTCCACTTATCAATGGGTGGCAGGGCGGTACTTTTGGGGTTGAGGCTGGGGTGAGGCAGGGTTGCCCCTTGAGTCCCCTCTTATATGTTTTTGCCATTGATCCTTTTTTGAGATCACTGCAGGAGTGTGATTTTCGGGGGGTACCTGTGCCCCATGCCTCGGCCCTATCCGTATTCGCTTATGCGGATGATGTCACTGTAGTGGTGTCCACCTCCCATGAGGCCCAGTTGCTAGCAGCTTCCATTGGAACTTACTCTGAGGCCTCTGGGTCTCTTATCAACTTTGAGAAGACTGAAGCTCTCTGGACACTGCAGGGTGATCCAGATTTTGATCTGCCCCAGTTTGCAAAAGCTTCAAGTTGTCTTAAGATCTTAGGGGTTAAGTTTGGAAGGGAAGATAATGCCAGGCTAAATTGGGAGGAGAAATTGGATGCTGGTAATGCAAGGGTTCAGCGATGGAAGAATTGCAAGTTGACCTACAGAGAAAGGGTCAAAATGTTGAAGACGTACTTAATTCCTATCTTTCTATATGTCTCTATGGTTTTTCCGTTGCCAGAATCTTTCTCTGTAAGGCTCTTCAGTCTGTTTTTTCAGCTCTTCTGGGGTAATAGACTGAATCCAATAAAAAGAGGGGTTACTTACCTGCTGAACAAAGAGGGTGGGTTGAATATGATAAATCCTAAGGTGTTTTTTGATTCTCTGTTTCTTAAAGTTAATTTTGGGTGTTTGGACTCCGATGTTGGCCCTCCGTGGGTAAACAGTGTTAGGGCCTGGATATTGCCTCGTGCAGAGTCCTGGATGCGGGGCGGTTCTCTCAAGAGGAAGAGATGTACTCAGGGTTATCTCCCACCATATCTGGACTCAGCTCTGAAGTCTCTGAGGAGGTGGGGGATTGAGAAATCCTACCTTGAAAAAAGTCCAAGGAAATTGTTATACCGGAGGATCTGTAGGACCTTTTTCTGTTCTCCACTTGTACTCAGAGACTGCACTACAGCTGTTATGGAGGAAAGCTTAAAGTTGTTGAATAGCCCCAGATTACCCTCAAAGTTTCATGACATTGCCTGGCTGTCTCTCCATGGGAAGATGTATGTGAGGGGGAACATGAAAGGTCTGGCCGCATCTGAAAGGATCTGCCCTTTGGGCTGTAATCAGGAGGAGTCCATGGAGCATTTCTTGGTGGATTGTTGGGGAAGCCGTGAAGTCTGGAAGGAAGTAGCTGCCGGAGTTGGGATCCAAAGGTTGGAAAACCTAAGTTGCTCAGACAGGCTTTATGGTGTTCCCCCAACAATACACGGTGTAGATAGAGGGACAATGTACATCATCATTACCGTAGTCAAGTACTATCAATGGCATGCAAGGACTAAAGTTGCCATGCATAATGAACAGTTTATCTCCAGTAAAATTGCAGGTTTAGTGTTATCCGAGTTACGATGGATTAAGGGTTTGGAAATTAGGAAATGTTGGAGAAGTATAGACTTATGGAAAGGAGTCTTATTGTGACATTTGTTTCCTATTAATGCCCTTTTTTAACTGCTAAGTTTTTGACCTAAACAACATGTCAGTAATTGTTGTATTTATGTTATTTTAAGTCAGTTAGTCTGTTATTATGTATCTTGTTTGTTTTTACAAATAAAAATCTCCATACATACAGAATAAGAGGAGATACTGAGAATCACACCCAGCATAGAGGACAAGAGAAGTGGTACTGTGCAGAGTCCATATATACAGAATAAGAACAAATACCGAGAACATTGGTAGTTCTTTGTATTGCATCTAAACCATTTCAAGAAGTAAATGTTCAATCCTTGGCCTCTCGTCTTGTTAGTAAAAGTTATTTTTTTGTATGTCGGGTCTCCTCGCTCTTTGCTGAGCGCGGCTTCCATCCACTTATCTGTCCGGTCTTCTATCAGAGGACAGAATAGACCTATTTCATCTGGCGGCCAAGCTGCGTCCATGTTTTCTGCCCGCTCAGGGAAAGCGATGTTGTCTGGTTATTGGCTATCGATTGTGGCCTTTATCAGTTTTCCTCACACACAGAGAATTACATGTAACAGTGCGGTCGCCATGACAATGAGCGCCGGTTGCCATGACTATGAAAGAGGCCTATTGCTGCAGCCCAAGCCTGCTGTAGAGTGATAATCTCTTTTGCTCATTTCATTTTAATTGAAATTTGAAATCATATTTTTTTTTCTCTCTAAAGGAGCGAACGGAGTCCTACATGCCGTTTTTCTCTTCATTCTTAAATGCACAAATAAAAAGATTTGCCGATTTGATTTCAGACTGAGCACTCAGCCGTCGGAGGGTCTTTTTCTAACCAGTGGAGCGAAAGAAACCGCTATGCAAATGTGTTTTCCGTGTAACACCTGTATTCATGAGAGGCCGAGAGATAGGAGCCATCTGGGGGCCTTATCGCCTCTTCTTCCCTCTTTCATATTCATCTCCTCTAAATGACACTTGAATCAAGCCAGCGCCATTTACTGTCATTCATTAATTTCGAAATCTCGCCCACAGACCCGGTACAATGGTTATATCATGACTCAGGGTGGTCTGACAGTTAATGGAGGAGGTTTTATTAGCAAAATCCTTTCTGTAGATCAGAGGCAGCAATTGTCCTGGAACTGTAAAGTTCACATGGGGGGGGGATGGTTGAATCCCCCCTTCAAGGGATGTGGCTATTTTTGTTTTCTACGCTCCTTCCCACCAATTGACATTGATGTTTCTTGATGAACAGTATATGAAGTGGCTTTTTATCTTTGTGTGTGTTGGGGTAAGGAGCAGTGGCGGCCCGTCCATAGGGTTTTAAAAAGGTCCTTAAAAAAAAAAAATAGAAAAAAAGGTCCTTTAAGTGCACTGTGTTCAGGAGCCGGACATAGTGCACTATGGGAGGAACGACGTCTATGCAATCATGAGATTGCAGACGAGACGCTTCATTCGCAGGGTTTTGACCTGCCTTGTGGCGCAATCCATTGCGCCGGAATACTTCTGCCCATAGTATCACTACGGCTAAGGGTGCTTTGTTCTAGATCGGCACTGCCCTAGGACATGGGCGGTGCATTCCCTCAGAGTTACGACATCACTTCCGGTTTGCCTGTGCCAGTGATAAACCAGAAGTGACGTCAGCAGCTCCGTGGAACGCACGGCCCGAGTGGAGCTATTTCAGAATTGGTAAGCAATGTGTCTGCACTTTGCACTGTCTGCAGTATATTCACCTTGACCCTCACACAATTGAAAAGACCAGTATTTCCTTGCTAGTTGCTATGTAATTTAATGCACTAATGCAATAATAAATGGTATTATCTATAGATTCAACCCCCATTACTGAGAGATATAGAGCAGGAAGCTTTTGTCATGTAAACGGTCCCTGGTGTAAACTTTTATAAATTACAATTTGAGGAGAAATCATCTTTCCTGAAATTGCTGCCGGAAATTATTTTGATTTTAAGCGAGTGCACCAGTTATGAAAGGTGTCTCAAAGCACAGGGCTAATTCCTAATTGTTGTGAAAAGCTGCCATTTTGTGTTCTTATTCATTTGGCAGAGTTTAAATATCCTGATTATCTGTGTGTTTCTAAAGAGGTTTGCTTTTGTATGTTCTTGTTGGAGTGTCATTAAAAAGCTGGCCTTGTGGAGATAGCCATTCTCAGAAATTCACAGATGCTATGGCTCCAAGCAAGCATGATAGTTGAAATAAGATTCTTTGGCTTTAGATTGCTTGAATCATGGGCACAGCTGCACATTGTGTGCTTTGCAAGGGCTAAAGGTGCTGCACAATGTGTGCTCTGCAAATGATGACTGTACTGCAGACTCTGCAACGAACCAACTATGCTCTGTGACCAGCAAAATGCTCTGCAACTATCAGTGTCATTTTTCAGTTTGTTTGCGCTGATCTGTGAGGCTGTGCTATATACCATGATCTGTGAGGCTGTGCTATATACCATGATCTGTGAGGCTGTGCTATATACCATGATCTGTAAGGCTGTGCTATATACCATGATCTGTGAGGCTGTGCTATATACCATGATCTGTGAGGCTGTGCTATATACCATGATCTGTGAGGCTGTGCTATATACCATGATCTGTGAGGCTGTGCTATACCATGATCTGTGAGGCTGTGCTATACCATGATCTGTGAGGCTGTGCTATACCATGATCTGTGAGGCTGTGCTATATACCATGATCTGTGAGGCTGTGCTATACCATGATCTGTGAGGCTGCGCTATATACCATGATCTGTGAGGCTGAGCTATATACTCTGCCCTGTGATGCTGAGTTATATACCCTGATCTGTGATGCTGAGCTATATACTCTGTCCTGTGTTGCTGAGTTATATACCCTGATCTGTGATGCTGAGCTATTTACTCTGTCCTGTGATGCTGAGCTATATACACCGTCCTGTGATGCTGAGCTATATACTCTGTCCTGTGTTGCTAGGGCTGTATACTCTGTCCTGTGATGCTGGGGCTGTATACTCTGTCCTTTGATGCTAGGGCTGTATACTCTGTCCTGTGATGTTGAGCTATATACTCTGTCCTGTGATGCTAGGGCTGTATACTCTGTCCTGTGATGCTGAGCTGTATACTCCTGACACTATGGGTGGAAGCAAGTGGAATACAGGGGACTGAGTGGGTGGATTCTATAAGGGGTGGGGCTTGTGAGAAGTGGGAGGGGTCAAAAAGGAAATGCGGGGTCTGGCGCCCCTCCATCCTAAAACTTCACCAGCCGTCACTGGTGAAGAGCATGCTTCCTACGAGGCAAAATGAGGTGACGGCCTCAGGCGGCATTAGGTAAGGATCGGCAGTGGGGCTGGGAAGTTCATACAGGTCACAACATCCTCAATGCAGCTCAGAAAGGATTAATTTACATGTGCAGCTATTATTGCCGCCCCTCCAAAAAGCAGCTTGCTTTGGATCACTTTTCAGAGGGCGCTTCTGCACTACCTGTTTTAATGGCAGTTGAAAAAAAAACGAATGAAACGAAAATGAACACATTTTTTGTCAGTGCACATGTCTATTTGCACACATTTGCAAATACATGCGTAAGGTAATGAGCCCTGTCAAGGCACCCCAATATTTTCTGTAGTCCTAACTCTAAGTTCTGAGAGCCTCCACCATGGATGCACATGCGTTATAATGGATAGGCAGAGGGCGGGTGAGCCTGGAGGGAGCCCACCCCTCCTATAAGGCACAGGGGTGAATGGAACACCCAGCACATAGCACTATGGCAGCAAAGGTGTCCAGTACCTCCCCTCACCAATATTTCAATAGTACAAACCAGGGGCGTTGCTAGGTCTACAAAAGATCTGGGGCTAGAGCCCATAGCAGCGTAGTAAAGAAAGTCATACGCTTGGGCAGGCATACACATATATATATAAAGTTATATACTGTGTCTGTGTGTATATATCCCCAGAGAGCACCCCACTTACATCAGGGTCCCCAGAGAGCCCCCCTTACATCAGGATCCCCAGAGAGCCCCCCTTACATCAGGATCCCCAGAGAGCCCCCCTTACATCAGGATCCCCAGAGAGCCCCCCTTACATCAGGGTCCCCAGAGAGCCCCCCTTTACATCAGGGTCCCCAGAAAGCCTCCTCCTTACATCAGGGTCCGCAGAGAGCCCCCCACTTACATCAGGGTCCCCAGAGAGCCTCCCCCTTCAATTAGGGTCCCCAGAGAGCCTCCCTCTTAAAATCAGAGTCCCCAGAGAGCCTCCTCCTTACATCAGGGTCCCCAGAGAGCCCCCCACTTACATCAGGGTCCTCAGAGAGCCTCCCTCTTAAAATCAGGGTCCCCAGAGAGCCTCCCTCTTAAAATCAGGGTCCCCAGAGAGCCTCCCTCTTAAAATCAGGGTCCCCAGAGAGCCTCCCTCTTAAAATCAGGGTCCCCAGAGAGCTTCCCTCTTGCATCAGGGTCCCCAGAGAGCCCCCCACTTACACCAGGGTCCCCAGAGAGCCTCCCCTCCCCTTGGGGACCCCTGCAGAGACTCTGGGGTATAGGCCCCAGATTCGGGGCTATAGCCCCAAAAGCCACCCCTAGCGACGCCACTGGTACAAACAAATTGCCTCTGCCCTCACCTATAACTGGCCTTTGCAGCAAGGAGCATGTGAAAAGGGAGACGCATTGCACAAGAGAAATTTTCTGCTCAACTCTACAACCAGCCTGCAAACAACCAAATTATCCTGTCTAACAGTATGCATTAAAAACAGGGGTTTAGTCTGCACTAGACTTGTGCACTGCTGAAAAATTTTGTTTTCGTTTCATTTGTTTTTTTTCAGTTTTTTCGTGTCATTCGTTATGATTGAAATTCGTAAATTAGAAAATTCGTATATCCTAAAATTCGTAGATTCTAAAATTTGTAGATTCAAAAATTCGTAAGTTTGAAAATTTGTAGATTCGAAAATTCCTAAATTCGAAAAATCGTAGATTAAAAAATTCGAAAATACGTAAATTTGAAAAATCCGAAAATAGGAAAGAAGGAAAATTTGAAATAATAACTAACTAACTAATAACTAACTATTCAATTATAGGTATTGGAATTTCCCTTCAAATTTGGCTGTTAGTGAACGTAACGAATACGAATTTATCCCAAGTTACGAATTATCCGAAATAACAAATGCTGCATCTAAACAAATGGAACAAAACAAATTAATAAATAATAATAATAAAAAGTTTTTGTTATTTATTATTATTAATTAGTTACGTTCCATTCGTTTATATACAGCATTCGTTATTTCGGATGATTCATAACTTTGGATAAATTAATTACGTTCAATAACAGCCAAATATGAAAGGAAACTCCAATACTTATAATTTAATAGTTAGTAATAGTTAAGCACTGTAATCTACGAATATTCGAAAAAATTTGTTAAACAGGTTTTCGTTATTTCTGAATTTGTTGAAATTCGTTAAAAAACTAATTCGGAACGAAACGAATTGCACATGTCTAGTCTGCACACAATACGTGCGTAAGCTACAGACCCCCTTCAAGGCACCCCGGTATTCGGTTTGTTGCAGGCTGGTCGGTGAGTGCTATGTGCCTGGTGTCCAGTGCGCCCCTGTGCCTTATAGGAGGGGTGGGCTCCCTCCAGGCTCACCCGCCCTCTGCCTATCCATTATAACGCATGTGCATCCACGGTGGAGGCTCTCAGAACTTAGAGTTAGGACTACAGAAAATACCGGGGTGCCTTGACAGGGCTCTGTAGCTTACACATGTATTTGCCAATGTGTGCAAACTAAACCTCTGTTTTTTTAACACATACTGTTAGACAGAATCATTTGGTTGTTTGCAGGCTGGTCGGTGAGTCTAGCAGGGAATTTCTCTGGTTTTGTTTTGCATGCATTGCCCCCTCCATGTGCTCCTTGCTGCAAAGGCCAGTTATAGGTGAGGGCAGGGGCCATTTGTTTGTTCAGATACTTCCACTGCTTGCATTTAAATCAGTTGTTTTTCCAGGGTGGCAGCCCTATCCACAAAGTATTGGTAAGTTGTAATTTTTAATATTTCATTTGTACTGATAACAGATATTTGGATGACCAGACTGCAAGTAATAAAAAATGTAAAAAAGTTAGTAAAATTGATCATTCCACGTACGCAAATGATTCCCCCCTTTCCTCTTCATCGCCCATGTCCGCAGACGCTGCAGGACTCCCGTTCGCAGCATTAGAGTCAGAGCAGCTGCTCGCTGGGTCTGCGGGATGTATTACAAATTAATATTTATTAATACAAGTGAGCTGTAATCCCCCCGGGGCGGACACAAGACAGTTATTATATAAGATTCCATTTTCTCAGATGATCTCCCACAATTCCCTGCTGCTCCTTGAGCAGACACACTGGCAGAGAGCGATGGACTGCCCTGCAAATCTGGGTCAGGGCCTGGGGATGTGGATGAGGGAAGGGGCGCATAAAGGGCTAAGCACAGAGAAATATCTAACTGGCTGCGTCCTTTGTCCTTCAGCTGTTCGTGTGGCTCAGATGCTGCTTTGCGCTCACATCGCCCGCGTCCGGAGGCTGGAATATATTTCAGGATGACTGACACCCAGCCAGCTGTTGCCCTGTGATGGAGGGTGATCAGGGTGGCACACGGTGCTGGAGCAGCAGCTCGGCATGGGAAATCCCTGGGAGGGAGCTGCCTTCTGGTGCCAGGTGGGCACAGTATGGAGGCTCAGGGAGAGAGAGGTGGTGGGTCTGGGAAGCCATAAGAAGATCCAACAGATCTTGAAATCTTTTTTCGCCCAAATTCTGCTGATAATTTCTCTTCTGTCAACCCGCCATAATGATTTCCAGTGAGGGTACCCAGAGGAGGCCATTCCTTTGGATTGTTTATTTTTTTTATTTTTAAATAAAACCAAAAAAAAATCAGTGGAGCGTCTAAGAAAACAAGAGGCGGTTATGTGGCCTGTCTTCGGACCATTTAGTTAGCAATAGAGGTCTACACATCACTATTAGCAGCCCAATTTTTAGATAACAATAAGGCATTTTAGGTGCTTAACCCCTACACAGTGTATCAACCTGCTAATAAAATAATACAGAATTTATAGAGTAAGCACACCACATCCAAAGAATGCCTTTGCAATAGAATTGTAGTCCACAAAAGGTGCTTTGCACCTCTTAGCCTTTTTCCCAATGGCACCTCTCTCATGGCTCTTCTGCCTGGCACTTCTAACCCTTTCTCCAAGGAAATCCTGCCTGGCACCTTGGAAATAGCAATATGGGTGGGTGACACTGATACGGAATGGCACCAACATCCCTGAGAATAAATGTAAAAGAGGGAGGGTTTTTTGGCGGGATTTTTGAGGGTGCCGGAGAAAGAAGTAATTTCAATACTCCACAATAAGTATAGAAAATAACAGAATTCTTTATTACATACAGAACATGTACAAGGATACATCTAGAGTTCTAAACAGTTGATGAAATTTGATCACTCCGCAGTAGCACTGGAGTGCTTGTCCCGACATGTTTCGCCACTTTGGGCTCAGCAGGGGATATTTTAGACACAATTAGATGTAACACTGCATATAACAGAGCAAAGAAGAATTAAAAACATTACACTGGCTTTAGATACAGTACAAAACAGTTATAAGAAACAAGAATAGTGATGGTACAATAGAGTAGGCTGTCGAGTACCATGCCCATCATAAATCGCCTGGCACCTCTTAACCTCTTTCCTAAGGACCTCCCGTTTGACAACACTCACCCCTTTCTCAAGGACCTCCTGCCTGGCACCTTTCACACACTTTCCCAAGGACTTCCTACCTGGCACCCCTCTCAAGGCCATTCTGCCTGGTACTTCTAACCCCTTCTCCAAGGACATCCTGTCCAGCACCTCTTAACCTCTTTCCAAAGGAGCTCCTGCTTGGCACCTCTCACCTCCTCTCTTAAGGCTCTCCTGCCTGGCACCTCTCACCCCTTTCCCACGGACCTCCTGCTTGGCACCTCTCGCCATCTTTCCCACAGACCCCCAGCTTGGTACCTCTCACCCCCTTTCCCAAGGACTTCCTGCCTGGCACCTCTCTCCCCCTCTCTCAAGGACTTCCAGCATGGCACTTCTAACCCCTTTTCCCAAGGACCTCCTGCTTGGCCTTTTTCACCCCTTTTCCCAAGGACCTCCTGCCTTGTACCTCACAACCGTTTCCCCCGAGGACCTCCTGCCTAGAACCCCTTGTCCCCCTTTCCAAGGACCCCCTGCCTGGAACCTCTTACCCCCTTTCCCACCCCTCTCCAAAGGAACTCCTGCTTGGCACCTCCAAACCTATTTTCCCAAAGGCCTCCTGCCCATCACCTCTTACTTTCTCTCTCAAGGCTCCCCTGCCTGGCACTTCTCACCCTTTTCCTAAAGGTCTCATGCTTGGCACCTCTCAACCCCCTTCCCAAAGACCTGGCACCTTGCCCCCCCTCCTTGAAGGACCTGCTGCTTGGCACCTCTAACCCCTTTTCCCAATGACCTCCTGTATGGCACCTCTGACACCCTTTCCCATGGACTTCCTGCCTGGTACCCTTCACCCTCTTTCCCAAGGAACTCCTGCCTGACACCTCCCATCTCCTTTCTCCAGACCTCCTGCCTGGCTTACCCTACTGCAACAAGCTGTGTAATGGCCTTTAGGTCATTAGCTGGCAGCCACTGACAGGTGTATCAAATGAGGAACTCCACATAAAACCTGGAGGTGCCATTGTGTCATCTTCTGCTCACTATGTGCCGCCTGTACTTCTCTCTTCAGATCCCCTATGAATTCTCACACATGCTGTGTGTGTTTTTAGGTACAACAAAGTGAAAATTGACTTTGGTATAAGCAGCGGATAATATTGTGTTGGCATGTCGCTGTTGTGTGAATGATCCATTATCACAGATCAGTAACTGTGACACTACGGGGACAATGTGTAATTAGTTGGGTTTCACACTTCTTTTAATCATGGCACTTTCATTAACCCTTCATGATACCGATGAAATCCCCTGCAGCACTGACATTCCTAGCCTTGGGGCTACCTTGGCACAGTCCGGTATCTGTGGGCCGCCAGCGGCACTCGGCATCCAGCATTTGGATTAATCGGAGTGCTGTGGTCGCTGTGTCTTGGCAGTCTGGAGTGAGACGGGATTAGTTCACGATTAATACGCTTTGGATATTGTGCCCGATACGTGCTCAGTGTTTTCCTGACAGAACTGTTCCAGCTTAATGTTATTAAATTGATTTCATTACATTTATTAATTACATTTAATTACATTTATTATTAAAATGTAATTATTAAAAAAAGAATATAAAAATGTATTAATAAAAAAATATTAAATATAAATTTGCATTTTATTTAATTGATTTCATACATTAAAGTATAACTAAGGGAAAATTGTTTTTTTTTTAGTTTTGGATAGAGTGGAGAGGGATTAGAATTGCTATCAAGTTTTTATCGATGTCTGTGCTCTGGGGAGATTCACCCTCTCTATTTGTCCTGTTTACTGAGTGAAAGAAAATCCCAAATTGTGGGTTGTATCCAGGACAGGAATAGAGGGGGAAATCTTCCAATGGGGACACTAGTTCGGGTGACAACCAGGGATTCTGCTATTTTTAATGGATTTTCTCTCACTTCCTGTTTTGGCTATGGGAGGTGAAGAGAAATTTCCCTCATTTACTCTAGTTACACTTTAAATCTTTTTGACTTTAATTTTATAAAATGCAAAAAACATTGAATTTGTCTGATTCTGGCCTCCAGAGCCATATTGGAAATTTTCAGCCAGCCACCTTTGTGTTCACGTATTACAAAATAGGACTCCTATTTCTATATTGCTAGAATGAAGAATAGACTGTGACCAATTGCATCCTAATATTCCACTTCTGTGTAAGATCTGCCCATATACAGCCCAGTATTTGCTTGTGATGGTTCAAGCTGGACTAAGTACATATTCTATAAGTAAATTAAATACCTGTTGGTCCTGCCAGAAACCCAGTATGCTTTTAACTTCTTGTGCACTGAACTAAAATCTCAAACAATATTATGAGCCTACCCAGTTATTTTTGTGAACTACAAAACAGCTCCCCTCTATATTATGGAGAAAGAATAGGGGGAGGCGCTCTGTAGTCATGTCCTAGGGTGGTAATGCTGCTCCTCCTTAGATCCAGTATGGGGATAGGCTGTCTGATTTGGAGTAATAATAGGGATGATGGCATAACTTCCGAAGCATCATACTATTAAACTCTATCTTCTTAGATACAGTGTGGTAAGTGAGCGATGTTGCCCTAGGACAGGAAGTGACTGGCCAGTTCACCAGGTGAAAATAAAATGTAAAAAACCTAGAAAAAGAAAATGAATGCAGCAACCACATCTAAAGGGAACTATACACTAGTACACGGGTCTTTAGGGGGGCCAGTGGGAGTGGAAATTTTCCTGGCATCAAACATTTGGTATTAGTGGGAGGCATAGTGCCCCATCATTGGTATCAGTGGGAGGAATAGTGCCCCATCATTAATTTAAGTGGGAGGAATAGTGCCCCATCATTTATATAAGTGGGAGGAATAGTGCCCCATCGTTGGGCCACTACTCCTCCCACTGATACCAACAATGGGGCACTATTCATCCCACTGATACCAATGATGGGGCACTATTCCTCCCACTGATATCAACGATGGGGCACTATTCCTCCCACTGATAACATCGTTGGGAGTAATAGTGCCCCATTGTTGGTATCAGTGGGAAGAGTAGTACCCCATTGTTGGTATCAGTGGGAGGAATAGTGCCCCATTGTTGGTATCAGTGGGAGGAACAGTGCCCCATTGTTGGTGTCAGTGGGAGGAATAGTGCCTCATTGTTGGTGTCAGTGGGAGGAATAGTGCCTCATTGTTGGTATCAGTGGGATGAATAGTGCCCCATTGTTGGTATCAGTGGGAGGAATAGTGCCCCATTGTTGGTGTCAGTGGGAGGAATAGTGTCCCATCATTGGTGTTAGTGGGGGGAATAGTGCCCCATCTTTGGTGTCAGTGGGAGGTATAGTGCCCCACCATTGATATCATTGGGAGGAATAGTGCCCCATCATTGTTATCATTGGGAGGAATAGTGCCCCATCATTGGTATCATTGGGAGGAATAGTGCCATATCATTGGTATCATTGGGAGGAATAGTGCCCCATCATTGGTATCATTGGGAGGAATAGTGCCCCATCATTGGTATCATTGGGAGGAATAGTGCCCCCTTGTTGATGTCAGTTGGCAGAATAGTGTCTTGTTAAAGTGGGAGGGGCCAGAAAGAGGCAAGCAAAGGGCCGAAGTTTAAAAACCCCTGCACTATTGGATTTTCAAACAAATGTTTGTACATTTAATTACTGGACAAATGTTGTTTGAAAGTACTTACAAATCTTGCTTGCTATTAACATTCGATTGTGGAATTAATGTAAATTCCCAAACAAAAACCTCACCCGCTGTTAGAAATTTTGGAAACAATTTCCATCCTGCTCCTTTGAATTTTCTTGTCACTGTGGTCAAAAATGAATGTTGATTTTACCCCAAACAATTGTACCAGTGTATGGCCAGCTTAAGTCTTTAAAGACTGGTAAGCTGCAGCACAGTTTTGTTCCTGGGTTCTGGGTACGTTTTATACTTAGGGGGTGGCTGGTCTTTTGTAGCACACCAGTACTTGTTCCTCAGGTCTCTTTTCCCCCCATGTACATTAGATTGTAAGCTTTTGGGGACAGGGACAGTCATTTATTTCTGTGCTGGTCCTTCTATGTTTATTTCAAGATTTCCTGATATTTCCAGCCAAAGGTGATGGGAAGACTTCTGATACAAAGTGATGATTCTGTCGTTGTCCAAGAGTGCCGGCCACCTCACTGGTCACTGATGGGGATTATCAATCTGTCACTCACAGACCGTTCTTTGCCTCGCTTACACGGGAAGTATTGACACTGGAGGTGTGAATAGTCTGAGATGTAATCAGGTTATAAAATATTGAATGAAAGGCTGGCGGCAATGGACTGCCCCGTGTCAGATGCATTGCTTAAGAAATTGGAACAATCCGGCAAACGGCTCTCTGGCTGCCGAGTGCTGGGGGCAGAGCTACCTCCACACACACACCACACCAGAGAGGAGGAAGAGGGAGGTAAGATTGGATTTAACGGGGAAAGCCGCAAAGCATGATGGGACGCTGAATCCACATTTTGGTTTTAGGTTACCTGGTGGAATATAAATATTTTATCTCAATCAATTATTCATCCTCTGTTTGTTGTGGAACATTGTTCTTAACACTTTCCTACAATGTCGAGCGTTTATCTGCTGAGACGAGCTGCCCCAGACGGTCCCTGGCTGAAAGCTGCCGGATGATGTCGTAAGTCACTCTCCGTTAGAAGAGTTAACGGGTGAGGCTGGCGGCTGGGCATTGACCCAGAGCGCTCGCCCTTCACACATGTCCTGGCCCTGCGGTTTGTGAAAACCACTCTAAGCCCCAGCGGAATTCTCCCTTCTAATTCCGAGCCGGTGATTCATTTCTGCTCTCTGCAATCGGCCATTTCCGTAGCTGGTGTCCTTCAGCACAGCCGCTGTGCCAGGTCAATAGCGTGGTCTTCTCTCAGGCGGAGTTCCCCCACTGGACGGGGATGGCAGTTGGCGGATGGTGTCTTGGGTGAGCATACTATAGATTTGTGAAGTGCATTTCATTCATTTATGTAGTGTTGGCAGATTTCATCAAGCCATTCATATCCGTCCTTGAGGAAGCTCACTGTGTCCTGTATAAGTGTCGGCATGAACACACAATCAAAGTCATTGAGGTTGGGTGATGGGTACTCCACTAGTATGTATTGCATTGTGGTGAACAAACTGAAGCCAAATGTAGCAAGGTCCCAGGCCTCCTTCGGTCTAATGAGAACCTCCAAGGCCAGAGATAGATGACATCCTTCTGTATGTAGTGGGTTGTGAGGCATAGTGGGTGCAAAGATGGTGAAAGTCATTGGGCGCCAGACACTTCTTGGATGTAAAAGAGGTTTTATTTCTCTTAACAGTCCTTTTTAGTATTTTTAGGGGAAGAGAGGGTTAGGGCCAGGACATCCTTGGATAGTTGCAAACTCAATTAGCAGACTCCAAGACTTCAATAAGAGGACAGCTGTGCAGGGAAAGGGCTTCAGTTAGAAGACATCTGCATGTGCAGGAATGCTGTCTCCTATGGCAACAGTCTTTAACAGTTTCTAACACAAAGCATAGCAGTTCTTTCAGCTTTACTACAACTTATCCTTGTAGTTCTTCCATACACTGAGAACCCAGTCTCTCATTAGACACTCTGATTCACTACCACTGAATCCTTTGAGCTCCTCCAATCTTCATGGTGGTATCTTCCTCAAGTGTCACCCCCGCTTCTCTGCTGGGTCCTTTAGCTTGGCACTCTAGATACCTCGCAGGCTTCACCCATGCTGGACTGCTTGGTCCCTAGCTTGACACACAAGGCTGCTCTGCAAGCGTCACCTCCACTGGCTGGGTCCCTGGCTTGATTCCCACTGAAGTTTTCCAATTCTTCACCATCCCTGTTTGGTGAGAATGCTGCTCCGGTACTTGCTTCAGTTACTCACTGTGGTCCCTGGTAATAAGGCGGATAGTCCCTTACTGGCGACAGCTTACTCTCTACCTCCAATCACGACACGTTCTCTGGCCAGCAGAACCGGGATAGGTCCAATCTCCGACCTAGCAGCCCAGGGCGACACAACACACGTCCCCCATCCAGACAGCCGTCCATCTGGCACAGAACATAGATCACCTGACTCCACCCGAATATATAGGTTCTCCCAGCAGGCCAAGGGATTCAAGAAAACCCCTGCCCATTGGCTGAGACACCCCACATACCCACCACCTGAACTTGGGTTGCCCTTCTCATATCTAGTACCACCAAGTACCCCGCCACCTAGTGGTAGAGGAGAAAAGTGCAACAAGGCCAAACTTAGGGAGAAATCCATGGATAACTACTCCTGGCAAGTAAATTTGTGAGCCATGATCCAGATACAGTCCTGGTAGTAAGGGTAGCCATGATCCAGATACAGTCCTGGTAGTAAGGGTAGCCATGATTCAGATACAGTCCTGGTAGTAAGAGAATCCAAGATCCAGATACAGTCCTGGTAGTATGGGAACCCATGATCCAGATACAGTCCTGGTAGTAAGGGAACCCATGATCCAGATACAGTCCTGGTAGTAAGGGAACCCATGATCCAGATACAGTCCTGGTAGTAAGGGAACCCATGATCCAGATATAGTCTTGGTAGTAAGGGAAGCAATGATCCAGATACAGTCCTGGTAGTAAGGGAAGCAATGAACCAGTTATAGTCCTGGTAGTAAGGGAACCCATGATCCAGATACAGTCCTGGTAGTAAGGGAACTCATGATCCAGATACAGTCCTGGTAGTAAGGGAACCCATGATCCAGATACAGTCCTGGTAGTAAAGGAAGCGATGATCCAGATATAGTACTGGTAGTAAAGGAAGTGATGATCCAGATACAGTCCTGGTAGTAAGGAAAGCGATTATCCAGATGTAGTCCTGGTAGTAAGGAAGTCCAAGATCCAGATACAGTCCTGGTAGTAAGAGAACACATGATCCAGTTATAGTTCTGGTAGTAAGGGAACTCATGATCCAGATACAGTCCCTGTAGTAAGGGAACCCATGATCACAGCGCTGCAAAGATCCTCCTCATTTAGCTAATAGTGTACTATATATGGAATTGTGTATTATTCTGAGAACGACAGGAGGTATGCATTTGCTCTGCTCTGTAGTGCCTCGGTCTCCTTTGTCTCAGTGTGGGTACAAGACCCTTTGGGGGCCAAATAGCACCCCCGTCCAATTAACTACTTCAGCAGCATAGGTTGCAGATCCTGCCCTTCTCCTTGAGCTTCCAAGGAGGCTGCCTCTTCTACCTACCCCATGGCCTGGCACCATATTGCTTCTTAGGGTATCCCTCCCTTAGGGTATACCCTCTTCTGGGAGCATTGGATGGGGTCAGGACATTAAACGGCCATTCCCTCTGTATGGTGTAAATAATAACACATTGACCTAAGTGCAGCCATATTTGACATCCATTATAGGAATGCTTTGGAGGTGAGAACAGGCCTCATATATAAAGCATAATTTGTTCTTGAGGGGAGCTGAAGTCGGGTCACTTTTGACTTCCGCCAATACAGGAAGCAAAGTGGAAAAGGGATCTTTTGCAATGCAAAATACCAGTCTGAGAACATTCAGGCTGATGCTGCCAAATTCTGGGCAGGGAAACTGCGAATGTCATTACTACCCTTGAAACCAAGCTGTCCAGGATTCGTGCTTCTATCTGAGGCTTCTCACACTAATACTTTGTAATAGATTTCCACTGCTGCTGTGTGCACCCTGGGTACAGAAGAGACATTACAGATGGACAGGGTGTCACCCGGAGTCAGCCCTTTATACGAGTGTTAAGCTGAGCTGCTTTCAAGGTCGCAGTGACAGAAATCTTTGAATCTCCACTCGTTGGGGGTAATTAACGATAAACGGGGGGTGCTACAACATCTGCCAGCTGCTCGCTGCAGCCCCCGGGGCCACAGCGGGGCATGGTATAACTGTACAGATGGCAGCTGACCCACTGAGAGGCCGGGAAGGAGGGGGCGCTGTGCTGCCTTACTAGACTACACCACAGCATATGTAAGCAGAATCCACAGATACCAGCCTAGAAGCATATGGACTGAACAAAGGGAAGTCAGGACTAACCATGAAAAAAAGCAATAAATAGGTGATTTTATTTCCCTACTTTCCAAAGCTAGCCAATCAGAGGGGGCACAAGGAAGGTCCAGGCCAAATTGATAAGCATAGTGGGGGTTCTTATTCACCTGCAGGGTCCAGTGAGAGTCAGTCAGAGGGGCAATATCCAAATTGAGGGTCCAGGATGAGCCAATATAGAGGCTCATTCACACTGTGGGTCAGGGACAAGCCAATAAGGAGTGGCTTATTCACATGCAGGGTCCAGGACAAGCCAATCAGAGGGACATATTCACATTGAGGGTCCAGGGCATGCCGATCAAAGGAGCGTATTCACATCGAGGGTCCAGGATGAGCCAATATAGGGGCTTATTCACACTACGGGTCAGGGACAAGCCAATAAGGAGGTTTTTTTTCACATGCAGGGTCCAGGACAAGCCAATCAGAGGGACATATTCACATTGGGGGGTCCAGGGCATGATAATCAAAGGAGCGTATTCAAATTGAGGGTCCAGGATGAGCCAGTATAGGGGCTTATTCAGGGACAAGTCAATAAGGAAGGTTTATTCAAAGGCAAGCCAATCAGAGGAGCGTGTTTTAAACTGAGGGTCCAGGGCAAGTCTAAGCCAATAGGTGTGAAGGGAGGCGGTTTATTCACATGTGGGGGTCAAGCGTGAGCCAAAGGGGCTTATTCACATGTGGGGTTCAAGGTGAGCTAATCAGAGGGGTGTACTTACATGCAGAGCCCAGGATGAGCTGATAGTGGGGGGTTATTCATATGAGGAGTCTAGTGTTTGCTAATCAGTAAGGCATATTCACATCCAGAGCAAGCTAATATACCGGACTCTTTTACATTGAGGGTCCTGGGCAAGCCAACCAGAGGGACATTGGGACACGCCAAAGACATGCTGGTAGGTTAATTGGCTTCTGTCCAAAATTGGCCCTAGCATATGAATGTGAGTTGGGGACCTTGGCTTGTGGGCTCCTTGAGGGTAGGGACCGATGTGAGTGTGCGATATATGTGTGGAGCGCTGCGTAAATTGACAGCGCTATATGGTACCTTAAATAAATAATATATAATAGATGAGCATCTTAATGAGACACAATGTGCAGGGATAGGGACAATTGTAGACATTCACTCAGATTGAACTGGATGGACTGGTGTCTTTATTCAACCTTACTAACCATGTAACTATGTAACATGTTTGCATTCATGCATGTATTTAGCCAATGAAATGTTATCACTTCAATCTGGCGCGGTGCTGAATATTATGTTGTGGGGGCCTCCCTGGGGGAGTGCATTTCTCTGTAAGACACATTCCACATATTATGTCCCCGAAGGAAGAAAACACATGTAAAATGCGTTGTGCATTGCAATATGTTTTAATGCCATGCATTGTGTGCTTTGAGGAAAGAGCGCGTGTTTTCTAACGCAATGATGTGAATGGGCCCTCAGTGGCACAGTGCAAAGTTTTTTGTTTCTAATGAAGGATCTTTTGCTATTTTGTTATGCAACTATTATAAATACCAGTGGGGCTCATTGGAGCTCCGCCCACACCATGCTGGAAAATGTTTACTAATGACGGCCATAGGTTATGTGTCAGTCCTGCCTAACAGCGAATGCTGACTCCACGTGATGCATGTTAGACATATGTACAGTCCATGATTGGGATGACATGTAATGGCAGTCCTCATGCTCCTAGTAGATGTCGGGGTTGTACTTTCAGGTAACATTGATGGGAATTTCTGCAGAAATTTTCATCTGATTTCCAGGACTTGATGTTCTTTTTATTTTTTACAGCGTTTATATAGACATTTAATCCAGAGAAGGCGCAGGGTCATGGGAGGCCAGGGAGGGTACAATGCAGAAGGGGTTAATATCCTCTGTGTAGATTTCATTTCATCTCCCGGGAGATGCACACAGATCGATAGATCACATTCACTTCCTGGGATTATTACATGCCAGGTCAGACACTGCGCCAGCGTGCCGCTTTTGTTCAACAAGATGGATTTTACTTGGTTTTTAATTATAGGGTGAGCCAATCAGAGGGCATATTCACATGCAGGGTCCAGGGCGAGCCAATTAGAGGGGTATATCCATATGCAGGGTTTAGGGCGAGCCAGAAGGATGTATTCACATGCAGGTTCCAGGGCAGGCTAATCAGAGGGGCATATTCACACGCAGGGTCCAGGGCGAGCCAATTAGAGGGGTATGTTTACATGCAGGGTCTAGGGCAAGCCAGAAGGGCGTATGCACATGCAGGTTTTAGGGCAGGCCAATCAGAGGAGCATATTCAGATGTAGAGTGCAGGGCGAGCCAGTAGGAAGGGCGTATTTGTATGCTTGGTCCAGGGCAAGCAAAGCACGGGGGGGGGGGGGGGGGGGGGGGGCTTAACAGCCTAGACATTAAAGGGTTGCTTATTCACATGCAGGCAAACCAGTCACATTGAAGGTCCAGGACAAGCCAATCAAAAGGGGCTTTTTCATATGTGGGGTCCAAGATGGGCCATTCGGAGTGGTGCATTCACAGGTAAGGGTTCAAGGCGAGTTAGTCAGCGTGACATATTAATATTAAAGGTCTAGGACAAGCCCATCGAAGGGGGCCTTATCACATGCAGGGTCCAGAGCGAGCCAGTCAGAGGGTTATTTTTTTATGCTAGATCCATGGCAAACCAAGCAGAGTGGCATATTCATATGTGAGGTCCAGCATAAGCCTGTAAGGGGCTGCATATACATATGCAGGCAAACCAGTTACACCAAAAGTCCAGGATGAGCCAATCAAGAGGCTTATTCATATGTGGGGTCCAGGGTGAGCCAGTCATAAGGGTCTATGCACATGCAAGGTCCAGGGTGAGCCAGTTGGAGGATGGGTTTTCACATGGAAGGTTCAGGGCAAGTCAATTGAAGGGATATATTAACAGGCAGGGTTCAGGGCAAGTTAATCAAAGGGGCTTAATTGTATTCAGGGGCATAGCCATATGCAGGGTTCAGGAAGAGGCAATGGGGACAGGGGGGGTTCACATGCTGGGTCCAGGGCAAACCAGTCAGAAGGGCACATGTAGGGTCTATGACAAGCTTATAAGGGAGGGGGGGCTTATTCATATGTGTGAGTCAATCAGAGGGGCAAATTCACATTAAGGGTTCATCATGAGCCCATCAAAGGGGCATATTCACATGCAGGGTCCAGGTCAAGCTAGTCAAAGTGGTGTAATCCTATACTGGGTCCAGGGTGAGCCATTTAGAGGAGCCTGATCACATGCATGGTCCAGTGTATGCCAATTAAAGGGGCATATTCACAGATAGGGTCCAGGGAAGCTAATCAAAGGGGCATATTCTAATGCGGGGTTCAGGCAAACAAATCTGAGGGGCATATTCATATGTGGGGTTCAGGATGAAGCAATGAGGGAAGGGGCTTATTCACATGCTGGGTCCAGGGAAAAGCCAGTCAGAGAGGCATATTTACAGTACATGCCACGTCCGGGGTCACAATCAGAGATGCCCCTCTTCCCTCGATATATAGGATCCAAATTAGATTAATCAGAGGAGCATATTTATATACAAGGTCCTGGGCAAGCCAATCAAAGGGGCACATTCAAAAAAAGGGGACCTATTCACATGCAGGGCTAACCAACCGGAGGGGCTTATTCACATGCAGAGTCCATGGTGGGCCAGTTTAGGCACTGACTAAAGCTCAATGGCGGCTTTCTAATAATGAAATGTGGAGCTTTTCTGAAAAATGACCCCAGTCCATAGATGATGAAAGGTCTGTAGGATACAGCCAGGTTGGCCCGTTCTTAAAGTGTGTCCACCATCCGCAGACTCTGGGTGCTCCATTAGTGCCCTCAGTCAGTACGGCGCAGATGGCTCATCGGGAGAGATCCGCACCTTGCATAGATTCCCTCACATGTCCATGACAAGAAGTGGGAATACGCAGGAAGAGAAATGTATTTATAAACCTGATATCTCAGCTTTCAGGCGTGAGGAGTCACAGTGTGTATAAATAAACAATTCAGAATAAATATTCTAACTGCTGCAGAGTGGGTGCAATGTCTGTGCAGGACAGGAGGACAGGGCGTAAGGATAAGGGGAGAGCGGACAGGACAGGAGGATGGGACCTGATAATGGGAGCAGAGTGTGGCAGGCAGGAGGATTAGTGTTAAGGAGGGGAGCAGAGCGAACAGGACAGGAGGACAGGGTGTAAGGATGGGAGCAGAGCATACAGGACAGGAGGACGAAATATAAGGATGGGAGCAAAGCGCATAGGACAGGAGGACAGGGTGTAAGGATGGGAGCAGAGCATACAGGACAGGAGGAAGGGGTGTAAGGATGGGAGCAGAGCATACAGGACAGGGGGACGAAATATAAGGATGGGAGCAAAGCGTATAGGACAGGAGGACAGGGTGTAAGGATGGGAGCAGAGCATACAGGACAGGAGGAAGGGGTGTAAGGATGGGAGCAGAGCATACAGGACAGGAGAACGGGGTGTAAGGATGGGAGCAGAGCATACAGCACAGGAGGACAGGGTGTAAGGATAGGGGCAAAGCATACAGGACAGGAGGACAGGGTGTAAGGATAGGGGCAGAGCATACAGGACAGGAGGATGGGGTGTAAGGATAGGAGCAAAGCGTACAGGACAGGAGGACGAGATATAAGGATGGGAGCAAAGCGTACAGGACAGGAGGACGGGGTGTAAGGATGGGAGCAGAGCACACAGGACAGGAGGATGGGGTGTAAGGATGGGAGCAGAGCATACAGGACAGGAGGACGAAATATAAGGATGGGAGCAAAGCATATAGGACCGGAGGACAGGGTGTAAGAATGGGAGCAGAGCATACAGGACAGGAGGAAGGGGTGTAAGGATGGGAGCAGAGCATACAGGACAGGAGGACGGGGTGTATGGATGGGAGCAGAGCATACAGGACAGGAGGACGGGGTGTAAGGATAGGGGCAGAGCGTACAGGACAGGAGGACGGGGTGTAAGGATAGGGGCAGAGCGTACAGGACAGGAGGACGGGGTGTAAGGATAGGGGCAGAGCGTACAGGACAGGAGGATGGGGTGTAAGGATGGGAGCAGATTGTACAGGACAGGAGGACGAGGTATAAGGATGGGAGCAGAGCGTACAGCCCAGGAGGACGAGGTATAAGGATGGGAGGACAGGGTGTAAGGATAGGGGCAGAGCGTACAGGACAGGAGGACGGGGTGTAAGGATAGGGGCAGAGCGTACAGGACAGGAGGATGGGGTGTAAGGATGGGAGCAGATTGTACAGGACAGGAGGACGAGGTATAAGGATGGGAGCAGAGCGTACAGCCCAGGAGGACGAGGTATAAGGATGGGAGGACAGGGTGTAAGGATAGGGGCAGAGCGTACAGGACAGGAGGACGGGGTGTAAGGATAGGGGCAGAGCGTACAGGACAGGAGGATGGGGTGTAAGGATGGGAGCAGAGCTTACAGGACAGGAGTAGGTGTGTAAGGATGGGAGCAGAGGGTACAGGACAGGAGGATGGGGTGTAAGGATAGGGGCAGAGCATACAGGACAGGAGGATGGGTTGTAAGGATGGGAGCAGAGCATACAGGACAGGAGGATGAGGTGTAAGGATGGGAGCAAAGCGTACAGGACAGGAGGACGAGGTATAAGGATGGGAGCAGAGTTTACAGGACAGGAGGATGAGATATAATGATGGAAGCAAAGCGTACAGGACAGGAGGACAGGGTGTAAGGATGGGAGCAGAGCATACAGGACAGGAGGAAGGGGTGTAAGGATGGGAGCAGAGCATACAGGACAGGAGGAAGGGGTGTAAGGATGGGAGCAGAGCATACAGGACAGGAGGACAGGGTGTAAGGATAGGGGCAGAGCGTACAGGACAGGAGGACGGGGTGTAAGGATAGGGGCAGAGCGTACAGGACAGGAGGACGGGGTGTAAGGATGGGAGCAGAGCGTACAGCCCAGGAGGACGAGGTGTAAGGATGGGAGCAGAGCATACAGGTCAGGAGGAAGGGGTGTAAGGATGGGAGCAGAGTGTACAGGACAGGAGGATGGGTTGTAAGGATGGTACGGTAGTAGAGCATAAAGGACAGGAGGACGGGGTGTAAGGATGGTAGCAGAGCATAAAGGACAGGGGGATGGGGTGTAAGGATGGTAGCAGAGCGTACAGGACAGGAGGATGGGGTGTAAGGATGGGAGCAGAGCATAAAGGACAGGAGGATTGGATGTAAGGATGGTAGCAGAGCGTACAGGACAGGAGGACGGGGTGTAAGAATGGGAGCAGAGCTTATAGGACAGGAGTAGGGGTGTAAGGATGGGAGCAGAGCTTACAGGACAGGAGGATGGGCTGTAAGGATGGGAGCAGAGCGTACAGGACAGGAGGACGGGGTGTAAGGATGGGAGCAGAATATAGAGGTCAGAAGCCATCAATTATACATAAAATCAGATCATTGGAATAAAGGGCACCTTCACTGAATTTGGTGGGTAGATACTCAATTGGCAGAAGAGCTAACAATTCACATCAGATTTTGGCTCATAGCATCTGTGACAGATTGAGATCTCTCTGTGCGATTAGGACAACAATGGTAACATGGTAATTCCCCCAAAGAGAGTCTTGTGACTTCCCTCAGCAGGCCCGGCACCTCCTTTCCCTTCAGTTCTAGTGCACCCACAGGTATTCAGAGCTGGACAGACAGGGCAAAAATAAAATGCGAGTTTTTATATTGGTGCTGCCCTCACCACACTCTGAAGTATGAGGCACTGCAGGACTTGCATGAATTCATTGCCACTGAACTGTTCTTATAAATAAACCCCTTCAGTCGAGACAACTCGCTCGGCACGGCGTCCAATGTGACAGACGGACACTTCTTGACCTGAATGCCAAAATGGAGCCTGCCTGTCAATTTGCTGTTTTTTTTTTTTCATTTTGTGCAGCCATTAAACAGCAAAGCATTGTCCGCAGTCACCTGGCACAGCTGCCAACATGAGAGGCCAACAGGCTGAGTATAAACCTCGGCAGGAGCGGACAAATGTTCGGTTAATCTTCCTGCAAAGCGCTCTGGTGGGGCCGGATGGACAGGTTGGCTCTTGGTGCTCCAGAGTAAACGGGGCACCATATATTTTACTCTCTTTTCCTCTAATGAAATGATTAGGTTGTAGTATACGGTAGATGAGCCATCTTGTTTTATGGGCGATTCGCCGGCGTGCCGTTGAGGTGCTAATGGCGGTGCAGGATTGGAATTTACTGGTTATAATTAATGCTGATGTTTGTGAGCCATGCAAGACTTTGGCTGCCGTCCCACCGGCACATTTTGGCACTTGCCTTCCTTCCTCTTCATCTAAATTCCTTCATAGAAATATTTATGTCTCGGGAAAATGAGAGGAACTGAAATATTGGAGGGAAGGAGTCCAAAGTTTGCCGCAGCATCGAAGGGGATAAACACTTGGGATCGGTGCCAAGAAAGAGGTGCTAGCAAAGGAAAGATGGTGGCTTAGGGGAACGTCACTGTGTTCATGTGGAACAAGCATTTATTGTCCTGATCTGCAGAAGCCAGTGGTGGGGTGACCAGGGAGACCACAACCATCTCATTTCATGTCAAAGTGAAACTGTCCTAATAATGTGAAACTGATATGACCCCAAAGAGACTCACAGCTAGGCTGTATCTGGCTCCAGTGATAAGCAGAAGTTCACTTGCCCATCCTGGAGGTTCTGCAGATTTCAACATGGACAGGGGGCAAACCTCAACCTGGACTTAACAGAGCATCCAAACCACCAACCCATCCCAACTGCCAAACTGGACATAACAGAGCATTCCAACCACCAACCTGGATAGGGCCTCCCCAACCTGAACATAACAGAGCATCCCAACCACCAACCTGGATAAGGCCTCCCCAACCTGGACATAACAGCATCCCAGCGACCAACCCAGACATTACAAAGCATCCCAACCTCCAACCCAGACATAACAGAGCATCCCAACCACCAACCTGGATAGGGCCTCCCCAACCTAAACACAACAGAGCATCTCAACCACCAACCTGGATAAGGCTTCCCCAACCTGGACATAACAGCATCCCAGCCATCAACCCAGATATAACAAAGCATCCCAACCCAGACATAACAGAGCATCCCAACCACCAACCTGGATAGGGACTCCCTAACCTGAACATAACAGAGCATCCCAACCGCCAACATGGATAGGGTCTCCCTAACCTGAAATTAACAGAGCATCCCAACCCCCAACCTGGACCTAACAGAGCAACCCCCAACCCAGGCATAACAGAGAATCTCAAACCTGGAGAGAGGACACCCCCAACATGGACATAGGGCAGCATCCCTCCCTTGACCTAGACAGGGCCTCCCAACCTGGACACAATAGAGTATCCCTCTCCCAACATGGACATAACAAAATATCCCTCCCCCGACATGTACAACCTCCCTCCACCTTCCTCCTAAAAAGGTGCCTTCCTTCCCCCTCAGCCTGGGCAGGGGGTGTCTCCCCTTTCCTAAACCCGAAAACCAGGTATCTCTCTCTCCCCACCAGCCAGGACAGCCCCTTATATCACGCCTTCCTTTAGGCTTGTTATGGCACCTCTCTCCCACAGCTGAGGTCACAGGTTGTGCTGGATTTTGGGGCTTCTGAGAAGATTTAATTTTTTTTTCTTTCCGTTTAACTTTATGTGATGTCTAATGTCAGCTCTTCATTCACACACATAATTCTATTTCCCACTCTTAGTGAAATTCTTTCTATAGAATGTAGGGCACTGCCTGAGCCCTCCACACTCTGCCCACCTGCACTGTCTGAGCCCTCCACACTCCGCTCACCTGCACTGCCTGAGCCCTCCGCACTCCACCCACCTGCACTGTCTGAGCCCTCCGCACTCCGCCCACCTGCACTGTCTGAGCCCTCCGCACTCCGCCCACCTGCACTGTCTGAGCCCTCCGCACTCCGCCCACCTGAGCCCTCCGCATTCTGCCCACCTGCACTGTCTGAGCCCTCCGCACTCCGCCCACCTGCACTGCCTGAGCCCTCCGCACTCTGCCCACCTGCACTGCCTGAGCCCTCCGCACTCTGCCCACCTGCACTGTCTGAGCCCTCCACACTCCACCCACCCGCACTGCCTGAGCCCTCAGCACTCCGCCCACCTGCACTGCCTGAGCCCTCCGCACTCCGCCCACCTGCACTGCCTGAGCCCTCCGCCCACCTGCACTGTCTGAGCCCTCCGCACTCCGCCCACCTGCACTGCCTGAGCCCTCCGCACTCCGCTCACCTGCACTGCCTGAGCCCTCCGCACTCCACCCACCTGCACTGTCTGAGCCCTCCGCACTCCGCCCACCTGCACTGTCTGAGCCCTCCGCACTCCGCCCACCTGCACTGTCTGAGCCCTCCGCACTCCGCCCACCTGCACTGCATGAGCCCTCCACACTCCGCCCACCTGTACTGCCTGAGTCCTCCGCACTCCACCCACCTGCACTGCCTGAGCCCTGCACACACTACATTTCCTGACCCCCGTCTGATGATCCCACACTTCGCAGACACCTTCACCCCCTGCACTGATCCCGGGCTGCTGTATTCAGCACCTGGAACCTCCTGAGCCGGAACACACCACCTGTGCGGACACCTGACCAATCACCATTTATCACTGCACTTGAGACACGCCTCCTCACCTGCGCCTATCTCTCAGACCCCGCCCTCGGCCCCGTTCTAGCTGTGTAGAGAATTACCTCCGCGCAGTGAATGGTTAGTGTTGGGCGGGAGTTAACCCTCTCCTCCCCAGGCGCCCGTATTCCTTCCCGGTCGTACACCTAGCTGGCTGGCGGGCGGGGAAATGGTTAATGAGAGGAGGCGTGGCCGGGCGCTCTGTGATTGGCCGCTCTCCGTCCCTGTTCTGCATGTCCCCGCCCCGCGGGCAGCAGCGATCAGCGCAGAGCGAAGTGCGGCTCTCCGGGAGGATGAGCGGCTGATTCTCATCATGAGCCCCGCTGAGGGCTCCGGCTGCTGCCGCCTCTGGATCGTGCTGTGGGGCTGCAGCGCTCTGGCCGGGACCCTCTGCCACCAGCCCGTCTCCATCTACCGAACACCGGGCGCCCTGCGAGGAGGACACGGTGAGTATGGCGGGGGACAGGTGAGAAGGGACAGGGGGGTGTTAGAGGGGGACAGGTGAGAAGGGACAGAGGAGAACAGGGGGTGTCAGAGGGGGACGGGTGGGAAGGGACAGGGGGGTGTTAGAGGGGGACAGGTGAGAAGAGACAGAGGAGAACAGGGGGGTGTTAGAGGGGGACAGGTGAGAAGGGACAGAGGAGAACAGGGGGTGTCAGAGGGGGACGGGTGGGAAGGGACAGGGGGGTGTTAGAGGGGGACAGGTGAGAAGAGACAGAGGAGAACAGGGGGGTGTTAGAGGGGGACAGGTGAGAAGGGACAGAGGAGAACAGGGGGGTGTCAGAGGGGGACGGGTGAGAAGGGACGGGGGTGTCAGAGGGGAACAGGGGGGTGTCAGAGGGTACGGGTGAGAAGGGACAGGGGGTGTCAGAGGGGGACAGGTGAGAAGGGACAGAGGAGAACAGGGGGGGTAACAGGGGGGTGTCAGAGGGGGACGGGTGAGAAGGGACAGGGGGGTGTCAGAGGGGAACAGGGGGGTGTCAGAGGGTACGGGTGAGAAGGGACAGGGGGTGTCAGAGGGGGACATGTGAGAAGGGACAGGGGGTGTCAGAGGGGGACAGGTGAGAAGGGACAGGTGGGTGTCAGAGGGGGACAGGTGAGAAGGGACAGGGGGGTGTCAGAGGGGGATGGGTGAAAATGGACAGGGGGGTGTTAGAGGGGGACAGGTGAGAAGGGACAGGGGGTGTCAGAGGGGGACAGGTGAGAAGGAACAGGGGGGTGTCAGGGGGGTATCAGAGGGGGATGGGTGAGAAGGGACAGAGGGGGGCAGGGGGTGTCAGAGGGGTACAGGTGGGAAGGCATGGGGGTGTCAGAGGGGGACAGGTGAGAAGGGACAGTGGGGTGTCAGAGGGGGGCAGGGGGTGTCAGAGAGGGACAGTGGGGTGTCAGAGGGGAACAGGGGGTGTCAAAGGGGGACAGGTGAGAAGGGACAGTGGGTGTCAGAGGGGGACAGGTGAAGAGGGACGGGTTTTCAGAGAGGGACAGGGGATATGAGAAGATGAAGGGGGAGTTGTCATAGGAACAGGTAAGGGGAGACAGGTGTCAGAAAGGGACAAGTTAGGGGAGACAGAGGGTTGTCAGGGGTTATGAGAAGAGGAACAGAGGTGGGTGTCCTAGGAACAGGTAAGGTGAGACAAAGAGGGTGTCAGAGGGGGACAAGTGGGGGGAGATGGGGGAGTCAGCGTGACAAATTAGGGGAGAAAGGGGGTATGAGAAAAGGAACGGGGGTGTCATAGGAACAGGTAAGGGGAGACAAAGGGGTGTCAGGGAAGGACGGAGGAGGGGTGTCAGAGGGGGACAGGTGAGGGGAGATGGGGAGGGGGTGTTGGAGGGGGCAGGGAGTATGAGAAGAGGAAGAGGTGAGAGGAGACGGGAGATATCTGAGGGACAGGTGAGGGGAGAAGGGGTAGGGAGATTAACAAAGGCACAGGTGTGACAAGATGGGTATGAGAGGGGGGCAGGTGTGGGTAAACAGGGTGTCAGAGAGATAGATTTGGGGGGGGGGGTAGATGGACAGGTCAGGGTAGACAGAGGGGGATTTAAGGGATAGATGAGGAGCTGCTAGAGGGGTATTAGAGGAACAGGTGGGAGGAGTCAGGGAACGTGAATTAGGTGATGGTAGTCAGAGGGGTGTCAAAGGGACAGGAAAGGGTAGCTTGATTAAAGGGTGGGGGGGGGGATGTCAGGGGTACAGGTGAGGTTATCTGTGGGGTGATGGAGGGACAGAAGAGTGTAGCTGGAAAGGCATTAAGGAAAGCCGGGACATGGACTGATGAAGGGTTCAGGGGGTGTCAGAGTGACAGGGTAGAGGGGACACAATATTCAGGTATAGGTGGGGCAACATGGATGGATGGGGGGGGGGGGGGGGGGCATGAATGGGTAAATATTATATGTGATCAGGAATGTATAGCTACAGATGAATTGATTATAGGTAGTGTACAGTACAATGGAAGGTGTAATCAGGGTCTCTGTTCTGGTAGGAGGACCCAGGAGGTACAGTATGTGGAGGAAATTGACCTATAGAGGATGTATAGGTGGGGATTGGACTGTATCTAATCTATACATTAGAGGAAGCGGGTGACAGATATATGTTGTTGAGAGTAGGACAGAAGCCAGTCTTTTTTTTTTTTTTTTTCTTTTCTTAACCCTTCTTATATTTGCTACAACTGACTGTCCAACCTTGCCCCGTTCTGTGTGTAGCCTTATGTGTGTTTTACAGTGAAAAGCAATACAATCTGTATCCCTTTACAGTGAGGGGGTGGTATATTCTGGGACCCTATATATTAGAGGCTTCCTATGTAGTGAAGGACAGTATGCTCACAGTTACTATACAGTAAAGGGTAAAATATTCTTTATCCCTGTACACTGAACTTCACTATATTCTGTACAACGAAGGGCAGGATACTGCATATCATTATTTGATATACTCGGAATCTCTATACAGTGAAGAACAGTGTAGTATATTTTGTATCTCTGTATTGTGTAGGGCAGTATACTCTGTAGCCCTATATGGGAAAGGGCAGTATACTCTCTATGCCTATTCAGGATAGGGCAGTAAATTCCCCCATATAATGGGACGGGTAGTATACTATGTATCTCATTAGAGTGAAGGGCAATATATGTTGTATTTCTATACAGTGAAAGTAGTATATGTTGTATTCCCATATGGGGGAAGGGCTGTATACTCTGTATCCCTATATGGGGAAAGGCTGTATAGTCTGTATCCCTTTATGGGGAAGGGCTGTATATTCTGTATCCCTATATGTGAAAGGGCTGTATATTCTGTATACCTATATGGGGAAGGGCTGTATATTCTGTATACCTATATGGGGAAAGGCTGTATAGTCTGTATAGTCTGTATGGGGAAAGGCTGTATAGTCTGTATCCCTTTATGGGGAAGGGCAGTATATTCTGTATCCCTTTATGGGGAAGGGCTGTATATTCTGTATCCCTATATGTGAAAGGGCTGTATATTCTGTATACCTATATGGGGAAGGGCTGTATATTCTGTATACCTATATGGGGAAAGGCTGTATAGTCTGTATGGGGAAGGGCTGTATAGTCTGTATCCCTGTATGGGGAACGGCAGTATACTCTGTATCCCTATATGGGGAAGGGCAGTATACTCTGTATGGGAAATGGCTGTATAGTCTGTATCATCTGTATCCCTGTATGGGGAAGGGCTGTATAGTCTGTATCCCTATATGGGGAAGGGCTGTATATTCTGTATCCCTATATGGGGAAGGGCTGTATATTCTGTATCCCTATATGGGGAAGGGCTGTATATTCTGTATCCCTATATGGGGAAGGGCTGTATATTCTGTATCCCTATATGGGGAAGGGCTGTATATTCTGTATCCCTATATGGGGAAGGGCTGTATATTCTGTATCCCTATATGGGGAAGGGCTGTATATTCTGTATCCCTATATGGGGAAGGGCTGTATATTCTGTATCCCTATAAGGGGAAGGGCAGTGAATTCTGTATCCCTGTATGGGGAAGGGCAGTATACTCTGTGTGAGAAATGGCTCTATAGTCTGTATCCCTGTATGGGGAAGGGCTGTATAGTCTGTATCCCTGTATGGGGAAGGGCTGTATAGTCTGTATCCCTGTATGGGGAAGGGCTGTATAGTCTGTATCCCTGTATGGGGAAGGGCTGTATAGTCTGTATCCCTGTATGGGGAACGGCTGTATAGTCTGTATCCCTATATGAATAATGGCAGTATAATCTGTATCTCAATAGAGTGAAGAGCAATATATGTTGTATTTCTATACAGTGCAGGGCAGTATGGTGTGCGGGATGCTGTCGCTGATCTTGGTAGCAGTGCAATCTCTGCAGCGTGACAGAGACGTGGGATCACTGTTTGTGTTTTAATTGGATTAGTAGTTGGAATTTTCAGTGTTCTTGTTTGGTTTGGATTAATCAATCTCCTTTATTGTATACAGATAGGAGATCTAAACGGCTCGCTTCCTTTTAAATACATCTCACTCTAATAAAAATCCTCTTTTACTTAATAATTAATAACTTTGTGAAATATCAATGTGGCTCCATTGATAGAGATACTCGAGCCTTGTGTTACCGGATGGGGCAATACATTGTAGCTCTCAACGCTTTCACTGGACGTAAAGAGAAATCCTTCATACATCCCTTTTAGTCATTTTATTTGCTCTTTATTTAACGTCTTAACCATCAAAACTATAGCAGAATCCGGGAGATGTGATAGACCAGCGATAGGCTGCATCCTACCCCCCCCCCCCCCCCTCAATAGAACAGCGCTCATTACAGTGTGGATCTAATGAATAATGATGTGTTTAGGCAATTATTATGGATCCGATGCATAATTAAAAAGATGACGGAGCCGATGAGAGCAGCAACCCGTCTGGTGTCTCCGGTAGATGGGTAATAATATTTATGGACGATGATTTTAAGAGGTGCGACTGAAATATAAATACATGTATGGAAAATATAGTTCTTTAAATATATAGTTTAAAAATATATTGTGTACATTTTGTATACATTTACATGTTTTCATTTATTTGCCAGAAACCCTTTATTGGAAGTATACTTGAACAGCTGAATTATTTTTTTTGCTGTTTTAACATTTTGTAAGATTTAGAAACCCATCAGGGCAGGTGTGATTTTTTTATTTTTTTTTTTTTTTTTTTTAAATTTTTTTTTTTTTTAAATTTAAATAAGTTTGGTTATTCCGCCTTGTCACTTACATCTGCAGCTGCCGTGTCTGATATTCTCCCCCCCCCCCCTCCCAATATGGATCAAGTGCCACCTGTGAGAGCACAGGCGCTCCTAACCAATCAGAGTGTGGCACACATCATGAAGGGGGTAGTAGTTATGTGTGGGAGGGGGCTGAGGATGGCAGTGTGGGGCATCAAATGTCTGATGCTTGCTTTTACTCCCTGCCGTGATTAGTTAGGTCAGGCATTTTCTTTAAAATATTCAGGTTTGTTTCGATGGAGTTGAAGTTGGCATGACAGAAGATGGGTCACTTTTTTTGGCTCTTTTGCTTCCTGGCACACGTTATTTTTAGATTATTGATATTGAGCAACAAGACAATATTCATCTATTTTTACTCCATGTTCTTTCCATTTTCTGCTCCCTCATATATTTTTGTCATTTACACATTTGTTCCTCCTCCTCCACCCCACTCCATATGCTAACTCATTCTCATCTGTTTCTGCTAACTTTTCTCTCCCATGAGCTGCTTTCATTCTTCTATCAGTGCTCTTTCCCTACTACCCCCTCTCCTCCTTCCATCTCATGGCTTTTACCCCCTCTCCTCTTCCTCCTCTCTGTGTGCTCTCTCTTCCTCTGTTACCCCCTCTCCTCCTCTCTCTGGGTGCTCTCTCTTCCTCTGTTACCCCCTCTCCTCCTCCTCCACTCTCTGGGTGCTCTCTTCCCCTGTTACCCCCCTCACTCCTCCTCTCTCTGTATGCTCTCTCTTCCTCTGTTACCCCCTCTCCTCCCCTCTCTGTGTGCTCTTTTTCTCTGTTACCACCACTTCTTTCTCTGTATGCTCTCTCTTCCTCTGTTACCCCCTCTCCTCCCCTCTCTGTGTGCTCTCTTTTTCTCTGTTACCACCACTTCTTTCTCTGTGTGCTCTCTCTTCCTCTGTTACCCCCTCCCCTCCTCCTCTCTCTGGGCGCTCTCTTCCCCTGTTACCCCCCCCACTCCTCCTCTCTCTGTGTGCTCTCTCTTCCTCTGTTACCCCCACTCCTCCCCTCTCTGTGTGCTCTCTTTTTCTCTGTTACCCCCACTCCTCCCCTCTCTGTGTGCTCTCTTTTTCTCTGTTACCCCCTCTCCTCCTCTCTCTGGGTGCTCTCTCTTCCTCTGTTACCCCCTCTCCTCCTCCTCCACTCTCTGGGTGCTCTCTTCCCCTGTTACCCCCCCTCACTCCTCCTCTCTCTGTATGCTCTCTCTTCCTCTGTTACCCCCTCTCCTCCCCTCTCTGTGTGCTCTTTTTCTCTGTTACCACCACTTCTTTCTCTGTATGCTCTCTCTTCCTCTGTTACCCCCTCTCCTCCCCTCTCTGTGTGCTCTCTTTTTCTCTGTTACCACCACTTCTTTCTCTGTGTGCTCTCTCTTCCTCTGTTACCCCCTCCCCTCCTCCTCCTCTTTCTGGGCGCTCTCTTCCCCTGTTACCCCCCCCACTCCTCCTCTCTCTGTGTGCTCTCTCTTCCTCTGTTACCCCCACTCCTCCCCTCTCTGTGTGCTCTCTTTTTCTCTGTTACCCCCACCCCTCTCTCTGTGCGCTCTCTCTTCCTCTGTTACCCCCTCTCCTCCTCTCTCTGGGCGCTCTCTTCCCCTGTTGCCCCCCCCCCCACTCCTCCTCTCTATGCATTTCTCTTCCTGTTAACCCCTCCTTTTGTCTCTGTCCTTTCTCTTCCTGTTACCCCTTCTCTGTCTGTGCACTCTTTTCCTCTGTTATCTCTTCTCCTTCTCTCTCCACTCTTTTCCTCTCCTCTCTCTGCACTCTTTCACCCCCTTTCCTGCTCTCTTCATCCCCTCTCTGCGTTCTCTTCCCCTTTTTACCTTCTCTTCTCCTGTCTCTGCTTTTATTCATTCTGTTACCCTTTCTCCTCTCTTTACCCCATTTTCATCTGTTACCCCCTATCCTCTCCTCCTCCTCCACTCTGCTCTCTTTCTCTGTTACACTCTTTCCTCCCCCTCCTCTCTCTGCCCCCTCTTCTGTTACCCTCTCTCTTTTTCCTCTCTTGGTTGTCGCTTCCTCTGGTATGCCTCTCATACTCCTCTTTCTGCTGCTCTCTCTCCTCCTTCTCCTCTCTTACCCAGTTTCTTTATTATTCTTAATCCTCTCTTTGCTCTCTTACTCTTACACCCTCTCCTTCTCCTCCTCTCTCTGCCCCTTCTTCATCTGTTACCCTTCTCATTGTGTTTCGGTTAGTCTGCGCCCCCCTGTTGTGGGGTAGACAGGAGTCTCATCTGGGATTGCTGGGAGCACCAGGAAAGAATCGTCATTCTGCAGTATTCCTCTCTGAAATAATTAGCTCTATTTGGGTAATGAGTATAGCGCATATATATGAGTATAGCGCTCAGGAGCTGATCTATGTATGGGTCTGGGAATGTCTCCTGTGTCGCTGCTAAGTATATAACGTGGTGTGTGAACTGAAACATTCTGTACGTATAATGAGGCAGCTGGATAGAGATGACATGTTGTCGTCATTTTGAGAACGGTGGAAGAGTGAGGCAGTCCTACTGATCTGCGATTTTATACTTTTAGATCGTGGTAGGACTGATTTCAATGCTAAGTTTGCCTAATAAACTATCGTGTAAATTGAAGTTAACCAGAGCAACCAATGCCAGCTAATCGCTCTTTGTCCTGAACTGAAGATGCTGCTCATTGCATTTTTACAGAGCCTTTAACAGGTTGCTCCACCCAGAACTGATCATTTCAAATTTGGTGGATAAGAGCGTCAAACCGTTGTAATGACTTCATTAATATCTCGTGGACTCCAGTGATCAGATGCACTTGCGTCCCTGAGCAAAAAAACCCCAAAAAACTGACAGTCCTGTCTAAATATTGGCCCCAGTATGTGTATGTATGAATGTGAGTTAGGGACTTTAGATTGTAAGCTCCTTGACGGCAGGAACTTATCTATCTATCCTATCTATCCTATCTATCCTATCTATCCTATCTATCCTCTCTATCCTCTCTATCCTATCTATCCTATCTATCCTATCTATCCTCTCTATCCTCTCTATCTATCGCTGCAGAAATTGACAGTGCTATGTAAGTACCTGTAATAAATTCAGAAATAATTCCAAGGTGGACAGGAGCAGATCCTGAAGCTACAGCATCTCATTACTGTATTCATAAAAGTCAAGGGTCATTCTGTCCACCAGAATCCACACATAACTGAAATGCCGCTTTTGGGTGCACCATCCATTTAAACGATCTTTAAAAAGATCTACTTGAGCTATAGGCTTGGCACTCTGGGAATGGTGTAATGAATTAAAGAAAGGAGCCCTCTGCCTGGGGAGGCTTACAATCTAAAGGCTATAGGGGGATGGAGGCAAGAGGAAGAGCTTACAATCTAAAAACCTATGGAGGTCAGGAGGATAAAAGAACTTGCATTTAGGAGGCAAGGTGAGGAGCTTAAATGCAGTGGAATATAAAAGAAGACCTTATAATCTGTAGGCTTTTGGGGGACAGGAGGAGTAGAGCTGCCAATCTAAAGGCTATAGGGACAGGAGATGAAGAGCTAACAATCTAAAGGCTTTTGGGGGACAGGAGGAGTAGAGCTGCCAATCTAAAAGCTATAGGGACAGGAGGTGAAGAGCTGCCAATCTAAATGTATGGGGAAAGGAGGGGAGTAAGCTATGGGTGTAGAACGGACCATGTTCAATTAGAAAATGTAATCCTTCTGTAACGATGCCGCAAGAATGGACACCCAGCGCTATTGTGAAGCGTTTTCGCAGAGTTTTTCCTGTAATTAGGATTCTTCCCCTGTGGATCGTGAGCGGCGATTCCACTGTAATCTGCATTTAATTATGGAGGAGAAGCCCAGCAGGTGGAGGGTTGGCGATGTATAGAGTGTAATGTCCCCGGCTGGCAGATTGTCCTCCTCGTGGTCTCACATGTTTGATACTATGTACGTTGATGACACGTTGTTATCCTAGCAGTCTATGAATGTCAATGAACGCCGGAGCCGATAATGACAGGCTGAAATTGTGCTGTGATTTTGTCTGGAGATCGTTTTCTTGTCCCGGGTTTCGGCACCATGCTGGCTGCCTGTGTACCTGATAGTGTTGGAGTGCACTTAATATTCGGACATGTTGGAGAGAAGTGTGTGTGTGTGTGTATGTTGGAAAGTTTTGACACTCTGACAGATATGCAGTTATCCATCACATTACTGTCCTTACTGGTGAGCACACTCAAATTGTCCTTCTGTCGCCAGTGCGCATGCATCCTACCCTCTTGTCACCGGTCTACAGGGCTGTCATTGCTGCCGCTGTGTCACCGGTGTGCACACTCCAGCTCTGATATCCACTCTGTTGCCAGTGCGCACTCTGCCTACCCCCTTGTCACCAGTCTGCAGGGCAGGTACTGCTGTCCCTGTATCGCTTGTGTGCACACTTCAGATGTCCCTCTGTTGCCACTGCATGCCATCTACCCCTACTTTACCAGTCTACAGGGTTGTCACTATGTTTCTGGCACACACTCCAATTATTATTATTTTTTTTTTTGTCACCAGTGTACATGCTGCCTGCCCCCTTGTCACGGGTCATCAGGGCTGTCGCCACTGTCCCTGTGTCAGCTAAAGTGTCCACTCTGTCTGTGTGCACTCTGCCTACCCCGTTGTCACTGGTTTACAGGGCTGTCCCTGTGTGCACCCTCAAATTGTCCATCTGTTGCCACTGTGCATGCCACCTACCCCCTTGTCAACGTTGCACAGAGCTGTTACTGCTGCCCCTTGTGCATTTACCGCTTGTCCCTCTGTCACCGGTGTGGACGCTTCCACTCTGGTGTCCACTCTGTTGCCCGTCTGCACTCTGCTGACACCTTTGTCACCGGTCTAGAGGGCAGTTACTGCTGTCCCTGCATTGCTGGTATGCACACTCTCTAGATGTCCGTCTGTTGCCAGAGCGCATGTCGCCTACCCCCATGTTACCAGTTTACAATGCCTGCCCCCTTGTCACCAATGTCCCTCTGTTGCAGCGTTGCCAACCTACCAGATTGAAATTAACTGTCACGACACCCAAAATTTACTGGCACCGTCAAGTTATTACTGACATTTCCAAAAGTTGCAAAATTACATTATAAGTGCGCATTTCAGTATATAGGCTACAGACCAGTACAATATGCAATTAGCAATGTGATTTAAGGTAGATATTAGGGAAAAAAAAAACATATTTCCTATTTTTTATTTTCTATATAGTAAGTAGCGCAGGGACAGGACTCAGGGGGCAAGAAATTAGAATGGGCGGCACACACACACATGAAATTGACTCTCACAGTGACACTGACAGCAGTGTGCAGCAGTGATACCGAGACAACACGTTCCCTCCTGAGTCAGTCTCTCTCCATGCCAGGTGGTCCTTTCAGTCCACTCCCAGTTCAAACAGCACTGACAGTCCCACCGCCGGCTTGCCTTGCTCCTGTCCCGTAACGAGGCTCCAGTCGCTCCGCTCGGCTCCCTTGCACAATGACGTCACAGGACACACTCGGGCACTGCCTTTACCAGACCCGCCCACCACTGTAGCAGGCACTCTGGTCTCGGCCAGCTCCAGATCTGAGCCAAGTGTCACAGCCATATTTCCTGTCACTGGCAGAAGAAAAGTGCCCATTTTTTTTGTACTGGCTGCCAGTAAAAAAAATACCGACGGTTGGCAACACTGCTCTGTTGCTACTGTGCATACTCCACTTGTCCTTCTGATGCTGGTGTACTTGCCACCCATCACCAGTGTACAGGACTGTCCCTCTGTCACTGGTGTGCGCATGCTTCACTTGTCCCTCTGTCACTGGTGTGCTCATACCTCACTTGTCCCTCTGTCACTGGTGTGCGCATGCTTCACTTGTCCCTCTGTCACTGGTGTGCTCATACCTCACTTGTCCCTCTGTCACTGGTGTGCTCATACCTCATTTGTCCCTCTGTCACTGGTGTGCACACGCCTCACTTGTCCCTCTGTCACTGGTGTGCGCATGCCTCACTTGTCCCTCTGTCACTGGTGTGCGCACACCTCACTTGTCCCTCTGTCACTGGTGTGCGCACGCCTCACTTGTCCCTCTGTCACTGGTGTGCGCACGCCTCACTTGTCCCTCTGTCACTGGTGTGCGCACGCCTCACTTGTCCCTCTGTCACTGGTGTGCGCACGCCTCACTTGTCCCTCTGTCACTGGTGTGCGCACGCCTCACTTGTCCCTCTGTCACTGGTGTGCGCACGCCTCACTTGTCCCTCTGTCACTGGTGTGCGCACGCCTCACTTGTCCCTCTGTCACTGGTGTGCGCACGCCTCACTTGTCCCTCTGTCACTGGTGTGCGCACGCCTCACTTGTCCCTCTGTCACTGGTGTGCGCACGCCTCACTTGTCTCTCTGTCACTGGTGTGCGCACGCCTCACTTGTCCCTCTGTCACTGGTGTGCGCACGCCTCACTTGTCCCTCTGTCACTGGTGTGCGCACGCCTCACTTGTCCCTCTGTCACTGGTGTGCGCACGCCTCACTTGTCCCTCTGTCACTGGTGTGCGCACGCCTCACTTGTCCCTCTGTCACTGGTGTGCGCACGCCTCACTTGTCCCTCTGTCACTGGTGTGCGCACGCCTCACTTGTCCCTCTGTCACTGGTGTGCGCACGCCTCACTTGTCCCTCTGTCACTGGTGTGGACACTTTACTTGTCGTTGAGCACCAGAGCCAATAATGACAGGCTGACATAGTGATATGTTTTGTCTGGAGACCGTTCCGGCACCAAGAACCTAGAATTTGAGGGCCAGTCATGCCAATCCCCTGGGGGTGCTCCAGCCTTCTTATAGTCTGAGCCGCTCTCCCCTGCGGGTGTTGTACACGCGGCTGTCTATCACTTTGTCAGCGTTTGTGAATAATTATCTGGTAATTGCAGCTTCTGTAGAAGTCGTTAATTAGCTCCCTGCAATCGGCTTGTCCGTTCAGACCATTGAACAAAAAACCCCCATGTGTTCTGCGCAGAGACGGCGAGGGGTTAATATAAGCCGCGGACAGTGGCGCCCCCTGCAGCTAGTTGCGCCCCCCAATATTTTTTATTCTTTTTCTTCCAAACCGCTATTTATCTCCTTTGATAAAGTGACAACATCATTAGGGACTGCTCAGGATTGGAGAGTGAGGAGATTTTCTGGATAATTTAACATTTTGTCAGGCTAATATTTTTCCCGATGCGCCAACCTCTCTCCTCGCCGTTAATAGCCACTTGCCGACAGCGTCCCGTGTCATGTCTGAGCGAAGGGTTAATGGATGTCACATGTCTGAAGAGGTCTCAGGATTGACCGGGGGGGGGAATGCCAGGTCTGCATGGCGAGATCGCCTCTGGGCCGATGAGCGCTCCACGGCAGTAATTAGACCCGGAGCTCCTCTGTGATACATGCAGCAATCTTACATTCATAATTACACGCCGACGAGCCGATTATTTTTATTTACTTCTCCCTTCAATCTCCTTTTGTGCGGCTCGTACAGCGAAACATCCCGAGAGCTCCGAACAGACAGGCCGTAACCACCTCTCCGCGTACATTATTAAAGATGAACTCCCAGGCAGATATGAAAGACACAAATTAATGCAGCTCTGTAATCATTAATTTTTATTTTTTAATGCAATGGGTTTCAGGTCATATACACATCTCCTGCAGTCCCTGTACAATAGGGCTTCATCGGCGGCGGAAGAAAGCAGCACAAGGAGCCAACCGGTTCATGTGCTAATAAGAAGCATGCTGATTGGAGCAGAGAACACAGAGAGAAGCTCATCCCTGTGATACTTCTCTCACTGTCCAATCATAGGCTGGGGTGGGTCCAAGACAACCTGAGCTCAGTAGAAACGGGTTGAATGATGCTGGACTGAGGACATCTAGTGGCAGAACAAAGTACCGTGGGGGAAATCTCTGGATTGAAGGTGAATATTGCAGCAAAAAGCTGGTTTTGTTATTTTATTTCATGGGCTATTCATGTGCGTCTTTTTGTCTTTGGATGGAACTCTGCTTTAATATAAGTATCATTTATTGATAGGTGAGCGCTGTGAACAGCCAGAAATCTGACCATGGCTGCTGTTAGGCTAAAGACGTTATTGATGGAATTTGCTCTGCTGGGTAACACCCGGTGAGACGCCGCCACATTTTGTGTAGCCAGTTCTGGAAACTTTTCTGTAGAACATGCTCCTCTCATTTTAGGTTTGCTATGGAATGAAGCTCGTACGTGTTATAAGGGCAGCATTACTCTCTGTCCTCTCTTGTCTGCATTCAGAAGTCTTGGAAGTATTTTTTGGCTCAACCAATATAATGACACAAATCTGCATTTACACCTAACCACTGGCCAGCTGAAAGTTGAAATCAGGCTTGCAGTAGTGGCTACTCTATGAACTTATGGACCAGAGAAGGTTCAGGTTCAGTTTTAAAATGTGCTGACATTCGCTTTACAGTGTGGTTGTCAGGGCTGGGTTCAGCCCTTCCTTCTCAGAGCTGGCTGCTCAGCTGTCGGCTAATTGCCAACTCCTATCTCTCCACAGTTACTCAGCTGTTGATGATTTCCTGCTCATCAGTATTGCCTACTAAGACCTGGTTCACACAGGGGCGACATGTCAGGTGACTTAGCCGCCTGACAAGTCACGTTCCGCTCTGTACAATGAAACTGTTCTAATAGGAGCGACTCAAGTCGCTCTGACTTAGAAAAAGCTTCCTGTACTACTTTTGGGGCGACTTGCATTGACTTCTATACTGAAGTCGCGTGCAGGTCGCCTCTGAGTCGCGCTGCAAGTCCTGCTGCCCCTGTGTGAACCGGCTCTTAAGCCGTCCAGTCGAGAGTATCTCTGCGTTCGCCTTGGTCAACATCACAGAGACATTCTTCTGCGGTCCTGTTTAAAGACTTGCTTTGCTGACATCCCTTCTGGCTCAAGATCTTGCTTGCTGTTCCACTACATTGATACCTGACTTCTGGCTTGACTGACTATCCGTTCCGGTTACTGAACTTTGGCTATGTTTTGACTACGTTTGTTCTTTTTACTTTTATTATTAAACAAGCGTGATTTAACTGTATTTCTGTCTCGGTCTGATTTCATGGTTTCTGACAGTGGTCTATAGAGCGAAGAGGGCAGGGTAATGACACAGTGTCTGCGTATCCTTATTATGCCACACAGCCAGGGAGATCATAAAAGCCTGTACATGATCTCACAAATCTGTATGATGGAGATGCTTGGCCGGAGTTCCCCTGTTATGCGCTACAGTGCTGTCTGGTAATCAATTCTTTGCTTGACTGACGATGGAAGGTCGTCTCCAGGAAAAAAATGTATTTGCACCAATTGGCAGTGTATGAAATGCGTCCCAATGTCCCTCCTAAATTTCTGTGCTGGATTGAGTCGGTGTATCTGTGGCGTGTGGCCCGTCGATTGGATGATGGACGCTGCAGCGCGGTCTTTGTCATATCCCAGGCAGCACAGATGTTTGGCTCCATTCACATGAAGTCAAATGTTTTTGGAAAACACTGAAGGAATCTGAAAAGATAAAGCTTCAGAAGGTCGACTTCATTGTCCGCTCTTGTCCAGGCTGAATGCTGTGTGTTTGGGCTGAACAGATCCTGGAGACAATGTGCCCGAAAGATTCCAACTTCTGATATCTTTACTGGGAAATGCTGAGAGCTCAGTGCTAATCAGCTTGTTGGTTTTGGGGTTACCCCCCCCCCCCTTTTTCTAGTAGGTACTCCTGAGGCTGCCCCTTGTCCTCCCATGGCCTCCTACTGCTCTTTTCCCCCACCCTTCATTCCTGGACTGAAACTCTCAGGACTAGCCGCTGTCTGCCCACCCGCCCCCTGCCCTGAATTGGATTCTTGGGGTTGCTTTTGTCTGCCACTACTTCCCCCCTGACTGGACTCCAAGGGCTGACCCGACACCCCTAACCATCACCACTACCAAATTGGTTACCTTAGACCATCTGCTGTTCACCCAGACTGGGGGTCCCAAGGCTTCTAGCTGCCCTTCTATGTTATCACCCCCGGATTGGGACTCCTAGGGCCACCTGCTGCCCCCCCCTTCCTTTCACCCCCAGATTAAAAAGCCAGGGGCCACCTACTATTTCACCCAGACTGAAAGTCCCAAGGCTGCCAGTTGCCCTCCCATCTTTTCCCTCCCCAGGTCTGGGACTCCCAGGCTGTCAGCTGACCTCCCAACCCCCCCTCCAAATTGGGACTCCTGGGGCCACCTGCTGCCCACCTGGGCTAGTACTCTCAGAGCCACCTGCTACTTTAAATACACCGCTTTCTATTTCCTCAAATCTATTGTAATAGTATTTAGTGTGTGAGCAGAATTTCTGAGCATCCTTACTCACCTGCCTCATCCCAGCACAGAGCTTGAGGTCCAATCGCAGGCAACAAGCCATAAAGAACATGGCATTCCCCGCATTCCCTTTACTGCACTGGGTTTTTCATCTTGGAGAATTTTGTATGCTAAAGACAAAAGTTTGTTAGTTTTTCTCTTATTTTTTTTAATGTTTAATATTATGATTATAGAGAAGTTGGGAACTCCCATTGGGTATGCAGTGTGTCCTTAATTTACATTTTGGTATCAGAATAGTAGGTCTGTGAAAATCAGAGCCGTGTGTGTATATAGCTGTCCTGAAGCAAAAACAGCTCTTGAACGTTACAATAGGCCACTGCGGCGTATAACGGTCATCGGTTTTATAGCATCTTCCTCTCGCTGAGATATCAATTCTTAATGTAGAGACATTTTCCTCCTGCTCCTTCCCAGCATCGGGGAACCGGCTCGCCAGTCTGAGATTGAAGCTGTAAATCTGATGTTGTCAGGACTGAAATCTGTGCGGGTAACCCACTGGCACAAGACACCGGACTCCTCGAGTCCAAGATAAATTGGAGGTAAACCGTTAAACACACAAGTGAACCCCTGCCAGACACAGCACAGGTCCTGAACCTCCCTGCAGACTTATACTGGCCAGCCTGTGATTGGAAAATGAAGGAACAGATGAGGTCAGTTGAACTGGATGGACTGGTGTCTTTATTCAACCTTATCATCTATGTAACTATGTACAATCTGCCCTCCTGTAGGCATGGTTATAGTGTTAGATTGATAGCACTGTGCAAAACAAGAGCCATGATTGGAACCCCAGTGCTGTATGGGAGATTGCAGGAGGCTGATATAAGGGGACATTGGTCCCCTCAGTGCCTACCAGTGCCGCTAATCAGTACCCTTCAGTACTAATCAGTGCTTCCTAATCAATGCCCACCAGTGCTGCTTCATCAGTGCCACCTTTCAGTGCCCATCAGTGAAGGAGAAAAATTACCTGTTTGCAAAATTTTATAACAAACTATAAAAAATGTTGTGTGTGTGGTGTGTTTTTTTTTTTTCAAAAAATTTTCAGTCTTTTTTTTTGTTTTTTTTGTTTTTTTTTTTTTGTTTAGCAAAAAAACCCCAGTGGTGATTAAATCCCACCAAAAGAAAAAGCTCTATTTGTGTGAAAAAAAATAAATAAAAATGTCATGTGTACAGCTTTGCATGACCGCGCAATTGTAATTCAAAATGCGACAGCGTTGGAATTTGGCCTGGGCAGGAAGCGGGTGAAAGTGCCCAGTAAGCAAGTGGTTAAAGCGACATTAAAGAGGAGGGCCCATTAAAAAAAAAAAATTTAGTCAGCAGCTACAAATACTGCAGCTGCTGACTTTTAATTGGACACTTACCTGTCCCAGGGTCCAGCGATGCGGGGGATCGAAGCTCCGCTCGCCTCCCCCTCCGTTCGGCGGCGCTGGCATTGCAACTGTGGGCTCCGGGCTGTGGCTTCACAGCCGGGCACCCACTGCGCATGCACGAGCGGCGCCGCGCCCCGTGATTGGCCACTCAGTCACCTGGGACCTGTAATGGGTCCCAGGTGATTGACAAGGGAGGGAGCAGAGCCGAGTCCTTCCTGTGCCGAGGGGGAAGTGATGTCACCAGCCCAGGCACTGAAAGAGGCAGACCACGAGGGACCCCCTAGCAACAGGCATTTAGAGGTGAGTTAAAAAAAAAAATTTCCAAATGTTTTTTTTTTATTTTTTTTTTTAGGAATTTTCATGTATTTTTTATTTTTTGGGTGGAACACCACTTTAAAGCTTTATTTATTAACCCATTTTTATTTAAAACTAAAATAAACATGCTATACTTACCTGCTCTGGGGTTTTGCACAGAGCAGCCCGGATCCTCTTCTTCTGAGGTCCACCATCAGCGCTCCACAATCCCCCCCGCCGTTGGAAAGCCGTTTTCCATGGGGGCACCTGTGCATACTCGCTCCAACCGCCCTATCTCTGCCTGTTGACACAGAGTGGATGGCTTTAGAACCACTTTAAAGGGTGTAAAGGT
The DNA here is from genome assembly GCF_042186555.1 of Aquarana catesbeiana. Lineage (NCBI taxonomy): Eukaryota > Metazoa > Chordata > Amphibia > Anura > Ranidae > Aquarana > Aquarana catesbeiana. Next base: position 32,608,795 of record NC_133336.1, read on the forward strand.
AAATAATAACAAACATGCCTATACTTACCTACTCTGTGCAATGGAATCGCATAGCACAGAGCAGCCGGGAACCTCCTCTTTTCAGGCCCCCCGATGGCTCTCCTGGCCCCTCCTCTCTGTCCAGTGCCCCCAATGGGAAGCCGCTTCCCATGAGGGGGAACTTGTGCATGCTCAGACCCGAGTGCCTCTGCTGTGTCCATTGACGCAGACAGAGGGACTAGGGCCCCCCCCCCCCCCCGCTCTATCGTCACTGGTATCGGCTCCCTGTGCCCCAGCAAGACCTGGAATTGAGGGGAGAAACTATCTGCGGACGTACACGTGCTGGATCGAATGAGGTCTTAGGTTAGTAATAGGGGGGCTGAGGGGGGACTATGCTGACACCTAAACATTTTTTTACCTTGATGCAAGGAATGCATTAAGGTAAAAAATGTTTAGACTTTAAGAGGAGTACTGAAGCTATGAACAGCACTCGGATGGCCCCTCCCACCAAATCTGCTTGCCTTGCATAGACAAGCACAGAGAGACACTGAGGACATCACTAAAGCTGGGTATACAGTGTTTTTATTTTTTCCTAGTTCAGCCAGCTAGTTTAACCGCTTCCTGACCACCTCGCGCAGATATACTGCGGCAGAAGGGCACGCACAGGCAGATTAACGCACCTGTACGTTGCCCTTTAAGAGGCTGCTTGCGGGTGCACATGCTCATGCCGGGAGCTCCGTGAATGTGATCGCGGGTCCCGCTGAGTCAATGTCCGCGGGAATACCTGCGATCGTCTCACGGAGAGGAAGAATGGGGAAATGCTGATGTAAACAAACATTTCCCCGTTCTGCCTAATGACAGGACACTGATCACCGCTTCCTGTAATCGGGAGCGGTGATCAGCGTCGTGTCACACATAGCCCATCCCCCCCACAGTTAAAATCACTCCCTAGGACACACTTAACCTCTACAGCGCCACCTAGCGGTTAACACCTTCACTGTCAGTCACATTTACACAGTAATCAATGCATTTTTAATCTCACTGATCGCTGTATAAATGTGAATGGTCCCAAAATAGCGCCAAAAGTGTTCGATCTGTCTGCCATAATGTCGCAGTCACGATAAAAATTGCTGATCGCCGCCATTGCTAGTAGAAAAAAAAAAATTACGAAAAAACACGAAATTCCGGCATCCATACAAGTGATGTGGATGTAGAAATCTCTCCCACTGTGCTATTGTATTCTGACAGCGGGGACTTGGCTCCCCCATTGGAATACACTGATCAGAGCTGCAGCCATTGGCTATGGCGGCTAATAGAATGCTGGTTATCCAACTGGACCGATCAGCTTCTGCGGTAAACACAGATCGCAATTCGGCTGGCCACCTCACTCCTGCACTGGAAATCATCCTGTTTGGGTTTCTCTTACTCCACTCAGCAGAATCACAGTTGTTGCCGTAAAGAAGTTCATTCAGTGCCTGTTACAATGTTGCCGTAATCCATGTTGCATTGTTTGCTGTTACTCCTGATCAGGTGAGCCGCACATGGTGCTTGCCTGTTTATCAGAAACAAAGTTCTGCGTGCAGCTTTCAACTCGCATTAGGGCTCTGCGTCACACGACGCCTCCGTCTGCACGCGCTCAGCCCACCGAAAGCAGCCGGCTTCTTTGTGGAAAAAGTCTCTTCATCCCATTTTAAAAGATCAGTGAATAGCGGAAGACGATTATGCTAAACAAACAGTTTTAATTGAAGAAAATAATACAATAAAGTAATTAGACGGTGGACAAAGCTCGGCGGAAGAGATTTCTGGCCACATGTGTGGGAACGAACGTCCCTCAAACCTGCAGCGGCGGGAGAGGTGGCTGTGCCGCTCCGCGCATTGTCTGCCGGCAGATAAGGGGATTAGCCGGGCTTATTTGTTTTCATGCTGGATTTAGCTAATTCTGCATTACAAATGGGGCTGGTGGAGGTAGCCGAGAGATCGCGCTGCTTTGCCAGGAGCTACATGACGGTCGTACGCTAGTATCTCTCCATCGCGGCAGGTGCCCTCATCTCCGACCATCTTCCTAAATGGAGTTGGCATCTTCAAATACCAGCGTATGCGGGTGCCTGGGCACCTATCTCTTCAAATCTTCCTCCAGCCTGAGCCACACGCCGTTCTGTAACCGCAGCAGTTACAACGCATTAAATGCTGCAAGCTGCAGGACGGTAATGTTTGATGGCTTCTTTCAGACCCCCTCAAAGGGGGGAGGGGGGAGTTCAGAGATTTTAACTTTTTTAGATGTGTATGACCTCCATCAGTTTTAATGTGACTTTTTTAAGCAACAAAAAAGAGAAAAGGCACCTGTATAGCTTATGGTCATAGTTGTACAAAGTGGCCTGCATTACATAAAATAATGTAAAATTATATATATTTTAACACTTCTATTTCTGAAAACATTCTTCATTTACAGCATTTATTTCACACCTGCCCAAAACTTTTGCACAGATATATATATATATATATATATATATATATATATATATATATATATATATATATATATATATATATATATATATATATATATATATAATGAAATAATATAAGAGAAAATCAAATCAATATTTGGTGTGACCACCCTTTGCCTTTTAAAACAACATCAGTTCTAGGTACACTTGCGCACAGTCTTTGAAGGAACTTGGCGGGTAGGTTGTTCTGAGCATCTTGGAGAATTAAGCACATGTGTTCTGTGGATGTCGGCTGCCTTAAATCCTTCTGTCTGTTCATGTAATCCCAAATAGACTATGATGCTGAGATCAGGGCTCCGTGGGGGGGCAAACCATTACTTCCAGGACTCCTTGTTCTTAAAGAGAAACTGCAGTCTGCTCACATAATTTTGTAATAAAAACGTCTTTGCCATTCTGAAACTTCCCTCCAACCACTTTGCATATTGTTTTATATATACTGTGATTCTGTACTTGCCAAATATGCTGCAGAAATCTGCCTCTACTAAGTCTGGCTGCAGCCATGTTAACTGTGGGCAGCTGAAGCTGCTGCCTATTCACTTCCTGGATTTACACAGACACAGAGGCACACCTCCAGCCTTTCATTGGCCCTCTTATGACTCATACCCTCTTCCTGGCAAACTCTCACAAGAGTGAGAGAGAGAGCTGTGCATGATGTCATAAGCCTAGGCTTTTTGCCAGACAAGAAACAGGAAGTGGGCTGTAAAAGGTGTTTACTGGCAGAAAAAAAAAAAAATTCTATCCAAAGTTAAAACAACAAGGGCAGAAGAAAGTTGAAAAAAAATGACTGAAGGTCCAATTTAATTACACTGTAGATAGTTCCTAATGACATTGGCTGTATGTTTGGGGTCGTTGTCCTGCTGCAGAATACATTTGGGGCCAATCACACACCTCCCTGATGGTATGGCATGATAGATAAGTGTCTGCCTGTATTTCTCAGCATTGAGGATGCCATTGACATTGACCAAATCGCCAACTCCATTCGCAGAAATACAGCCCCAAACTTCCACCATGCTTCATTGTTGCCTGCAGAGACTCATTACTGTACCCCTAATCCAGCCCTTCACCAACAAACTGCCTCCTGCTACAGCCAAATATTTCAAATTTTGACTCACTCTAGGTTTTCCTGCACAGTTGAATCGCTTAGCCTTGTTTCCACATCGGAGGTATGGTTTTTTGGCCACAATTCTTCCATGAAGACCACTTCTGGCCAGACTTCTCCAGGCAATAGATGGGTGTACCTGGGTCCCTCTGGTTTCCTCCAGTTCTTTGCTGATAACACTGCTGAACATCTTCTGATGTGGAAGGGAAGTAAGCATGATGTGTCTTTCATCTTCTGCATTGTGTTTCCTTGGCCGACCACTGCGTCTACGGTCCTCATTATTGTCCTTTTTTTGTGCTTCTTCAAAAAAGCTTTAACAGCACATCTTGAAACCCCAGTCTGCTTTGAATGACTGTTTCAACCTACATATGAAATTGATGATTATAAGTACTTGCTTGTTATAATTGGTTGATTGTACACCTGACTCTTGTAAATTGATAAAAATAAACTATTAAAATATATATATTTTTTTTAAAGGCATTCTTACATTACAGCATTTCTTTACACCTGCGTAAAATGGATTCTTGCATACAAACTGATGGGTATTTTCAGTCCAATGAAAAGTAAGATTTACAGTCACACGGATACAAATATATAGATCTTTTCCTTGTAAAAAGCTTCATGAATAGATTGACTGGTTTACCTCATTTTGACATCCCAAGCCCTGATGCAGGGGGTCTCAAGGATCCCAAAAATGAGTTGGCTCATCTTTTGGACATTCTGAAATATTTTGATTGGCACTCTGTTTTTTTTTTATATACATGTTTTAAAAAAATGTATCTGTTGCAAATACTACTTAGTAGCTGTGCCTGTCCAAAGTTAATATACTCCCAACGTGTGGACTATGTATGTAAATCCTTCTATAGAAGATTTACCATTTTAGGATCCAGCTGTAACATACCTGGTAGAAGAAGTGCCTGACATGATGAGGAAGGCCTGTCTTGCACTCTGACTTTGGGCCCCCTGATAGAGTAGAAATGGAGGTGCAGGAGTACAAAGTGGTACGAGTGCCTGTTGGTCTTGATAGCAGCAGGGCTGGATGGACTCTCTTGATCAAGCAGTGGAAGACCGTCAGACCAGGAATGCCGAATGGACACCAGTGAGCAGGAGACAGGAGCAGGCTGGCACTGGCGACAGCAGACCGGTACAGGCTGGTAGCAGTAAGGCCGTGAGCAGGTGGCAGAGGAATATAGACAGGGGCACACAGCAGGCAGTCCAGCAGCGATGGGGGCAGAGTCAGAGGAACCGGTCATACACAGGCAGGCGGATCAGGTGCAGATGCGTAGGCAGGAGCAAAGTCAGGATACAGGCCGAGTCGGTAACAGATCTGTGGAGCAGCAGCAAGGGACACAGGCAGAAGCAAGGTCAAAGTTCAGGAGCTGTCAGGACAAGCTAGGTCAATAACAGTAGCCAGTTGCAGAGTAACAGGTTGTAGGTATGCATGGGAACGCTGTCACGTACCTGATGGTAGAGCCTGATATGCAGGGAGCGGCCTCTCTTTCTCCTCTGATTCTGGCCCCCTGATAGAGCAGACAGGCGGTGCAGAAGTGCAGAGTCGCAACAGGAGACGCAGAAGTGCAGAGTCGCATGAGTGCCTGACGGGTCGTCTTCCTGGAACTGGGAACAGCAGCAGGGGGCACGGTGATTGAGCAGGATTCTCCAGCTGGTGGAAGAGGCAGGTTAAGCAGACCGGGTCATACACTGGCGGGAACGTTAGGAGCAGAAGCAGAGGCAGAAGCGTAGTCAGGACACAGGCCAGGTCGGCAACGGGCTGGCAGCGTGGTAGTAGAAGGAGCAGGCAGGTGTCAAGCCGGGTCAGGTGCAGGCAGCAGGTAGCGGAGTCAAGGCAAGCTGGGTTGGTAAACAGGTACGGGTATCAGAAGTAAGCAGGCAGGAACGCTGTAGAACGGACAGCACTGGATGCAAGAACAGACCAAGTTTAAATAGCCTCTTGGTCATGTGCACACAGGTGCACCGAAGGTGTTCTGGCAGAGGCTGAGGTCACAGGTCGACTTTTCCGTCGGCCATCTTGAGTGCTGGCTGGTATTCCCTGACAGGCTGAGGTCACATGTGGACTTCTCCGTCGGCCATCTTGAGTACTGGCTGGTCTTCCCTGACAAACGCTGTGGAAAAGACAGCACTGAAACCTAGAACCGGCTCAGTTTAAATGGCCTACTTGGCGCCAATGCGAGCATCAGATGGACGTATAAATATGCACGTGCGTGAGCATGTGCACATTTCCTACGTGCATGTAAAGAAACATGAATTAGCCTGTGCGTATGCACATGACGCCGTCCAGAAGAGCCATCTAGTCTGCAGGTGTTCCCTTCCTAACACCAGCATTCCTTGCCTACACCAGTTAAAATGGTCTCCTAATGCGTCAAAATGAGTCTCTTTAAAAAAATACATTGTAAAGAATGTTCCAGTGTAAGCTCTGATTTTGCCTGGTGATGTTCTGAAGGCAAGGTGGAGTGGAGGTCATGAGGTTTGTATTTATATAGTAGAGCCCATCAACACAGAGTGCCTACATCTGCAAAGTAAATAGAATCATATGCAGGGACCTTTGGGTGCTCCATCCATGGCATTTACTGGTGCAGTATGTTTACAGTGACTACACCTTTACTTTTTGAGACAAACTTCCATGTTGCAACTTTGACTGTAGGCAGTTGATTTTATGTTTTAAAAAGGAGCAGAAGTCTTCAATAGATGCTGCAGAATTTTCAGCTTTTTGGGTCAGCAATATTTGGGTGGTACACTGGGAAGGCAGTTACTGATTACTGGATATATAGTATGTATGAAGTACGAGGTATACAGAGAGCTGTGCTTTATTCATGCTATTCCTGTAGTTTGTGGTCAGGGTTTGTTTGTATCTTCTTTCAAAAACACCTTTAATGTCTTATCTTGTATGCTCCTTGTTTACAATGACCTAATTATAGTTGCTTATATTAAAATTAGATCTAGTTTGTATGGGGTTTTTCTGCTGAGAGGCCTTGTGAATCTGCCACTGTATACAAGGTGTGCAGGCATGTGAATGGCTGAAGAGGGCAAATTGGAGCCATAAATTGGGGGCAGCTGTCAATATCACAGAGGGAGGCGCGTGGGCTTGTAGTGTGGAGATGGAGAATAAGTGATGTTTATGTTCCTATTTATACCAATCTGAGATTTTACACTGATGCCTCCAGAATACATCTTCCTGTGATCCAGTGGAGCTCACACTCCAGGGCCCTTACTCTGGCTATACAAGCACAGGTGTGGATGCCAGAGTAAGTTTCAAATTGTGGGTGGAAACTGAAGCCTCCAGAGGAGAACAAATGCACAACATAGTAATGGTTTCCCAACTAGAATAGGACCAAATGGACCCTTGGTGCTGCAAGGCCAACGTACTGCCACAGTGAAATGGAATAGGTAGTTGTAGATATATAGCATGGCTATTGGTATGTGATATTTCAGTAACTATTGAAGTGCAATTCAAAATGGTTTATGTCCACATTGAAGAGGTTTCCCTCACTTCCTGCATGGTCATTGGGACAGGAAATATGAGGCTAATCTGCCAAAAAGATTGAAATAGCGCTCGTAGGATGTAAGGCAATAAAGCCGTAGGACAATGAACAGTGAAAACAATGAAAAAGAATATTTTGCAGCAGCTATCACATGGGTACTAGACCCTGAAATATGGAAAAATGATATAAACAGTGCAAAATACATATATATTCAAAGGTGCTCGATCATAATCATGTGGGAGACAGAGAAGGAACCGATAGTGAAGTACTTATATTGAAAGGTAAAATATGCGCTGGCTAGGCGCTACTTACAAGAAACCAAAACATAACAGGCATCAGCATGGAGCTTCAGGTGTGCTGCTGGTTGGCATGCGTTCCATGGAGGGCGGAAGTGATGTAGTGGTTCGGGAAACCGGAAGTGCGTCAACGCGTTTCACCCATCCTCCAAGGCGTCATCAAGGACATTACTTCCGGTTTCGTGTAATCCAATTTATACCCGAGAGCGGGTCCCTCCTCTCGCACAATCCAATAGTAAATAGCCAATTCCCTTAAGTGTCAAAGCACCAACTTCCTTAATGTGACATCATATCCTGTTACCATCGTATATTCAATAAAGCTTTTAATATAATCAATGTTTACATCTCTGGACAATTTATCTTAAAAATCGTATATCATATTGAATTAATCAACCAATGTTAAAAGATAAAAATATATATGTAAGTAGTGAAAAAAAATGAGTGAAGAAATATAAAAATAAAAAATAAAAATGAAAATCTGAACGAAATAAAAACGAAATCAAATGAATATAAGAATTGAAAATAAAGAGGGAAAAACCCCAATGAAAATGTGATGAGAAAATTTTGATAAAAAATGTACCTTGAAATTGTGTAAATGCCAGTTCAACAAGAAGATATTCTATCTGATTCAATATTAAGGCCCAGCAGACTCATAGTGCCAAATCTGTGGATCCACTGGGTCTCATTCTGTGTGATAGCTTTCTTAAGATTGGATCCCCTCCAGTGTCCCTCCACTCTATCGATTCCACAAAGTCAGACCCCTTGGGTCTCTATTGTGGAACAACCTGAAGTGGTTGGACAAACTGTGGTGTTTGAATCCTCCTTTTTTTTATTCTGTTTACATGCTCCCTCAGCCGGATCCATAGCTTCCTCGTGGTTCTCCCCACAATACTGGAGACCGCAGGGAAAGGGCAGAAGCTATGTAACGTGTGGTCCCACAGGTGATACATTTCTTAATTTCATAGGATCTGCCCTGGGAATGTGAAAACATTTTTTTTTTGGTTTTCCTTTGTCTGTATTTGGAAGTTCTACACAACACATTTGCCACAACAATAAAAAAAAAGTTTGATCTTACTCACATATGGTGGACATGTCCCAAGGTTTGTAGACTTTGGGTCAGGGTTTATACCCTTTTACGCAATATGCTCCACTCCAATCTAAAGAGAGATCCATATGAAGCCCTTCTGTGCAAACCAATCTTGGAACTCCTTCACCCAGAATGTCAATTGGCCCTACACCTTTTCAATGCAACTAAGTTGACCATTGCGCAGTCCTGGTAAACCCCTATATTCAGTTTTGAAGCAGTGAAAAATATAATGATAAATGAGAAATTAATGTCCCTGGCTTCTGACACGCACAGTAAATTTCTTAAAGTCTGGCAACCATGGATATCATACAAACAAACAAACAAACAAACAAACCTCCAGGTTTGATAACTTACTTTTGTCAATCTAGTGGCCTCCGGATGCACCCTCCCCTTTGTAGATTGGACTCTTCTCTCTTTTTTGCCTCTCCTCTTTGTCTCCTTTCTTCTTTTCTCTTTTGATTCCCCCCTATTTCCTGCTGTCAACTTACTCTCTACCATTTTTTTTTTTTTGTGTCTTTTAATGTAATGTCCTTTGTGACTTTTCTCACTAAGGAGTCGACTCACTTATGCTGGTTACCGTGATACGAATCAACCAAACAATTAATAAATTATACCAAATTTTCTATTTATTTCTTTCATTTATAAATATCTTACGGTTGGTATAAGAGTAGATGTACCCTTTTTATGTTGTTCCTTCCTCCTTTATTATTTACTTTAAACACACACCTGATGAACAACAACATTTTGAGACACAGATTACATCTTGTCATGATACAATGTAAGTGTTCTTTGTCTTCATATATATTTTTTTATTTTTTATATTTTTGTAACGATAAATAATGTACCATTAATGTAGCATCCCTCAGTAGGGATCCTCCCTTCATATTCTGTTCAATGTAACCATCTCATTGTTGCATAAGTCTGTTGTATTAATTTTTTTTCTATCACTAAAAACCTTTGTAAAAGAAAAAAAAGTTTCATCTTGAAAAGTAAATTTGTTTTCTGGAGGGATTGATAACATTCCGTGCCAGCTGTAGCCGGAGTGTGGGCGGTTTTGTATAGATGAACTGTGGTTTAGCCGGTAAGAGATAGATAGAGAGATATATAGAGATAGAGATAGAATATATATATATATATATAATATTTATTTATTTATTTTTTGTTCCCTATCTTTGAGCAACAAAAAACAATGCTCTTTAAGTATTTGTTCAAACTGTTTATGTTGCTGAGTGTAGCCTGTCAGGAAGGAGACACCATAATCTATCTTCTTCTCTTTTTTCTTAAATAAAGTCTCTCTCTCTCTCTCTCTCTCTCCATTTTCTAATTCTTTATTTTGTTTTCATTAACCCCTTCCCGCCGACCGTACGCAGATATGCGTACTCGGCTTTCCGGGGTCATACCGGGATGATGCCTGCAGCTGCAGGCATCATCCCGGTACCGTTGTTTCCAGCGAGCGATCGGCTACCCAAGTATAACAACCGATGCGGCTAAAAGCCGCTCGGTTGTTATACCGGAGGAGCGGGAGGGGGCATCCTCCCGCCGCTGTTACCGGGCCTCCCGTGCGATCGGGAGGCCTGGTGTCCAATCGGGAATCTTCGGCGGCTGGGGGCGGGCTGGAACGAAGCTGTGAGCTGCTTCGTTCCAGCTTTCTTCACGTCATGACGTCACTTCCCGTTTACTCGGCTGCCAATGGCGCCGAATTAAAAAAAGTACACAGTATTCAGAATCGCCGTTTTCGGTGATCTGAATACTTTGAAGTGTAAAGGAGGGATGGGGGGTCTTTTAGACCCCCCCATCCCTCCATAAAGAGTACCTGTCACCACCTATTACTGTCACAAGGGATGTTTACATTCCTTGTGACAGCAATAAAAGTAAAAAAAAAAAAAATTTTTTTAAACACAATTTATAAAGTAAAAAAATAAATAAATAAAAAAATTTTTTTTTAAAGTGCCCCTGTCACTGCGAGCTCGCGCAGCGAAGAAAACGCATACGGAAGTCGCGCCCACATATGTTTTTTTTTTTTTTTTTTTTTTCTTTTTTTTGTCCCTTCCATCTCGTAAGCCCCACTAACTAGGACTCGATAACCAAAGGGACCCGTAAGAAGGAAGAAAAAGGACAAAAACACCAACAAAAAATACAAGAAGAGAGGTTTGTAAAAATGAACTTGTGGGCTCCCCGTGCCCATCTTCTACTGACCCAGCCTGTATTGTGTACCAAATTACCTATGCCCTAATACCCCGATCCCCCCCCCCCCCACCTACTCCCTATATGTTTATCCTATACCCTACTAAGCTATATATTTAACTAAAAATGTGCATATCCAGAAACACTTTATTATAGGATCCTTTGCCTGCAAGGATACCAGTTGCCTATATACCTATATTAAGCCCATCCCCCAGTCTATTCCGTGTCTATGCAGATCCCACTATTAATGACTCTTCACTTTCTCTATCCACATCTTCCACATGCTTTCAAATTCCTGAAGATTGCCCCTTTTTATGTACTCCATTCTTTCCCTACCCAAGGTTTCATTCATTGTAGAGATCCAGTCTTTCACGGTGGGGGGCTCCTTTACCTGCCATCTAAGTGCTATCAACTTTCTAGCCTGAAACAGGGCCCGCGTGACAGCTAAGGTAGTACTCAACCTTTCTCCCATCACTCTTCTATGCCCCAGAATACAAACCAAGGCCTCGTTTGCCACTGTCGTACCGAAAATATTTCCCAAGTTCCCAGTCACCTCCTCCCAGTATCTAAACAGCTTGGGACACCTCCACACCATGTGAATGAGATCTCCCGTCCTTCGACACCTGGGGCAGTTGTCATTGGGCCTTCTCCCAAATTTAAAAAGTCTTTTAGGAGTATAATAGGCTCTGTTTAACAGCATTAAGTGTGAGAGTCTCTGTGAAGGGGTCACAGAAACCTGCGCTCCCAACTCCAAAATTCTCGCCCATTGTTCCTGGGTCATTCCTCCCACCTCCTCTTCCCATTTAGCCTTTACCCGAAGGAGTATTTCCCTGCTATTAACCGATTTGCTTAATTGGTCATAAATTCTTGAAATTACCCCTCTAGTGGGGGTTATTTGAATTATGCACTGAAATAGAGGCATCTCTTCCCATCTCGGGGTCTGGGCTTTAAATTGTGCTTTAAGGGCATGTTCCAACCGGACATATAGGAAGAAAGACCCCCGGGGAAGCTTAAACTCCCCAACCAGTTCTGAAAATTTCTTTAACCCAGAGTCGTTATATAATTGACTTAGCTTACTGAGGCCAAGCTTCTCCCACTCTCTAAATATGCCTATCTTAAGAACTTCCTGCAAATTATGGTTGTTCCAAATAGGAGAGTAGGCTGTTAAGGCTCCATACCCCATCTTTTTCTTAACTGTTTTCCAAAGTTTGGTTATCAATTTAATTGTTGGAAATTTATCATGGAACGCGTCCGCCTCTAGGGCTTCAATAATTGTATTATGTGTGGAGCTCAACAATAATAACTTGCCATTAGGGGTGCCTCCTTTCGGTATCCCACAGCCGAATAATTGCTGCAACTGAGTTGAGTAAAAATAACTCTCGGGATGTGGGAGGGCAAAGCCCCCCTCCTGGGTAGGGAGCTGGAGCACTCCAAGACGGATCCTGGCTTGTTTCCCCTTCCAAATCAATTCCCTAAAGAGACTGTCAATTTTTTTAAACCACTTCTTACTTATCCAGACAGGGGAATTATGCAAGACGTATAGCAGTTGTGGCATCCATATGTAAACGGTGTTCAAACCACACATGTGAGGTATCGCCGCGATCGTCAGAGCGAGAGCAATAATTCTAGCCCTAGACCTCCTCTGTAGCTCAAACCTGGTAACCGTAAAAAATTTTTTAAAGCGTCGCCTATGGAAATTCATAGGTACCGTAGTTTGTCGCCATTCCACGAGTGCGTGCAATTATAAAGGGTGACATGTTTGGTATCTATTTACTCGGCGTAACATCATCTTTCACATTATACAAAAAAATTGGGGTAACTTTACTGTTTGGATTTTTTAAAATTCATGAAAGTGTCCCTTTTCCAAAAATTTGCGTTTAAAACACCGCTGCACAAATACCGTGTGATAAAAAATATTGCAACAATCGCCATTTTATTCTCTAGATTCTCTGCTAAAAAAATATATATAATGTTTGGGAACTCTAAGTAATTTTCTAGCAAAAAATACGGCTTTTAACTTGTAAACACCAAATTTCAAAAATAGGCTTAGTCATGAAAGGGTTAAGGATTATTTGGATTATATCCTAGCCAGTGTGGATGTAAATTCACTTTATACTAATATTCAACAGCATCATGGCTTAGAAGCAGTCAAATGGGCTCTGGGAAAGACAAATATCAAGTCCAAACAGAAGAATTCTTTAATACAGGCCTTGGATCTAGCAATGAGCCACAATTTTTTTTTTGGCATGAAAAAAAGTTCTATAAAACATATAAGGGGGGTGACCATGGGGGCTAAGTATGCTTCATCAGTGGCTAACCTCTTTATGAGTTGGTGGGAAAATTAAAGCCATATATGGAAAAAATAGAGATTGAGATTCTATAAAAGATACATTGATGATATCTTAATAGTATGGGCAGGATCACAGTAGTCTTTTTGCAATTTTGTCAAAGAAATGGATGATAATTCTATCGGCACCTCCTTTTCAGCAACCTTTAGTCAGGAAGCGGTCAACTTCCTTGATTTAGTCATATACAAAGAAAGTGGCAAATTGCTGACTCTGACTTTTTTCAAGGAGGTTGACCATAATGGTTATATCCCATTGGGAAGTTGCCACCATCCTAGATGGCTAGGTGGAATTTCCAAAAGCCAGATGATCAGGGTGCATAGAAATTTTGACAAATTAGAAGACTATGACATTCACGCTGAGGTAATTTCGAAGAGACTCCGGGAAAAGGGTTATGACCGGAGAGATTTAATGAAAACAAAAGCCGGAATTAGAAATATGGAGAGAGAGTCTTTATTTAAGAAAAAGGAGAAGATAGATTATGGTGTCTCCTTCCTGACAGGCTATACTCAGCAACATAAACAGTTTGAACAAATACTTAAAGAGCATTGGTTTTTGTTGCTCAAAGATAGGGAACTAAAAAAAAATATTACCAACTAAACCACAGTTCATCTACACAAAACCACCCACACTTCGGCTACAGCTGGCACGGAATGTTATCGATCCCCCCAGAAAACAATTTACTTTTCTAGATCAAACTTTTTTTTTTTTTTTTGTGTTATGTGTAGAACTTCCAAATACAGACAAAGGAAAACCAACAAAAGTTTTTTCACATTCCCAGGGCAGATCCTATGAAATTAAGAAATGTATCGCCTGTGGGACCACACATGTTACATACCTTCTGTCCTGTCCCTGCGGTGTCCAGTATGTGGGGAAGCTAGGGATCAGGGTGAGGGAGCATGTAAACAGAATAAAAAAAGGATTCAAACACCACAGTTTTCCAACCACTTCAGGTTGTTCAACAATAGAGACCCAAGGGGTCTGACTTTTTGTGGAATCGATAGAGTGGAGGGGATCCAATCTTAAGAAAGCTATCTCACAGAATGAGACCCAGTGGATTCATAGGCTTGGCACTATGAGTGCGCTGGGCCTTAAAGAGGAAGTAAACCCTGATGGGTTTACTTCTATTTTGTTTCCCTGCAAAGATAAAGCATAATAGACTACTATGCATCGCATAGTAGCCCATTATGTGTCACTTACCTGACACAGGAGCCTGCGATATCACCGCTGTCCCCTCTTCCACAAAGCGTCCATCTTCCTTCCGGGTATCGCTGCTTCGGGGCTGTGAGTGGCCGGAGCAGCGATGACGTCACTCCAGCGCATTTGCGCGGGAGCCGTCAGTGATGGCATGTTAGCCTTCACTAACGGCACGCTCAGTGCGCTTGCGCGCGCCGTAGACATCGGTGCCCCCTTTTTTTAGGAAAATATCTCCTTAACCGTGTAGGTTAAGGAGATATTTCTTGCACCTCTAAGCCTTAATCTAGGCTTACCTGTAGGTAAAAGTGGTCTGTAAGGGTTTACAACCACTTTAATACTGAAGTGGATCCTAACTGCTTCTTGTCGAACTGGTAATATCTGCTGTGATGGAATATCTGCTTGTTGCATTGGCGTTCATTTAGACCAGGGGTCTCAAACTGGCGGCCCTCCAGCTGTTGCAAAACTACAAGTCCCATGAAGCATTGCAAGGCTGACAGTTACAAGCATGATTCCCTCAGGCAGAGGCATGATGGGACTTGTAGTTTTGCAACAGCTGGAGGGCCACCAGTTTGAGACCCCTGATTTAGACAGTTTCAAGGTCAATTTTTTTTATCAAAATTTTCTCTTCACATTTTCATTGGGGTTTTTTCCTCTATTTTCAACTTTTATATTCATTTGATTTCATTTTTATTTCATTCACATTTTTATCTTAATTTTTATTTTATTTTTATATTCCTTCATTCATTTTTATTTTATTTTTGTTTTTCACTACTTACATATTTCTCTTTATCTTTTAACATTTGCCAATTAATTCAATATGATATGATTTTAAGATAAATTGCCCAGAGATATTTGTAATATATCTATATTTTTTGTTAAGGTAATTCTCTTGGTATTATTCTATGTAAACATTGATTGTATTAAAAGCTTTATTGAATATACGATGGTAACAGGATATGATGTCACATTAACCAAGGAAGTTGGTGCTTTGACACTTAAAGTGGAGTTCCACCCACTTTTACAACTCTTCAGCATCCCTCACTAAACTGCGCACTGTAAACGAATTGGATATTTAAAAAAAAATTTTCTCAGCACCTACTGTATATTTGCTGTTTTCATTTTTCACTTCCTCCTCCCTGGCCGCGGCCCATCGCATCATTTCCTGTTTGCAGTGCCTTCTGGGAAGGGGCGGCAACTTCCTCTGACACTGCCGTTGCTATGGAAACCTGACCTGAAACCTATTACACTGCTTGTGCTGCACTGAGCATGTGCGAGATCTGCAAGGTTGAGATCCAGGTAGAAATACAGTCTGGCTTCAGATGCCCACACTTAAGATGGCCATGGCCTGCTGTAAGTTTATAAAATAACAAACTACTGCTATAAACTAACAAAACAGACCTTAGTTTACAGACTAACTTTACTAGAATACATTAGGCTTGTGTATTATAGGGGTATTTTTACTTAAAAAGTATAATTTCAGCCGGAACACCACTTTAAGGGAATTGGCTATTTCCTGTTGGATTGTGCGAGAGGAGAGATTAAATTAGATTACACGAAACCAGAAGTGATGTCCTTGATGACGCCCTGGAGGAGGGGGCAAAACGCGTTGACACACTTCCGGTCTCCCGAACCACTGACATCACTTCTGCCCTCCATGAAAAACACGCAGACCAGTGGCGCACCTGGAGCTCCATGCTGAGGCCTGTTATGTTTTGGTCTCTTGTAAGTAGTGCCTAGCCAGCACAAATTTTACCTTTCAATACAGTACTTCAGTATCAGTTCCTTCTGTCTCCCACATGAATATGATCGAGCACCTTTGAATACATATGGAAATCAGCACAGTCAGTCTCCAGAGAAAACATTTGTCTCCTAATTGATCCGATTGGATACAAACCTTTTTGACCCCAGACTGCAAAGCTGTGGGTCCTTGCCATTTGGTGAGTGGGGTCACAACAGGGGAGTGTGGCACACGGCACTGTTTAATTGTGGAGCACCAGCAATAACACCGAAGCACTTATGCACTTTTTTGAGCACTTTTTTTTAGCAATTTATTTACATAGTCATTCATGTAACTCATGTATATTATGGTGTATTGATTGTATTTATTCATGTTTTGCAAGCGCTGTGTATATTGTTTTTCCATAAGGTGCCACTTGATAAAGGCTCCAAATCCTTCTCAACCCCATATCTGTAAAGGCCCCAAAGTATCTTCAGCGCTTTTATAGATATCTTTACAACAATGATATGATTGAGCTGTAAGGAGAAATATAAATACTCCTGAAAATTACCTTCCTTTTTAAAGCTGTCCATACACCCGGTCATTTTTTACTCTGTGCCTTCTGGGGAGGGAATGTGCTAATACACAGGATCTGTCCAAGGTGCGCACTTTGTGGAGGGACTGTGCTGTAGATGCAAGAACTGCCCAAAGAGCTCTCTATAGAGGAATTGTGTTGAGACAACAAGAACTGTCCAAGGCAATGTTTCTCAACCTTTTTTTTCAGTCAAGGCACCCTTTAAAATCATGGACAGTCTTGAGGCACCCTTCAAAATTATGGACAGTCTTGAGGCAGCCTTTAAAATTATGGACAATCTTGAGGCACCCCATCCTAAAATGTAAAAACGATTCTAATCGTTTTTGCATTCTGCAGCAACATCCACACATGTAGGAGACCCAACGTTAGAGGTGTAAACTGGTACTGACTAGTTAGTATTCCAATGTTTCTCTTCTT
This sequence comes from Aquarana catesbeiana, assembly GCF_042186555.1. Taxonomy (NCBI): domain Eukaryota; kingdom Metazoa; phylum Chordata; class Amphibia; order Anura; family Ranidae; genus Aquarana; species Aquarana catesbeiana. The sequence goes on from NC_133336.1 coordinate 32,625,718, forward strand.
TCTCAGTTTTTCTCCATCACTCAGCTAATGTGACCCCAAAGCTGATGGAGAGGGACAGGGGAGGGTCAAACAAGGTTCTTATGCAAGCGACTGACATCCTCCTTATCAACTGATGATATCATTGGTCGTTAGGAGGTCGGCAGCTAGAAGGTCATAATGCTGCACAATAAAAACCTGTGGAATTGTGTAAATAAAAGGCAGGCTTCATCCACCCACTGCTTTTGAATACAATTTTTAGTCATTTTGCCAAGGCCCCCCCGAGGAGACCTTAAGGCACCCCAGGGTGCTTGGGCATTCTGGTTGAAAAAGGCTGGTCCAAGGCATTCTCTATGGAGGGACTGTGTTGCGATGACAAGAACTGTCCAAGGATTTCTCTATGGTGGGAGTGTGTTGAAGGCTTGGGAAATGTCCATTGTGCCCTCCGTAGGGACTGTGCTGTGGACACAAACTGTCCAAGGTGCTCTCTGTGGAGGAACTTTGCTGAGGAAAAACCTATTGTGATTTAATTGAAAGCAGTAGTTTGTACGCTGCGCTTGATCTGGGCAATTTCCATATCATCTCCTTGTAGTTGATCTAAACCAGCACTTTGTCTACAGCTGCTTTGCAATTTCAACAAAAAGTGCAACATAAAGTTTAATCGCTCTATCAAATTGGCACGGGTTCGAGCAACTTAAAGTAGAACTGTGGTGAAAAAAAGAAAAATACTATATAATAAAGCCTTGTCAGTTGTTAATGCTTGCCATGTTTAGAAAAATGAACAGAGATATGTTTGTCAGTAATGTCCCTGTTATCTTGGTAGCTGAGGGCTTACAGGTCCATCTCTTTTTAATAGGGTGACAATGTAGCTTCCCCTTTATACAAAACCTCTGCATTGTCATTATTTGCATGGTGCTGTTTTCTGTCAGCCCATAGCAGGGAACCCTGACTTTACAGGGGACACGGCTTAAATTGCAGTCAGTGTCACGTAACAATCCCTATCATGTCAACCAAAATGTAGGACACGCCTAGACCCCCAACTGTTGGCTCATATAGCTGCAGATTGCTGAGTGTATTTTGCATATGACACACCCAATTTTCAATTTTAAACACTTGAGCTCCAGAATGACCAGACCATTTTTTACTTTTCAGCACTGTGCTACTTTAACTGGCAAGAAAAAAAAACTCTATTCTACTTTTTGTTATAAAATCTATACAATGAAGAATAAAAAATCAAATTTCTTCAAAAATTTGGGCCAAAATGTATTCCGCTTTCTCTTTGGTAAAATAAAAAAACAATAAGTGTATATTAATTGGTTTGTGTGAAAGTTATAGCATCTACAAACTATGGCATGTGTATATATACTGAAATTTACGCAACTGTGACACTACTATGACACTGATAGCTACTGGCAATGGCGGAGATCAGCGACTTATAACGGGACTGTGATAGTGTGGTGGCCCATCTGGCATTAGCTGAAGCTGACTGGAAGGTACACTGACATCAATAGTGACACTAATACAGTGATCAGTGCTAATACTGTACACTGTCACTGTACTAATGACACTGGCTGGGAAGGAGTTAACATCTAGGGGCAATCAAAGGGTTAATTGTGTGTCTGTGTAATGTGTGCTTCTTTTACTTTACTATCTATCTGGTGATCTGGATGTTTCAGGAAAAAAAAACAATCAGTTTTGTGTTTTTATAACAATTTTGGGAAAATTGTTGGCTGAAATCAGCTGGCAAACATTTATGGTGTGTCCAATCACAGCACGGGTCGGCAGGGCGGCGGGGGCATGCGCGCCCCAAACTCGGGACAAAGGCTGCGATTGTACAGGTACGTCACCCAGTCTGGAGCTGCCGGACACGCGTAGTAAAACTACTGTGGGTGGGCAGCAACATTCTTCTTTGAGTGGGCGCAGCAAGCATAATCATAGCAAATATAGTTCCCTATGGGAGGCGCAACAGCTAGCACACTTATCACAAATCATGTGCTGACTCTACAAAACTCCTTTCTATAACAGTATTGGGATGGTGCAGTGGAGACATCAGTACTGGGATGGTGGAACAGAGGCATTGGGATGGTGCGGCGGAGGCACCGGCATTGCGATGGTGCGGCGGAGGCACCGGCATTGCGATGGTGCGGCGGAGGCACCGGCATTGCGATGGTGCGGCGGAGGCACCGGCATTGCGATGGTGCGGCGGAGGCACCGGCTTTGGGGTGGTGCAGCCGAGGCATTGGTATTGGGATGGTGCAGCCGAGGCATTGGTATTGGGATGGTGCAGCCGAGGCATTGGTATTGGGATGGTGCAGCCGAGGCATTGGTATTGGGATGGTGCAGCCGAGGCATTGGTATTGGGATGGTGCAGCCGAGGCATTGGTATTGGGATGGTGCAGCCGAGGCATTGGTATTGGGATGGTGCAGCCGAGGCATTGGTATTGGGATGGTGCAGCCGAGGCATTGGTATTGGGATGGTGCAGCCGAGGCATTGGTATTGCGATGGTGCAGCCGAGGCATTGGTATTGCGATGGTGCAGCCGAGGCATTGGTATTGCGATGGTGCAGCCGAGGCATTGGTATTGCGATGGTGCAGCCGAGGCATTGGTATTGCGATGGTGCAGCCGAGGCATTGGTATTGCGATGGTGCAGCCGAGGCATTGGTATTGCGATGGTGCAGCCGAGGCATTGGTATTGCGATGGTGCAGCCGAGGCATTGGTATTGCGATGGTGCAGCCGAGGCATTGGTATTGCGATGGTGCAGCCGAGGCATTGGTATTGCGATGGTGCAGCCGAGGCATTGGTATTGCGATGGTGCAGCCGAGGCATTGGTATTGCGATGGTGCAGCCGAGGCATCGGTATTGCGATGGTGCAGCCGAGGCATTGGTATTGCGATGGTGCAGCCGAGGCATTGGTATTGCGATGGTGCAGCCGAGGCATTGGTATTGCGATGGTGCAGCCGAGGCATCGGTATTGCGATGGTGCAGCCGAGGCATTGGTATTGCGATGGTGCAGCCGTGGCATCGGTATTGCGATGGTGCAGCGAAGGCACTGGCATTGGGGTGGTGCAGCGGAGGCATCGGCATTGGGATGGTGCAGCCGAGGCATGGAAGGGTGATGTGATATTAAAAATTGTTTAATTCTTACTGAGGTAGGATTCAATTTCATCACAAAAATTAATTATATGTGGAACGTTCATAAGGTTTAATGTGACCTAAATAAAGGCACATGCAGCCTATGTACTTCAATATCCTATAAAATGTAATGGCGTCACACAGTCCCAATTAGAGTGACAAACTGCTGCTTAGGCGCAGAATTCATTTTTTAGTCAGTCAGGATCTCACAATCATAGTCCATTTTTATTTGTTTTATATTTTGCTGGATAAAATGAGATAAAATTAAATTAAGATAAAATTTGGGAAGCAGCTTTTAATTCATTCTCAAAGGCTGGATTAAGAAAAGCTCGGATTCCATCAGTAAACTGATCCTTTTTTGTCATTTCTTTTGATCTAACAACTGACGGTGGAGATGCTGTTGCTGGCATTGAAGCGTCCAACCACTTGAAATATGTAGACATGCTGTGGAATATTACCACCTCATGCAGGGGAGAATCTAAGAGCTTTTACTGTAAATAACGCCTTCCAATAGAAGTGCTGATTGTTCCTTTTTTTTGCAGCTTCCTGGATGAAATGCACAGGTTATCTTTTTGCCTCTAAAGTACAACTCCTGTTTCTAAAGTACAACGTCGGGTATCATTGAGAGGTGGTAAACGATACTGTTCATGAGTCGTTGCAACCATGCTGGAGACATACAGTTCACTCATATTACCTTTTGAATGTGCATATTTTATTCTGTGTAGACCGAAACAGCAGGCTTAGGTGCGCAAAAGGTAACAAGGATGGTACAAAGACTATGATTCTGGCAATATTCTGTACATTGTGTACATTGCTGTGCATGATGCTCATGATTTGCTGATCATGGACTTGAGTCTTTATAAGGCCAACCATTGCTGAATGTTAGCGATGCACTTGCATGTGGCCAGTTCGTGACATGCAGACTGTACAGCCTGTAAACAAAAAACACATCCTCTGCAAAAGAACATTGTGTGTTCAAGAAATGTGTGAGCTGGTGCCAGATTTAAAAACAGCACTCCCAGGTACAAGAGATGTGCATGGGTGTTTGTGTTTATATGGTTGAATTATCTTCAGAGGGTGAAAACTGATCAAATATTCCAGCTTCACTGATCAGTTTGTTCTGTTGGTGTCAATCACAATTTTTCATAGATGAATGAGTGATCAGCTTCGAATTCCGCATTTCTCGAGTGCATTATTCGCATGTGTACGTATTTTGCGCTTTCAATGACGTTCACTCTTACGTATCCCCCCCCCCCTCTTTTTTTTTTTTTTTTATCCCCATCATGTCCTCGGTTTTGAGCTGTGCAGGTTTGTGACAGATTTGCATTTTATCCATGAGCTGTCTAGGGTGCTTTGTGTGGAGCTACTGCAATAAGAATACAGGAACTGTTTAGTGTGCTGCTTGGGGAGGGACTTTGCTGAGGACATTGAAACTGTCCAAGGCACCCTCTGTGGAGAGACAGTGCTGAGGTAATAGAAACTGTCCAAGTTTCTCTCTGGGTGGGGGTACTGTGCTGAGGACACGGACTGTCCAAGGTGCCCTTTCTGAAGTGACTGCTGAAGGAACTGACCAAGGTACTGTTTCTTGAGGGGCAGAGCTGAGCACATGAAGACAGTCCAAAGTGCCATGGGAACTGTCCGAGGTGCTCTTTGGAAGTACTATGCTGTGGACATGGGAACTAAGGATCTCTAAGCGGAGGGCCTGTGCTGAGAACATGGGAAATGTTCAAGGCACTTTCTGTAGAGACTGTGCTGCACACACAGGAAATGTCCAAGTCATGCTCTCTGTGGAGGGACTGTGCTGAAGATGGGGGAGATTATCTAAGGTGTGCTTTCTGTGGACTGGCTGAGGAAGTGGGAATTGTCCAAGGCATGTTCTCTTTGAGAAATTCTGCTGAGGGCGTGGAAAATTTTCAAGGATCTTTCTGTGGAGGGACTGTGCTGTGGCCATGAGAATCATCCAAGGTGCTCTCCGTGGAGAGGCTGTTATGAGAATACAGGAACTGTCCAAGATGCTCTTTAGACTAGAGGGACTGTTCTGAGGACATCACAACAGTCCAAAGCATGCTATGTTTTGCGACTGTGCTGTTAACATAGGAACTAAAGTACCACTTGAGGGATTTTGTTGTAGAATCATGGACTGTCCAAGGTGCTCTCTGTTGAGTACACTGAAGCGGTCTACGGTGCCCTCTAGGGAGAGGCTGTGCTAAGAACATAGGAACTGTCCAAGGTGCTCTTAGTAAGGAGACTGTGAGTACATGAGAACTGTTTTAAGGTGCTCTCTGTGGAGGGACTTTAATGACAGGGACAGGTGCATGGTATAACGTGCCTTTGTTGGGGGGCTGTGATGAGGACAATGGATTTGATTGAGATGTCATCTAATAGACTGCTGGAGACATGGGAACTGCATAAGGTGGCCTATGTGGAAGGAATGTACTGAGCACAGGTGAATGGTATTGGGTGCCTTCTGTTTTGGGACTGAGGTCAGTGGAACCATATAGGGTGTCCTCAGTGGAAGGGCTGTGCTGAGAACAGGGAACTGTCCAAGGTGCTGAAATATTGTGTTATCCATAGCTCTGACCTCTGAGCAGCTCTAAACACAAAAAGGCAGATGATGAAGACGAGGACTCCTTAGGAGGGACCTGTCAAATTGCGCATTTCAGTATCCATAGATCATCTGCCAGGTGATGTCACCTGTTTTTGTTTCTTGACATTTGGCCAAAGCAGGTAGCTGGGAGAGCCGCAGATGAGTTTGACAGACTGAGGGCTTGATGTGTGAAGAAGGTAATGATTAGAGGTAATTTGCTTTGCGCTGGATCTGTCAGCGTCTAATGAAGCAAGAACTCCTTTTCGTCAGGTGGACCAAGAGAGCGTTTCTTGGTGGGAGGAGAGAAAAAAAAATCAGGCCAAAAAAAGAAATTGCTCTAATTGAGACTCTGAAGAGATAAATGGCAAAGTTTGGAACAGCTGGAAGCTGCTTTGAAAGGAAAGTTTAAGGCGTATTTATCTTCTCAGGTGGTCCGTCGTCGCCATGGTGACACTGCCACAGATACCAGGGGGAAATAAGTGTCAAGGTTTTTCTGTGGACATCTGAAGGTGGGGGGAGAGGTTGTTTGGGGGGGGGGGGGGGCGCAGATTTCAGGATGGTGGAAGGAGGCGGCAGATTCCTGGAGGACATTGTTCCAGCTGTAATGAGTGAGAAGATACAACCAGAGGTACCAATGCTGAAATAAGACAGATGACTGGAAGCAGCTGGCTCCAAGTCAAACGATTAATAGGCGGTTTCCATTATTCCCCATTATTTTATATATAAGTGTGTGTGTTATTTAATATATAAGATTTATACACACACACATGACTGCTGTGTGATTTATGTATGGAAACAATTGGAATATGATCTCTATGATATTACTAAAATCGAACCCACACTGCTTTATTTCACCGGCTGGATTAGATGAGGCCAGAATTCCACACTTTCGTGTCAACCTTTTTCTCGGCAGAGGTAACATTTTTTTTTTGCCTTGTCGGAGACAAATAGGCCGATCATTATCTTATTAGTACAGCTATTTCCTGCCTAAATTGTTTTTCGGTTTTGAAATGAAACCTGTTTTTAACCGGTTTTAGAACACCTTTTACTTTGTACTGCTTATTCGTCAGGAATGATTTATAATGCCATTTTATAGGTCAATACAAGGCTGAACACCACATGAAAAAGGATTCCTGGAGCACTAAAATTGTAACATTTCCATGTCATTTTATAGGTCAGGACGAGGTTGAACATGACATGACATTCCAGAGCACTAAATTAGTTTCAGTGTCATTTTATAGATCAGTATGTGCCTAAAATATATATATATATATATATATATATATATATATATATATATATATATATATATATATATATACATGACAAAGGATTCCCAAAGAATCACTGTGGGACATGACAATAAAGGATTCCCAAAGGATCAGTGTGGAATAGCCAAAAATTCACAGAAGTCGCTGCCTACTTTTGACACTCAATATGTCTAATCTAAAACCTCAGACTGAGTAATTGAAAGGTCCACTTTAATGTTCTGTCTTTTTACAAGGCCTGTGAAGGCTTCCTGCAGCATCCTGTTTATAGTACAAATGAACCAACTTGCGATTAGTTGCCGATTTGAACATTTCCGGATATTTTTAACTTCTGAATATAAATCTAGCGGATAAATAGAAGGAACACAACTCTGCTGACCAGCCCGTGTAACCTGAGAGTAAGGAGCGGCCTCAGCCTGCATGTCTTTGCCAAACCGCGCCTCCTAAAGCGATTCACAGCGCCTACTTGGGGGCCAAGCCCCCCCCGGTGGGTGGGGAAAAATGCGGTCAGAGTGGTGTTTCCTCTTCGTGTGCATTACATTCTGGATAAGTACAAGGATACACCCACCTGCACCTCTTTCTTTGTGGATCTAAGGAAGAAATTCGCCCCAAGATTTTACCTAGGTCACAGTGTATAAATCTAGCAGGCTATAGTCTATTTTAAACTTTTCTTTGTATTGCTTATCCATCATTAAACATTTATAATGTTTCCAGGTCATTTTGTACATCAGTACATGCCTGAATATGACGCAGCAAAGGATTCCCAGAGCACTGTGGGATAGCCAAAAAGGTAGCACAGAAAATGCTGCCTGCTTTTAGACTCGATTTGTCTGCTTTTGAGGCTCAAGATGCCTTCATCCTCCTTTCTCTTCAGAAGGATGGCATCATTTTTGTTCAACTAGCATCTTGGTTCACTTTTTTGGACTGAGATGCCGACTCAAAAATCACACAATCCTGCTAATCCTGGTACCTGTGCAGTTCCTGGCTGTGTTTACAAATGCCACTCACTACAGCCTATCGCCTACATTGTGACTTGTGCAATGTTGCAGTTCCTTCTGCGGCAAACTGATGAAATAATTTCAGCCTAGGCTAAAGCATTCCTTTAGCAACCAGTTTTGTGATTAGCAGTCCATTTGATTGTTCCGGATGTGTCCCTTTTTCCTGAGTATGAAGATAGCAGGTGATCAACAGTGATTGGCTGATCAGTGCTCACATGATCAGAATTGGACAACTTGCAGGAGATCCATCAAACATTGATTGGCTAATCTGTTATTGTATGGTGGGTTTTCTTGACAGTGAGCCCGGAGCCACACATCTGAATGGCAGCAATGTTAGCATCTAATCTCCTTCCGTTCTGAACTTTTTTTTTTTTTCTTTGCATATATTTACTCAAACATCTTTGTGTGTGTGATCTGTCCCGGCCCTCCTCCTAGACTCGTATCCTGTAATCCATCTCCACTCACCCCTCTTAGACTCGTATCCTGTGATTCATCCCAACCCCCCTCCCCTCCCTCCTAGACTTGTATCCTGTATATCTTACTGTGCAGCTTCTTGTGGAGGGGCCCTTGCACCCCTCTGTGTAGTGATCCTGTTATCTCTCTCCCTTCCTCTTTTGTCTTTCCCTCTCTCTTCCCATCTTTTCAGTTAGCGCATCAGAATTACTGATTAATTAACTTCAAACACGCAAAGCCTTTGAGGCAGCGAGCTGATAAAACGATGGAGTTTGGCTGACAGCATCGGATATTGTCGGGGAGCTGTGGGAGTCGCTGAGATGATACCGTAGATTATGCGGCAGTTTACAATAATTATTTTACAAGTTCCTAGAAAAAGCTTTTCCTGTCATCAAGCGAGCTTTTGCAAACGTGAAAGTGTTTCATTTAACCCGTTACCCTGGTGGTGATGGGGAAGTGCCGTTTACGAGTCCATTATAGAAACACGAAGACACTACAGAATTCTGATTGGTCTACGACAAATAATACATACACGTTGCAGCTGATTTATCTGCAAATTGGTCTCGTTATATGAAGTGTGCATCATAGATCCAGGTGATGCCGACAATGCAGGACGAGCTCTCGGCTAAAAGCAGGTCAGGTGTTCAGTGCCTTTGCTAATATAGAACCTGTAAAGGTAAAAAGAAAAAACCTTTATGGAAAACTTTTTATAATGAACAATAATACGAAAATTCCCCAGCTAACCCGCACCAAAATCCTGTTTCAGGTTAAAAAAAGAGGTCTGGAGGTTTGCATACATTGTATGTACATGTGAAGCTGCACTGCCGCATTAAGGCTTCTCTGTGTGTGGTGCCTAAGGTACCATTTATACTTTGTGTACAGTGGGTGCCAGGCAAACCTCAATACATAAGGCAATGCATCAGAGTCCACCTATCATAAGTGGTGAATTGAATAGAAAGGTCCTGTGCATTTTTTGTCCCATTGCTATGCATTAAAATTCAATTTCAATGGGCTGGCTAAGTAACGGGGCAAATTCCTCCAACGCCCAGGGCCAATGCCTATATATACTTCAGCCCTGTAGACTTCTATAGGAGCTGATCCATCTACAAGTTCCAGCCCTATAGACTTTTATGGGGCTGAGCAGGAGCCAATACATCTACAAGCGCCAGCCCTGTAGACTTCTAAGGGACTGGATAGGAGCTGATCCCTCTATAAACTATAACCCATTAAAGTTCTAGGGAACGAAATCGGAGCTGATCCACCTACAAGCTCCAGCCCTGATAACGTTTATGGGGCTAGATAGGAGCCAATCCATCTACAAGCTCCAGCCCTGTAGACCTCTATGTGGCTGGATAGGAGATGATCCATCTTCAAGCTTTAGTCCTGTAGACTTCTATGGGGCTTGGGAGGAACTGATCCATCCACAAGCTCCAATCCTGTAGAGTTCTACAGGGCTGGATAGGAGCCTATTGATCTACAAGCTCCATAGAAGCTCATAGTGGTGCAGAAATTTGATAAAGAAGCCAAAAGAGGAATGTAAACAATGTCATGGGCCTCCGTGCATAATCTAGGTAAGTAGAGCCATCTGGAGTGGTGAGCTAGACTAGACCTACCTTTACTTTTAAATGGATGGCTTTTTCCAGTACTGACCTCTTTATGAAAATGCCAATTTCCTGGGTATTATACTGACCTTCTACCTTTAGAACTCCGGGTTAGTAACCCAGAAGTAGTGCGCACATCAGGACATTTGGAGAAAAGTTTTAGTCCCCTGCATGCTCGTTCCTGCTCCATGATTCAAAGTATTGAAGCCACAGGAACAGCAAGAGTCTGGGAACGAGTATTTTCAGATTGGGTAGGAGATGGGTAATGGCCGCATCATGCCCTGGGGTCTAAATCTGGAAAAAATGCTAGTATGCTAATTAGTTGACCTGAACTAGACCCTCTGCTGTAAGACCATTAACGGGCAACTAGTCTGTTCCCAACCCTAACGTGGACAGCTGTGCCACGTAGGGGCATGTTTGTTTTTTGTTTTTAATGATCTTTTCTGGGGACATAGGGACCCTGTTAACCGGGTGTTTTATTGACCCCATAGAAAGGGCTGTTGTGAAACTGTGTTAAGGTTCTGTTAAACGTTGTCAATTTTAGATTCAGATGGAGTTCCCCTTTACTCATTTATAAGCTAAGCTATAGTCTATTGACCTTCATCATATAGCCTCAAACTACAACAAATGGCTTAAAGCAGTTCTTCAGATATGTAACTACAGCTTGATACACGCGCCACCGGTGTATGTAATGGCCGTCCGTTTTTAGAAAATGCAAAGTAAAATGGCTGGCGCCGTCCATTTTCTTTCGGCTGCAGACCCCCAATCTTCATGGTTAATGTTGGATTCTTTTCAGATAATAAAACTGCTTCTTGACCTCGCAGAGAGCAAACAATGTGACAGCTTCCCCGTCTGATCCGCTATGCGGCTGAGGTTTCCTCTCCGGCTTTATCAGGTAGAGGGGAGTCGGTTACGGGAAGTCAGTACATTTTTGCTCGGCAGGCAGTCTGGATAATCCACTTGTGGAAGGATTAGCATTGGATCCCTGCCTGCCTCCAATTCCATCGCAATATGAATATAAATCTTCCTGTAATTCACAGGTGATGGTACCGAGCTGCTTGTCTCTTCCAGATTAGTCCGGCAGTCTCGGGGTTAATACTTGTCACCTTTAATCTTGTCCGTCACCCGCAGTCGCTCATCTTCCCTCCCCAGGTGTGAATATGTTGACACGCGGATCATTATCCTTGGCGTTGAGCAGGATTAGGGAATAAATAGAAGGTTTATCGCTGAGTACATTTCAGGACTACCGAGGATCTGACTTTAATACGCCGCTGAGATGGGAAACTTGAGCTAAATGCGTTTTTATATCCAAAGATACACAAATGCAATATATAATATATGGAACACAAGCGAGTAGTCCTTCTAGAGGAATTGTCAATAGAATAGGATATCCAGGAACAAAACAAATGGCTTCATGTATACAATTATTAGACAAACGTCGCTGGCCCCTTTTTCAGATCTGGCAAAAATCTAATACAGTGCATCCGGAAAATATTCACAGCGCTTCACTTTTTCCACATTTTGTTCTGTTACAGCCTTATTCCAAAATTAACTAAAATCATTTTCCTCAAAATTCTACAAACAATATCCCATAATGACAATGCAAAAAAGTTTGTAAATCTTTGCAAATTTATTAAAAATGAAAAACGAAAAAATTCCATGTACATAAGTGTTCACGGCCTTTGCTCAATACTTTGTTGAAGCACCTTTGGCACCAATTACAGCCTTAAAGTGGAGTTCCACCCCCACCCCAGCAAAAAATTAAGTCAGCAGCTACACATGCTATAGCTGCTGACTTTTAATATTAGGACACTTACTTGTCCTGGAATCCAATGTCGGTACCCCAGCCGATGTTTCCATCGGCTCTTGGGTGCTGCCGCCGCCATTCATAGTGAGGGAAACCTTTTTGGCTTCACAGCCGGTTCCCTGTTGCGCATGCGTGAGGCGCGCTGCACTTTCTGAATGGCCCAGCAGCGGGGGAAGGAGGAGGAGGGGGGGCAAATATCTCAGTGATCCCTCAGTGGCGAGATCTCTCGGAAGTGGGATCCTCCTCGCCTCTGACGTGTCTTACAGGTCATGAGGAGGAGCCTGGGAGGAGGGGCATCTCTCTCACTGGATTCAGCTACGCTGTATCTGAGGTCTGTGTTCGGAGCAGGGGCGGATCCAGAGTCTAGTCTCGGGAGGGGCACTGCCAGAAAATATATTTTTTTGGGGTACATTTATCGGGGAAATGGCTGGTGTTGGCGCTTCAATCATCACGGCACCATGGTTGTTATGGTGTCAGGATGATTGAAGCGCATTATTACTATAATTACATTGTTATAAAAAATTAAATAGTTTAACTCACCATAATGCAGAATCAGTGGGAGCCCCGAGTGTGTCACTTGCCACGTCACCTGTCACTAGATGCAGATTGTCACTTGCCACGTCGCCTGTCACCAGATGCAGATTGTCACTTGCCACGTCGCCTGCCACGTTGCAGATTGTCATTTGCCATGTCACTTGCCACGTCGCCTGCCACTGTGCGGATTGTCACTTGCCATGTCACTTGCCACGTCGCCTGCCACATTGCGGATTGTCACTTGCCACGTCGCCTGTCACCAGATGCAGATTGTCACTTGCCACGTCGCCTGCCACATGTTGCGGATTGTCACTTGCCACGTCACCTGTCACCAGATGCAGATTGTCACTTGCCACGTCGCCTGTCACCAGATGCAGATTGTCACTTGCCACGTTGCGGATTGTCTCTTGCCATGTCACTTGCCACGTCGCCTGCCACATGTTGCGGATTGTCACTTGCCACGTCGCCTGTCACTTGCCACCTGCTAAGGTGGTCTCTTGTGTCCCAGAGACAGGCAGCAGAGAGATGATGTAATCTCTCTGCTACCGCAGCTGCCTGCATGGAGGGGGGGAAGTTGAACTGCAGGGATGCAGGGCGGGCGACGGGTGGTGAGAGATGATGTCATCTCTCTGCTCCCCCGCCCGCCGGCTCCCTGATTGGCCAGCAGGCAGCAGCCCGCCCACAAACACATTGAGCGGCGGCTCTCTCTCGCCTATGGAGCCGCCCGGCGGCTCCCTCACTTACGGAGCCGCCCAGCGGCTCCCTCAGTCACCGAGCCGCACAGTGGCTCTCTCAGTCACGGAGCCGCCCGGCTCCTCTTTCACTCACGGAGCCACCCGGCGGCTCTCTCACACACCCTGCTCTCACAGTCACCTGCATTTCTCAGAGGGGGCAATTGCCCCGTTGCCCCCCCCCCCCTGGATTCGCCCCTGGTTCGGTGGGGATATTTTTAAAGTGTGCTAATTGCACAGGATGGGGGATAGGTGTCTGTGCTGGGAGAGGGAAGACAGTCCTGTCCAGGATGGCGATTTGGTGGTGGAACTCTGCACCCACCTGCACCCTGCACCCACCTGCACTCTGCACCCTGCACCCACCTGCACTCTGCACCCTGCACCCACCACCCACCTGCACTCTGCACCCTGCACCCACCTGCACTCTGCACCCTGCACCCACCTGCACTCTGCACCCTGCACCCACCTGCACTCTGCACCCTGCACCCACCTGCACTCTGCACTGTGCACCCTGTACCCACCTGCACTCTGCACTGTGCACCCTGTACCCACCTGCACTGTGCACCCTGTACCCACCTGCACTCTGCACTGTGCACCCTGTACCCACCTGCACTCTGCACTGTGCACCCTGTACCCACCTGCACTCTGCACTGTGCACCCTGTATCCACCTGCACTTTGCACTGTGCACCCTGTACCCACCTGCACTGTGCACCCTGTACCCACCTGCACTGTGCACCCTGTACCCACCTGCACTGTGCACCCTGTACCCACCTGCACTGTGCACCCTACACCCACCTGCACTCTGCACCCTGCACCCACCTGCACTGTGCACCCTGCACCCACCTGCACTCTGCACTGTGCACCCTGTACCCACCTGCACTCTGCACTGTGCACCCTGTACCCACCTGCACTGTGCACCCTGTACCCACCTGCACTCTGCACTGTGCACCCTGTACCCACCTGCACTCTGCACTGTGCACCCTGTACCCACCTGCACTCTGCACTGTGCACCCTGTATCCACCTGCACTTTGCACTGTGCACCCTGTACCCACCTGCACTGTGCACCCTGTACCCACCTGCACTGTGCACCCTGTACCCACCTGCACTGTGCACCCTGTACCCACCTGCACTGTGCACCCTACACCCACCTGCACTGTGCACCCTACACCCACCTGCACTGTGCACCCTACACCCACCTGCACTCTACACCCTACATCCACCTGCACTCTGCACCCTACACCCACCTGCACTCTGCACTCACTTGTACTCTGCACCCTGCACCCACCTGAACTCTGCACTCTGTATGTAGCACCCTCATGGTATTTAATGACCCTTTAGGACCTTCCCATACCCAGTTGCTGTGGCACGATCAGGTGTGGAGCACCGTTGAGGAATTCCTGCACCTTTTCCCTGAGAAGAATGCCCTGGGTGACACTATCAATTTAGCACTGCGGCAGGCTGGGGGGGCGTGGTAGGCGCGTGATGCGCTAGCCTGCTCAGTGCCCTACTGCCTGTCCTGCTGGGGGGGCGGACACCATGTTTCACTGCATCGGGTGACAGAAACCCTAGTGATGCCACTGTACTGTATATAGACAGGTGTGTGTCTTTCTAAATCATGTCCAATCAACTGAATTTACCACAGGTGGACTCCAAGTTGTAGAATCATCTCAAGGATGATCAGTGGAAACGGAATGCACCTGAGCTCAATTTTGAGTGCCATAGCAAAGGCTGTTAATACTTATGCATGTATTTTTAATACATTTGCAAAGATTTCAAACAAACTTCTTTCACGTTGTCATTATGGGGTATTGTTTGTGAAGTTCTGATTAAAATAGTGAATTTAATCCATTATGGAATAAGGCTGTAACATAACAAAATGTGGAAAAAGTGAAACGCTGTGAATACTTTCCGAATGCACTGTAAGTGTTACAAAGTATCCATGTAAATTATCGAGAACTGTAAATGGCACAAATGCAAATATTTTACCACTTCAGTCAATGTTCACACATAACTATCAAGCTGCAGTCTCACTATAGAGTTTTTTTGGTAACTTGCAGAAAATCAAGCCTGTTTATAAATCGCGCAAAAATAGCTTGTGGTGCCTTTTTATTGTTAATGGCACCCCAAATGCAGAAAAATTGGCGCTTATTTTATGTGCAGTTAAAAAAAAAAATGCAAAGCTCAAAAAGGTACATAAGCTACTTTAACAAAAAAAGGCACCGCAAGCATAACACATAATTTTGCACATTTTGTGAACGCACAGAAAATAGTGCAGTTTTTTTTTTTGCGTGCATTCACATGCTGCCATAGTATGAGTGCAGTCTGACTTGTTTTGATGTTAATCAATAGAAATAGACTATTTTATGTTAATGTGATTGTAAAGTCTCGTTTTTTTTTTCCGATTAAATATAACAAACATGTTATACTTACCTGCACCATGCAGTGGATTTGCACAAAGCAGCCTATATCCACCTCTTCTCAGGTACCTCTTTACGGCTCCTGGCCCCTCCCTGTCGAGTGCCCCCACAGCAAGCAGCTTGCTATAGGGGCACCCGAGCCGAGTCACAGCTCCCTGTGTCCATTCAGACACGGAGCTGTGGCCCGGCCCCGCCCCCTCTCACTCCTGATTGGCTGACTGGCTTTGACAGCAGTGGGAGACAATGACGCCGCTGCTGTGTCTCAGCCAATCAGGAGAATGTCCGAGACACTCGTGGACATCGCTGGATAGAGATGGGGCTCAGGTAAGTATTAGGGGGCTGCTGCACACACAAGGCTTTTTATCTTAATGCCTAGAATGCATTAGGATAAAAAAACCTTCTGACTTTACAACTCCTTTTAAAGTAAAGCCAGACCTGTGCCAAGTGATTAGTCTGTAAGATGAGTCATTTAAAATAGTGTTTAGAAATATCGCCTGTTCCTGGATACGGGTTAATTGCCTAATTCACTCAATCACTATGGTCCGCATTATCAAAGAACCTCGAATAGCATTGCTTAAGGAACCTGTGGAAAACATTCCGCGGTCCACACAGGCTTTAATATATTACATGTTTTTAGCAGCCAAAATAGCAATCGCTACGGCTTGGTAAAGACCAGTGATTGACTTAGTTTTAATGAGGCAAACACTAACCTTGATCATGCTCCAGGAAAAAATGGTTTGTGTTCTCAGGGATAAAAAACCCCTGTTTAAAAAGGTATGGTCCCCTTGGCTTTCCTACCTACAGGTACCGGATACTAGGGGCTGACATTGGACCGGTGGTGGGGTGGATTTGTGGATTGATAAGGTCTTACTTCTTTGCTCTTTTCTCTGGTTCTAGTTTTTTTTCTTCCTTTTACTTGCTTTTTCTATCCCTCCCATGACAAGTTATCTTCAAGGATACTATATGTATATATTTGACCTTTCTAATTATCTGTTGCTCCCAGAGTAAGATAAATAAGTGTAGGGCTAGGCGCCATCGTGGTTCCTATGTTAGACATAGTTCTATAATTATGGTCATAGTCTTCTCAGGTGGAAGGGTGAGCGGGTAAAGTTCTCCTTGACCCCTTCGCTAAGCTTACAATGTTGGCCTGAAGTAAGGCCCACCGGATGTTTGCTCTTCTCCTAACATATAGCTGAATCTGTATTGTTATATGGGACTCTTTACAGGTAACCACATTCGTGATGTTCCTGATACCCAACAGTGGACTGTTCATGGCGTTCTTTGCCTAAACTCCCTATCCTTTAAAACTGCTATTGTTACTATTTTCTTGTCTACTGATTTTGATGACGGTCATTCTGCCATTTCTTTTGTTACATCATAACATGATTTTTATTCATTGTCATTTCAAAAACTGAATAAAAAGATTGAAACAGAAATAGCACCTGTTCTTTTAGTGATGCTACAGAAAATGCAGATATCTAAAGGCATCTGAAATAAAAAAATGCGCCCTTTACGGATTAATCATGGTCTGCATGTGCCAGGAGGGGTGTCCTTCCCATAAAAGGTGTACATTTTCCCATTGCAGAATGTTGAGGGTTTATTATAATGAAAAGATTAATCTAACAAATGCAAAGGTATGAGGTAATCTCCCAACTGTATTTCGCTAGTGATCTGTAAACATTATTTCATGTTTAGCATCCTCCTGGGTGTGGATACTGGACCCTCGGGGGGGGTCATCTGACAATCTACCCTTTTTTTCCTTACAGCTGGGGCGACTTACATATTTGGGAAAAGCGGAGGGCTTATCCTGTATACCTGGCCTCATAACGACAGGCCCAGCACACGCACTGACCGGCTCGCGGTGGGTTTCAGCACTACGGTGAAAGACGGAATCATTGTGCGCATTGACAGCGCTACTGGGCTAATGGATTTCCTACAGCTTCACATAGTAAGTGGATCTTTCTGAAGTACATTGGGATGAAAAAACATATGAAGCTAAAATACATCCACTGACATCTATTTGTGCTGGTGAACATGGTCAGGGGAGGGGAAAATCCAACATTTTTTAATTATCACTAAAAAAAAAAATGGAGGTACATCTTCCGATTGGGACACCAGTTCCAGTGACAGTTGTTTAAAGTGATTGAAAAAGATCACCTTGTAAAACAATCTATCCAGTTTAAAATAGAAATGAAAGGTTAAATATTTTTGCATGGATATTTAAAAAAAAAAAAAAAAAAGATTAATAAATACCCCTTTTTTTTTGGTGATCACATTCCCTATGTTCTCAGCTGCATAAGTGCTGGGGGAGGAGAAGCAGCAGCACACTGAGCTTCCCAGGAAATGGCTGTGCAGGGGGGAGTTTCAGGACATGTCTGATAATTGGAGGCGAGTACACTGAGTTCCCAGCATAGCTAGGGAACTGACCACAGTGTGTTTTCCAGCTTAGTGTGGTCAGTTTTTATCAGGAAAGCAGAGGGACTGGCAAGAACACCAGGGATTTCACACAAAGGAAGCAAAACAAAGAGAACCGGATACTTACTCATACAAGTACAGCAGCCACAAATCAGGAATATGCAATGTTGAGGTAACGCATTTAAGGGGGGATTTGTACTCGCTTCCTGTTTTGACTCTTGGAATTGTAAACATTCCTTATAACAGGAATAAGGCATGACAGGTCCTTTTTTATGCAGAGATCGAGGGTTTAGAACAGTGTTTCTCAGCTCCAGTCCTCAAGGCGCCCCAATAGGTCATGATTTCAGGCTTGCCATTATTTTTCACAGACGATTTGATCAGTTTATTTGCCTTAGTAATTACCACAGCCATTTCCTCTGAGGGAAATCCTGAAAACATGGCCTGTTGTGGCGCCTTGAGGACTGGAGTTTGGAAACGTTGGTTTAGAAGACCCCACATCTTTCCTCTATGCTGGAAAGTAAGAAATTAAAAAAAAAAAAAAAAAAAAAATGATCTCACAACATCCCAGGTTCCTAGAGATGGCCAGGGACCATCTGGTCCACCTAGGGGGAAGTGGTTACGGTCATCAAAGAGGACAAGGGGGCAATCTTTACGTCTGGAGGAAAAGAGATTTAATCTCTAAATATGGAAAGCTTTCTCACAATAAAAGCTGTGAAAATATGGAATACACTCCCTCCAGAGGTGGTTCTGGCCAGATCAGTAGATTGTTTTAAAAAGGTCTGGATTTTTTTCCTTAATGGACCTAATATAACTGCATACTAATATTTATAGGTAAAATTGATCCAGGAAATATCCGATTGCCTCTTGGGGATCAGGAAGGAGTTTTTCCCCTAATCGTCTTTCAGGACAGCCACCTGAGAGCTTGGCTCCTCCCTTCTGTTTGGAAACACCTGCGCCAGCTTGTATAAATTTCCTCCTCCCCTGCTGGCTCCTCAGTTATTTGTGTTTCCTCCAGTGGGGAGACACCATAGGAACCAGCCAGGAGAGCCAGAGGAGGCTCAGGCAAACATGTCCTGAAAGAGGAGTGGGGACTCCTAGGACAGACCAGAGAGGTTGGTGTACAGAGCAGCCTGGTGAGGCAAAGCCCTGTGAGCAGCAGTTACACTAACCTGGTCAGGAAAGTCGTTTTTCTGATTGCCACCCCCGCATCCCTGAGTGCAGGTCGAGGTCGGGGGGGCGGCCTTTTCAAACGCTGAGTGCAGTGAAGCGGAGCGCAGCTCCTGCAGTCTCATACCCCCAGCAGCATGTGAAAAAACAAACATGCCGGGTATTGGGATTGCACGGCCTGTGGCGGGTGACGTCATATCCGGCCGAAAGGGGGCGGGCACTTCCGGGTTCGCGGCTTCCGGTTCCGGGCCAAGAACGCTGAAAAGGAGCCAGGCATGGGCTGGAGAGGAGCCAACAAGCTGTAGAGACAGCACAGGCTCCGGATGTGACACGAGGATGGCGGATGCAGAGGACCTAGACCGCACTGCTCCAGCAGAGACCAGCTCCAGCCATGTGAAGGTAAGGGGAACCTAGGGTGGAGCTCCCCTGGCCTGTACCACCACCCCCCCCCCCCGCCCCCCCCATCAATTTAGGGCTAAGGGAAAGGGGGGAGTAGGTTAAAGGACCCTCATGTGTCAGAGGGTGGTTTCATAGGGCCCCTGGTGAGGCAAGCCCGAATGAAGTGTTGCACTCCTGCAAATGTGCGGGGGAAGGGTACTGTGTATTAATGGTATGGGGTTTTTTTGTCTTATGTCTTTTCAGAAAACAGAAAAAACCAGGGTCTCTCATGTTTCAAAAAAGAGGTGTCCTTCCTGTAAAGTTACCCTTAAAGATACCTGGGAAAAGGCATTATGCAAAGAGTGTATTAGTAAACTAGTACAAGAACACTCTTCAGAGCAGGGTGAGCTAGCGGCGTCAGTTAAGGAATTGTCTAATACCTTCGAATCCTTCAAAACCTTCTTTGAGGGTTTCCAAATGCCACAGCTTTTGACTGCTCCTCTGACAACACCATTACCAAAAACACAGGCAATACCCTCCACGAGTGCAGGCTCTTCAGTAGCCCCTAGGGAGGAGGTGGAGGAGGAGCCGGACAGTGCAACATCTGGCTCCCAAGAGTCTGAGGGGGAAGCCCTGGATGGGGATTCCAGGAAGCCATCCCGATATAAACTCTCTTTAGATGAGGTAGATCATCTATTAGGGGCCATCTATACCACACTAGGTATACCAACAGAGAAAAAGACATTGTCACTGCATGATCAGATGTATGAGGGCCTGGGGGAACAGGAAAAGAAGAATTTTCCTGTTCATGAGGTCCTTATAGAGGCTATTAAGAAGGAATGGCAGGAACCTGAAAGGAAGCCATTTTTTTCTAAGGCCTTAAAAAGGCGATTTCCCTTCTCGGAGGACCCAGCATCAGTATGGAACAAGATTCCAAAACTAGATGCGGCCTTCTCGCAAGTGTCGAGGCACACGGACTTGGCCTTTGAGGACATGGGGGTTTTGTCTGAGCCAATGGATAAAAGGATGGACTCCCTGTTAAAAAAGTCATGGGACTCAACCGTGGGTAGCCTGAAGCCAGCAATGGCGGTCACGGTGGTAGCTAGGAACGTAGAGTTCTGGTTAAACCAATTACAGGCTCACATTGAGGCAGGTACTGCAAAGGAGCAAATCCTAAACTCATTTCCCACACTGCTGCGAGGTCTTGCTTATATCGCAGACGCATCCGCAGAATTGGTGCGAATGGCAGCCAGGTCCTCCGCCCTAGCCAATTCCACTAGAAGAGCATTATGGCTTAAGACATGGCAGGGTGACTGCGCGTCCAAGGCCAAGCTCTGTGGAATTCCTTTTACAGGGGATCTGCTATTCGGACCAGGCTTAGAGAAGGTGCTGGATCGAACGGCAGATAAAAAGAAGGCGTTTCCACTAAAACGTAAGGCAAATTGGAAACAGCCACAACAAAATACAAGACCCCGATTTGCAGCTCCCAAAATGGAAACCCAGAGGAAACCTTGGGTTCAGAGAGGGAAAGGCAAAGGGGGGGCGATTTTTCGTCCTCCTGAGCAAACCCAAAAGAAATGACACAATAGTCGCAGTAGGGGGAAGACTGGGGGCCTTCCTTCCGCAATGGGAAGAGATATCTTCCAACAAATTCATTTTGAGAACAATAAAGGAGGGATATCGTTTGGAGTTCTCAAAAGCACCCCCAAACAGATTATACATCACCAAACCTCCAAAAAACAAGGAGAAGGCCAGAGGGTTAATGAGATCCTTAGAGGAGCTCCAGCAACAAAAGGTGATAATCAAGGTACCAAGGGGAGAGAGAGGGCAGGGTTTCTACTCCCACATATTCGGAGTTCAGAAAACTTCAGGAAAGACCAGACCCATCCTCAACCCTCTAAATTTATCCATAACCTACAAAAGGTTCAGAATGGAGTCCATATATTCAGTAAGGGCCCTTCTGCCCCCAAACTGTTATATGGTCTCCCTAGACCTAAAGGACGCATACCTGCACATCCCGATACAGCGGGAGTGTCAAAAATTTCTAAGGTTTGCGATAGAGACGGGAAGAGGAATCAGGCATCTTCAATTTCAGGCTCTACCCTTCGGCCTCTCCTCATCGCCCAGAATTTTTACCAAGATTCTGGCCGAAGCTCTGGCACCATTACGGGTCAAAGGCATATCTGTCATAGCTTATTTGGACGACCTTCTCCTATTTGCAGAGTCGCCCCGGAAGTTACTAGAAAACCTCAGCCACACACAGACGTACTTAGAAAGTCTGGGTTGGCTGGTAAATTTGGAAAAATCCAATTTACAACCCAGTCAGCAAATAGTATACTTGGGGTATGTCATAGATTCAGCGCAACAAAGACTGTTTCTGCCCAAAGAAAAGATAGGGAAAATTCAGAAGGAAGTAAGCTTATTACAAGCCAATATACCGTGTGCCATAAGGCAGATAATGTCAACACTGGGACTGTTGACATCTGCGATTCCAGCGGTCCAATGGGCAGGCCTGCATTTTCGGCCACTGCAGGTGTTCCTGTTAAAAATGTGGGATCACAAGCAGGAGTCCTTAGACACCAGGGTTCTTTTATCAGCAAGGGTGAAAGGAACCTTATGGTGGTGGAGGACAATAGAGAACATAAACAAGGGACGGCTGTGGAATCTACCCATTTCCCGAATCCTAACCACAGACGCAAGTGGCGTAGGGTGGGGAGCGCATTTAAGCGCTCAGATAGCGCAAGGGACTTGGGGAAAAGAAGAGAGGAGGAGATCATCCAACTGGAAGGAATTAAGAGCAGTATGGTATGCACTTCAAGCCTTCCAGTCAGAGTTCAAGGGTCAACATTTACAGGTCAGGTCCGACAATGTGTCAGTGATCGCCTATATAAACAAACAGGGAGGAACAAGGAGCGGAGCCCTGTGGACATTAGCAGAGGAAATCTTGAAGTGGGGAGAAAGAAACCTACTCTCTTTGTCAGCAATCCACTTGAAAGGGGATTTAAACAAAGTGGCAGATTTCCTCAGCAGGAAAAAGGTGAGAGAAGGCGATTGGGCGCTAAGCCAGGAGGTATTCGAGCAGATAGCTCACAAGTGGGGAACACCTCAGGTGGACTTGTTTGCCTCAAAGGAAAACAGGAAAGTCAGAGCATTCTTCTCCCTGGAAAGAGAGGACGGAGCGCTCGGGGTAGATGCGCTGGCACAAGCATGGGCATTCAGAAAATGCTATGCCTTTCCCCCACCTATTCTCCTACCAGCGGTAATAAGAAAACTACGTACGGAGAATACAACGCTAATTCTCATAGCGCCCTATTGGCCCAAGAGACCGTGGTTCTCTATGCTCAGAGAACTCGCGGTAGAACCCCCCTGGTTTTTACCGATCCAGGAAGATCTACTCTCCCAGGGCCCAGTACACTGCCCCCAAGTGGAAAGATGGAACTTGGCTGCATGGTGTCTGAGGAGCAGTTGCTAGAAGCGAAAGGGTTCTCAGGCCGTCTAATAGACACAATGCTGAAAAGCAGGAAGATGGAGACAAGGAACATCTACCAAAAAGTATGGAGGTGTTTCAACAGATGGTGTATAGACAAAAAATTCAATACACGAGGCTCAGTGGCAGTCCTGGAGTTCCTACAGGACGGGATAGACAAGGGACTAAGTCTTAGCACGCTTAAAAGTCAAGTGTCAGCACTTTCTGTTTACCTGGAGAAGAGATTAGCATCTGATCCGTGGGTAATCAGACTCTTTAGATCACTGAGCAGACAAAGACCGATACAGGGTACAGTTTTTCCAAAGTGGGATCTGTCATTAGTGCTGCAAACTATGACAGCTCACCCCTTTGAGCCACTGGATGATTGCAACCTGAAGATGCTGACGTTTAAAGCAGTTTTTTTGGTGGCAATTACTACGGCTAAAAGGGTTTGTGAGATGGAGGCCCTATCAATCAGGCCTCCCTTTTTTCAGATTTTTCCGGATCACATAATTTTTAGAATGGATCCGGCATTTCTCCCTAAAGTGGCCTCGAAATTCCACAGAGGCCAGGAGATTGTGTTGCCATCATTTTGCCCAAATCCTTCTAAGGAACAAGAAGTAAAGTTCCATAGTTTAGATGTAAGGAGATGTGTTTTGCATTACTTAGAAGCAACCAAAGATATTAGGAAGACGGACTCCTTATTTATTTTGATTTCTGGAGCAAGGAAAGGGCAAAAGGCCACAAGACGTACCATAGCCAGATGGCTAAAAGAAGCCATTGAACAGGCCTATAGGTTAGGAGGTATGCAGGTCCCAGAGGGTATCAGGGCACACTCCACCAGGGCAATGGCTGCGTCGCAAGCAGAGAGAGCTGGAGCCACGCCGGAACAGATTTGTAAAGCGGCAACTTGGTCCAGCTTTGCCACCTTTGTAAGACACTATAGAGTGGATCTTTGGGCGGCTAAAGATCAGACCTTTGGACGCAAGGTCTTACAAGCCGTGGTCCCGCCCTAGGGGTAAGTGCTCGTTTATCCTCTCAGGTGGCTGTCCTGAAAGACGATTAGGGGAAAAACGAAGTTACTTACTGGTAACGTTCTTTCCCGGAGTCTTTCAGGACAGCCGGGTACCCACCCAATTGTGTATCAAGACATAGAGATTTCCTTACAGGAAATGTGATATAATGAATTGTGTTTATCATATATTCTTGTGTCTCCCCAGCGGACTGGAGGTGCTCTTTAAAGAACTGAGGAGCCAGCAGGGGAGGAGGAAATTTATACAAGCTGGCGCAGGTGTTTCCAAACAGAAGGGAGGAGCCAAGCTCTCAGGTGGCTGTCCTGAAAGACTCCGGGAAAGAACGTTACCAGTAAGTAACTTCGTTTTTTTCCCCCTCTGGAGCAAATTGGATCATGCTATATTGGGTTTTTTTTGCCTTCCTCTGGATCAACTGAGGGTATAGGATTGTATGAGGAGGATTTGTGGAGGTTTTCTATTTGTGTTTGTTTTTTTTCTATGTTGGTTGAACTGGATGGACTTGTGTCTTTTTTCAACCAGATTAACTATGTAAGTGTGTAATAAGGAGCATTGCGTCAGAAGCACCACATTCGTATCTGGGCACTGTGGTACAATTAAAGAACAAAATTCTTTTAGGATCCATTCACACCTGTGGCCACGTTATAACGTGAGAAATCCAGAAGGAGAAACCGCCGATTTAGGTGAGTAAATCAGTGCGATCCGGACATGCTGGGTGCAAGCCACGGTTCGCTAACCGATATCAATAGGAAAAGAAGAAAAGGCTCCACACCACCAGAAACGATCCAACATAGTTTATAGTACCAAGACTAAGACACAGGACCCAGGTTTGAAGAAGCACTATTGACAGTGTGAAACGCGTCACCTCTCCTTGGTCCTGTGTGTTCGTCTTGGAGGCTGTCATTTGACTTTTTGTTGGAACAATAAACTATGTTGGATCGTTTCTGGTGGTGTGCAGCCTTTTCTTTTCTCGCGTTGTAACGTAGCAGTTGGTGTGCGCTGTGAAGGAAAGGGTGGCGATATGCTGTAACCACACATCACAAGATTTGCTTCCCCCCCCTCCCCCCCAAGTATAATGTAAAAAATACTACTTATTCGTCTTTATGCACCGCAGTGCAATGCGGTGCTGTGTTTCACAACACGCTTTGTTGCATAGCAATATTTTTGTTTACAAATGTTTTTATTGCAAAATGGTATAACATCTGGGTATACAAGCATTGTGGGTACAAGAAGTACAGTGGCTATATAGCCATAGACAGCTTAACATTATATCTCATACAATGCAAATATCGTTTCTCATTACAATACATAATGCACCCAATAAATCGGAACAAAAAGAAGTACATAGAGAAAAACAAAAAAAGAAAAAAAAAAAAAATTCACAATAGTGACAAATGTGCAACCCAAGCATAATGAAATAGCCATCAATCCACAAGGAAGCTATGTGCCATAATACCAGAAGCCTAGAAGTTATAAAGCTTTAGAGGTACACTTCAAACAGATTATATCAATTGGGACTATAATCTGATCTATTATGATTCAGCCACTGAGGCTGAAGGATCCTCTAGTCTTTCACTAAGCAAGTGGGCCGTCCAAACATTCTATTTTCGGTCAAAAATGTGCATGGAGTCCAGGAGAGTATGGTGTATTCTTTCCATAGTCCGAATGGACTCCATGCGCGAAATCACCTGTGACCAAGATATATGGGAACGTTTCCAGTTCAAAGCTATTGCCCATTAAACCGCACTAAAAAGAGTGTGAAATAATTTTTGTAGGGGGAGGGGAACCTCTGGGAGCTCTGCAAATAACAGACACATTTGAGAGGTCAGTGTAATCGAGACACCAGAGAGAAGTGTTATAAGAGACGTTGTCTTATGCCAAATGGCGTCTAGGGCTTTACAACTCCAGAATGTGTGCAACAGCGTTCCCCTGTCCTGGCATCCTCTAAAACATGTGCCATGTACCAGGGGATATATTCTGTGGAGACGGTCCGGAGTGTAATACCACCTAGTGTGAAGTTTGAGAACTGTCTCTTTGATGGATATAGATCGCGTACATTTGTGCATATTAGCTATCATGTCCTGCCAGTCCTCTGCAGGGAACTCTTGGGCCAACTCAACCTCCCAAGCCTCCATTGCCTTAGATTTTAAAGGGGAGTTGAGGTCATTAAGATATCTATAAAGAATGGATATGGTCCCCTTATCTCTTGAAGCCTCTCCACACAGCAACTCAAACGGGGTCTTTGAAAGATCAACTCCACCCATGATAATTGTTGAGTAAAAATGTCTTATTTGCAAGTATTGGTGAAACTCAGATCGGCCCATAGCGTGGGTTTGTTGCAGGTGAGCGTAAGAACAAAAGGAGGCATCCTGCACCAAAGATTCAAGGTTCACCAAACCCCTTGCGATCCAGCCCAGGAATGACAATGTGGAAGAAAAGGCCGGAGGGAAGGAAGGTTCTCCTAAAAAGGAGGATAGAAGGGGCCTACACGATTGCAGCTTAAACTCCTTAGAGTAAAGGGACCATAAATAGAGTGATTGGCCTACTATAGTGTTAAGTGGGGTGATATCCTTTGGAGATACAGAGCGGGACCATAGTAGACCCAGGAGGTAATAAGGAGCCACCGATATCTGCTCAAATTGTAGCCACTGAGCCAATTGAATGAGGCGGGATGCTAAGAAATACTTCCATAGATCCGGGCATCCCAAGCCCCCCCTCACCTGAGTTCTATACATCAACAAACGTCCCATTCGGGGTTTTTTGTTTTGCCATATAAACTTGAGCAGATCCGTTTGTATCAACAACAGAGCTGAGCGAGAAACATATAGAGGTAGAGACCTAAAGAGGAACAAAAGTTTTGGGAGGATGTTCATTTTAATTGCTTGCATTCTACCTAAAAATGATATGCGATAAGAGGACCATTGATTTAAAAGGAGTTTAACATTAGCGAAAGCCGGGGGTTAATTTAAAGAGTATATCTGTTTGAGAGAAGGGGCAAGTTTAATACCTAGATATTGTAGGGAGATGTGATTCCATGTGAATTTGATTTTCTCTTTTAAGTGTAGTCAATAAAAGTTGTGGAAGGTGAATGGGCATTGCCGAACACTTGGTAGGGTTAACTCCCAGGCCCGTTAGCTTCTGGAAGGAGTCTAGAGTGGACATGAGGTTGGGGAGGGAGATTAAAGGGTCCAAAATAAATAAAAGTACATCGTCCGCATAAAGGCTAAGTTTAAATTCCCGACCACCTTTTGTGTATCCTTAAGCCCGGGTTCACACCTATGCGAATTAGATGCGGCTTACACCGCATCTAATTCACAGGACATTTTAAAATACATTCATATGAATGCATCTGGTTCACATATGTGCGTTGCATTCGCACTGCGCATTGCACAAAAAACGTGTGCGTTTTTTGGGCATTGCGGTGCGAACTACAAGCCTATTATCTCCTATGGGAATGCATCTGATTCGCAGATGCATTGCGTTCTGAACAAGGAATTTCTACTTCTCTTCACTACATCTCCCCCTCTCCCCCCCCCCTCCCCCCTCCCTGCTCTCTGATACTGAGCAAAAACGCAATGAATTCTTTGAACAGGAGATTTTTATCTCCCCAGTGAAACCTGAGCTTCAATTCGCACCGCACAAGTGTGAAACAGGGCTTAATGTTCGGGTCATTGGAGATGGACCTAGACAGGGGTTCCATGGTGAGTGCAAACAATAGAGGGGAGAGGGGACACCCCTGTCTAGTGCCACACTGCAAAGAAAAATCGTCTGAATTACATCCCGGCAGCTTTATGCAGGTCTTAGGGTGATGGTAGAGGGCTTTAAAGCCATGTATAAATGCCCCCCTGAATTAAAATTTTGATAATACTGTGTCAAGGTATGTCCAAAGAACACTGTCAAATGCTTTGTTTATGTCCAAACTCAAAAGTAGTACTTGGTTAGAGTGCATATGAGCGTCCTGTAGAATGTTGGTGGCTAGACCGATGTTATCAGTGATCTGCCTCGATGGGATAAAGCTGGTTTGGGCAGGAGATATCAAGGTCTTTATAACTTTAGCCAGTCTGTCTGCTAAGATCCTTCCAAATATCTTTAGGTCGTTATTAATAACAGAGATGGGGTGGAAATTTTGAGGGAGAGTATGGTCTTTGCCCGGTTTGGGTATAAGGGACATGTTTGCTAGCAGCATTTCCTCTGGGAATTGTTTCCCTTTGAGGACATGATTATACATGTTAGTCAGTGTAGGGAGTAAGGATTCTGCAAATTTTTTTATAATAGACTGCAGAGAACCCGTCCGGGCCTGGGGCTTTGGAGGGTTTAAGGGAGGAGATGATAGAAGCCACTTCGTACAAGGGGCCATTGAGGATTCCCAAATGCTCCTCTGACAACTGAGGAAGCGAGAGGGTATCTAACCAGGTCTGTGTGGGAGGGGGAAGAGAAGGGTCTGGGCCCGAAAATAGTTTCTGGTAGAAGGAGGAAAAGATATTTAAAACCTGTTTGGGATCTGAGGTGATGTTGCCGCTATTATCCTTCAATTTATAAAGGTGAGTAGGCTGGGTGGACTGTTTGAGCTTACGCGCAAACATTGTGGAGGCTGAGTTGCTATGAAGGAGGAAACGGGCTTTGGACCATCTAAGAGATTTTTCTATGTGTCCTGAGAGTATGTCGTCTAGGGCCCTTCTCTTTTCTGTGATCTGTAGGAGCAACTTCGTTGTAGGTGTCTGGGTGTGTCTATGGTACAGTCGTTCTAGTTCTAAAGTGAGTTTATGGGTCTCATGTTGCTTTTGGCGTTTTTGAGTTGTAGAGATTTCTATTAGGTGGCCTCTTATGGGCTGCCCAAAGGGTGATGGGAGAGATATCCTCAACATTGTTGAGCCTAAAATATTCCTTGAGGCGATCCAACAGCTGGGCCCGGATCACAGGATCTCTAAGCAGTGCGTCGTTAAGGCGCCAAGACCTGGCCGTATGTGGGAGGCCTAGACAAGAAATATGGGTGGAGACTATGTGATGGTCTGACCAGGGGCAAATATGTATATTGGCTGAGGTGGAGTTCACCGTCAGAGAAGGGGTGCAGAAAATATAATCTAGGCGAGAGTAACTATCGTGGGGGTGGGAATAAAAAGTGTATTCTTTAGAGCCTATGTTGTGAGCCCTCCAAACATCTATTAGTTGAGAGGACTGCAAGGAATGCTGCAGGGATTTGGGAAAGGCCTTAGAGGTTGGGCATGTTCTGCTTCTTTCTAGTCCTGAGTGGGCTACCAGGTTAAAATCCCCTCCGATTAACAGATGGGGGGAGTGAAACCTATCCAGGGTCTGGAAAAAATCTTTAAAAAAAGTAGCCTGTGAGGCATTTGGTGCATATACTGAGGCCAAGGTCAATTGTTTGTTCTGGATGGAACCCTGAACTATCACAAATCGACTGCCTGGATGTTTATATATCTGTTTTACCTGAAATAACACCGAATTCTTAATGAAGATAGCGGCCCCTCTAGACCTGGACCCATGGGTAGTGAAATAGCATTGTTTAAAAGTTTTATCAAAGTAGGATGGGTGGTTATCCCTAGAGAAATGTGTCTCCTGAAGCAGTATAATATCGGCTGCAAGGGATTTATAAGCTTTAAATGCTTTTCTCCGTTTTTGAGGGGTATTAAACCCTTTTACATTGTGAGAAATTACCTTAATACCCATATTGTATCAAAGGGGAGATATCAAGGATCAGAGAGGGGTCCAGGCCGAGAGGGAGCACCATAATAACATTACAATATATCCCCGGGTGAGACACAGCTAAGGGGTACAACCCCAGTACCATACGTGCATGTTCAGTCTGAGACAGCAATACATGTATCACAGTGACAGAACCTTCTGAATTGGGTAGCACAAAAAAAAAAAGCCAAAAAAGCCAAAAAATAAAACCAGGAACAAAAATGAACAAGGAAACTAGGAACCTGAGAATCGGCCAAAAAATGGCCAACCATAGTCTAGGGGGGTCATGGGGAAAGACGTCCCATAGACCCAAAAAGAGGTGTCCATCCGGACCAAAAGGTCCAACACTCTAAGTTTTTATGTCCGTGTAAACTTCAAAACTGTAGATGTGTCAGGAGAGTTTACCTGTGAGGGGTCCGCCTGCTCCAACATCACTTAACAGATGAAGAGCCAGCAAGCCCCCAATCTTGAAGAGTGTGGGGTCTCTCAAGCGGGCGCAACCAGGATTCCGCATGGAGCCGGGAGAGTCCAGGTGCATCAAAGCATGGCAGGAGAGGATCATAGTTCTCAACCTTAAGGGAGAAAAAACAAAAGGAGTAGAGAGAAGAGACAAAAATGAGAGTTGCTGTTTCTGTTAGTCACGGCGCTGATCTCGATGATCTCTCCTGGGTGGAGGGGTAGCCCAAATAGCCGAGTGACGTGGAGTGGATGGTAGCCTGGGCAGAGAAGCCGCATCTAGGAGGCCCAGTTTCACCAGTAACTCCTTGCCTTCCGCCAATGTGGTCACGGTGTATGTCGTGCCATTGTGAGGCACCTGAAGTTTGAAGGGGAAGCCCCAGCGGTAGCCAATGCTTGCAGACTGAAGCACTGATGTAACCTCTTTCATCTTTCTGCGCTTGTCAAGGGTAGTGGGAGAGATATACGGGTAAATTGGAACAGGAGTACCATCTAGGCGAATGTTAGGGGTGTTTCTTGAGGCCCTGAGGATATCTTCTTTAATCAAGAAGTCCTTGAGGCAAAGCACTATGTCTCTAGGTGGCTTCTCTGGAGGTGGGGGAGGGCGTAGGGCCCTATGAATCCTATCACAGGAAAAGGCCGTAAGAGGGGAGTCAGGCAGTAGCGATTGAAAAAGCTTCTGAATAGCGGGTAGTAAATCTGTTACCGATTCAGGTACTCCACGCACCCTAAGATTATTTTGTCGATTCCTGTTGTCTAGGTCCTCAATGTGGGCTTGGAGTTGTAGGACCGTTTCTGACAAAGATTCATGCTCTTTTCTAAGATCTGAGTACACAAGGGACAGTTCATCATGTTTAGTCTCCAGTAAGTCAGTTCTACTTCCCAGAGCTGCAATCTCCAGAGACAATGTGTTGGTAGATTTATGCAGCTCTGATTGAAATTTCTGGGCGATCTTGTCATACATAAGGGTTAGGCTTTCATCCAAATCTGCCTTAGTTAATTGTAATGAGTACTCAGTCTCCCAGGGAGTGTGTCGGCGAGGCAGCTGCAGCGGGAAGGTGTGCCTGTGTCCTCCGGGCGCCATCTTGGGCCTGCATGTTCCTCTCTCTCACTCTTAACAAGTATGTAGTTAGAGATCTTTGAGCCGGTTTGCTACGGCGATTTTTGGGTCCCGGCATGCGCTGAATGTTCCACCGGGGGTGTTAGGAAGAATCGGATCGAAACTCAGTGTGGATGGCCCCGGGGAAGTGCCATTGGTCTCCGCGGCTCACGGAGCTATCAGCCCTTGCTTCCTCCTCGGTTCGCGCCGCCCATGCGCCCCCCGTAGCATAGCAATATTATTATTATTATTCACGATTTATATAGCGCCAACAGTTTATGCAGCCCTTTACAATGTATAGGGAGACAACACAATTACAGTACAGTTCAATACAAAAGGTACAGGAGGGCCCTGCTCGTAGAGCTTACATTCTAAAGGGAGGGGGTGGTGGTACAAAAGGTAATAGCTGCAGAGAATGATTTGATGGGGGTGGCTCGGAGACCGTTAGGTGGGTGTGGGATAGGCTTCCCTGAATAAATGAGTTTTCAGGGATCTCCTAAAGGTGGACAGGGTAGGGGCTGATCGGACATAATGGGGCAGGGAGTTCCAGAGGATGGGAGAGGCTCTGGAGAAGTCCTGAAGGCGAGCATGGGAGGTGGTAACAAGGGAGCTAGAGAAAATAAAAATAAAGCATATCCAACTTTTACTACACACCATTGCAAAGCAGTGATGTGAACTGAATGGACGGGGCTGCTACTGTGTTTTCCCAAAAATAAGCCCAGGTCTTATAATAATTTTGGCAACAAAAGACAAGGGCTTATTTTTGGGGTAGGTCTTACCATGTAATGTGCTGTCTTCTCTCCCCCACTCTCTCCCTGCCTGACAGGAGTCCCCAGTGTGAAAAATGCTTGTAAAATCCTATAATCCACTCTATTACCGTAGTATATAATGTACAATGTGTGTGTTTCTGTAACATAATTGTGCCAAATACCTTCGTTATAGCGCCGCTCTGCTCTTCTGTGACCTGCCGGAACTCTCTTCCCCGCAATTATATTACAGAAACACACACATTGTACATTATATACTACTGTAATAGAGTTGATGATAGGATTTTACAAGCATTTTAAACTAGGTCTTATTTTCGGGGTAGGTCTTACTTTCGGGGAAACACGGTAAGTACAGCCCAGTGGATATGGTGTGAATGGGATCTTAGTAAAAATGTGGTGTATGGTGGTGTGTTTTTTTTTTTTTTTTTTTTTTTTTTTTAGATTTAACAAAGAGTTTAGAATGAAACATTAAAACAAAAAAAAAAAAAACGGTACAATAAGCACCATTACAGATAACT
The DNA here is from genome assembly GCF_042186555.1 of Aquarana catesbeiana. Classification (NCBI taxonomy): domain Eukaryota; kingdom Metazoa; phylum Chordata; class Amphibia; order Anura; family Ranidae; genus Aquarana; species Aquarana catesbeiana. The sequence continues at coordinate 32,658,223 of NC_133336.1, forward strand.
ACAAAAGAAAGGATGTTTCCCATACAGAAACGGGGAATTGCAAATAGCAGTAACGTACTCCAGCAATACAGTCAAATAAAAGAAGACTTAGCACTTAATCCCTAGATCCATATATTACAGTAGCACATTGGCACTCAAACAGTCAGTGATAGTACCCATTGATACATAGCCCATGTCTCGTAATACCTTAGATTAAATATAGGCAGCAGGTAATGCAGACTCCTCATCTATGCAAGTAGAGGCTTGATCTAACCATCTATCCCATATCTTATATTTAGCTGGGCACCCTCTGTGAATGTACCTAACTTTTTTATGGCAGCGTGAGCTTAATTGTAGCCACCCAATCTTGGACTGTTGGTGGTGATGCCCTGAGCCAAACCTGAGCAATCAACATTCTAGCCATGAAAAGTATTTCTGGCAAGAAAATATGGAGATGTTTGTCGCGATTGGAGAGGAGGCCCAGAAGACATTGCTTAGTGCAAAGAGTTAACAGGGAGCCCACTTGATCATGTAAAAACTGGACCACCTGTGACTAGTAGCCTTGGATGATAGGGCATGACCATATCAGATGGTAAAAATTGCCGCTGGTCTCCCCACATCTGGGGCACAAGGGGCTAAGATGTAACCAGTATCCAGATAGACCAATGGGAGTTGGGTTATTTGCAAAATATATAGGTGGGTAAGGCGGTCAGTTTTGGGTAAACCTGTTTGCAGGATTCCAGTACATCATCCCAATCCTCATCCTCCAGCACCCCCACATCTGCCATCCAGTGGGTCAATGAAGATGTCTTTTATGTTTCCCTCCACCCCCCCTAAGTTGCAACCAACTACCAAAATAAATACCTTCAGCCCTACTTGAGTTCTTCACTGTGTGTCCATGCCCAACTTCACACAGCCTTTGCAGAAAAAAAGTCCTGGCTGCTTCCAGCTCCTACGCAAATATTTCGGTAGGTGACTGCCACTCAAAACGGTGATCATTTTGAGGTGCATGTCCTTTTTAAAGGGTTAGTTCATCTTTTCACAAAAACATTAAAAGGTGAACAAACTCATAGCACTCTCCCCACCCATCTGGTCTCTGCTACATGTACATTGTGTTCCCCCACCCTCTCCAGCCAGTAAAATGCTTTAGCACTTTAAGGCCCCATCCACATTGCGCGTAGCAGGAACGAGCATTCCCGCTCGCAATTTTCAAACTGCAATTCTCACACTATTTCGTTTGTTGCACATGTTAATCTGAATGGGCTGCCCTATACGTGTTTGTTACTCAAAGGCAGCCCCTCTTCCTTTTTGGGCTACAAGTGTCTCACAATTTTTTAAGGCTCGTTTTGCCCCAATTTCTGAGCGATTTAGTTGCGCAGCAAAATTACACAAAGTCTGGCAATCGCTGCAAAACATGCGACACGTGTTTGGGTGCCATTTATTCTAAATGGCACCCAAAAAACGTGTCACATGTTTTGCAGGAACCGCAGGCAGAATCAAGGCGATTCCAAATCTTAAAGTGTGAATGGGGGAGTTAAACTTCACTAAACAGCTCTGGAGGATGTCTCCAAGTAAAAGGCAAGCAACGGTGATCGCTCATTGTTTCTGACTACGTGACCACACTGGCCATTGAGAATCCCTTTGAGGCTCCTTTCTTCCACGATGTTGGATATTTCACATTGGTCAGTGCATTTTACATAACCAGCCCTGACCAATGGGCGCTCACCATTGCTTGCGTCATGCTTCTGAACACCCTCCCTGGCACTGTGTAGTGGTGTTTTTAAAGTTCCAGACTTTTAAACCAGTTGGAGAGGTCGTCTGAAAATGGGGATCACAAAGGGTACCTGCATCGAGGACCAGAGGGTGAGGAAGGTGTTGTGAGTTGGCTAACATTTTAATTTCTTGTGACATGGTGAACTAACCCTTCAAGAACAAATGATAATGTGCATATGCAGTTACAGGCTGCGTAACCACATGCGCTTTAGTGGGAGCGAGCCCTTAGATGAGTACTTATTGGAATAAGAGGTTGGTTCCTTTCTGAGTGGGCAGTATCTGCTGGAACTAGGATTTCCTAATGCACGTGGAAGGAGGATTTTTCCAGTATGGGCATGGCAAGGCATACGGCGGAGATATGTGTTGTGTTCTTCATGTCCGCACACGGAAAGTCTGGCCTGTGTAAGTGTTAATTGATGAGCCTGTCAGACGAGAGCCGGCCTGACGCGTTGCGTGTAACTGGCAGGGCTCACGTGGAGGGCATGTACGGGGACACATGTGACAGGCCTGCCAGCAGAACAGATGTTGTATTGTGTTCCTACCTGCCAGTGAGTGGCTGGCTCCCCCTGAGTAAGATTAATGGCTGCTTGTCGGCATTTTCTGCTCGCCTCATCCATGACATTAGTTCTTCATGCGTGAGATGAGGCCGGTGACAGCTTTGAACAGGCACTCCGTTCCTCTAGAGATGCATTATTATATCAACAGCACCGAGTGACACCGTTCTGGTACAGCTTCTGAATTAAAGGGGGCTTCTGCTTCACCTGTATTATTTTCCAATCCCCTCATTAACTTCATAAAAAATAAAAGCCGTAAAGCCTTGCAAATGAAGGTTTTCATGTTATTACTCCAATTAATCCACCTTTTGAACATGTAATTCTTTTTTGCCTCTGCATGATGGCGGGTGGACAGCTTAGGCAGAACATTGGCCCTTTCATGTTTGGAACCTTATCGTTGCTATTTCTCACATACCAGTAGTAAATCTGTATGGTGCTTGTATGGGTTTTTTTTTTAATCTGTACAGTTTCTCATGCTGTAGGATTGAGGTGGTGAGTCCAAATGGTGCAGAAAACATTGAAGCTGGACTCAAGGCTGGAACACAAAAATACCCTTACATTGGGGTGATTTCTAGGGGCAGAGGCAGGGGTTCTATTACTTGCCCCTTTTTCCTGTTCCAGCAGGATTCAGCACTGTCCTCCTCTTCAAAAAGCTTTGGCCTGTGGTCCCTGCATGGGGGGGGGGGGGTGTAAAGGAAGTAAATGAAGGAATGTAAAGAAAAAGTTTAAAACAAGTGACTATGATGTACTTTTTTTATCTATTTACTAATGCTAGCAGCAAGTAACTATGCAGGAACTATCCGTACCTGGAATTCCTGTTAAAGATGAATATGGCTAACATATACGTTGCAAACAGGATATTATCTGCGCTTTTGAAATCCATACCGGCTTAATCTAGGATGGAATTTCACAGTTTATCTGCATTTAACACAGTTGTACTTGTGACACTTTTTTCCTTGTTTTATATTCAATCATCTTTTTCACAATTTTACACATTGCCAAGTTCAAATCGCTAAGTCCATTGTAACTTTGATCTTTGTGAAGAAGCAGTGGTTTTTCTGCAAAAGTCCGACATGCACACTGCTAAGTCAGAGTTATAGCCGTGCAGTCAGGAAAGCTAATGCTTTCTGCTGTCTCCCTCTGCAGAGAGACCACTGCTTTTACATAGAACATGCTGGCAGGGGACAGGTTTTTTTTTTGTTTTGTTTTTTCAGGCTGTGGCTGCTTTCTAAAGAAAATCAACTGTAAGATTTCAAACACCTTTTTGTTTTAATGCACTTGGAATGTATTTAGCTGATTTTTTACTTTACTACATTTATTGTAAAATGTCTCAGTAAAATTGTAAAAGATTATAAAATAGTCCATCTCTGCAGTAATAATATACATAATTTGTTAATTATAAAAACTGATAATCTTTAGGACACATCAAAGAATAGGCTACTGAGTAAGTTGGGATTTGCTGCGTATCTGATGATGGGAGGAGGTTACTGAAATAGAGAGCAGTGTATCTGATATACATCTAAATGGCTGTTTATAGACTGGGAATCTGTCTGCCAGCTATAGAGAGAGGGAGAGAAGAAGAGCAGCTCTGATTTGTACTGATCCTGATAGCTATGTGTCTCTGCAAGTCTGTATCTCACACATCGGTTAACCAATGCAATCTTTCTCAGGTTGGTGTGTGATGGGTCATGGGAAGGGATAGCAGATAACCCGGGTAGAAGAGCAGTTTGAAAAACAAATGATTGAAGGCAAATCGGTACAAACATCCAGAGCTTGTCAAACATCTTGAAAATCAACATGGTATTGTGAGTGTAAGGAGAGAGGACAATAATATGTATTAGGTTTCCAGTCTAAGCTCTTAATCATTGAAACACAACAACCAAAACTGGTGACTCAAACCAGCCCCGGAAAACCATTTCTTCCTCATCTTGCTGGGTTTGAAAAAAGTAACCCTGTGTGTGTACCTTCCAACGATTCACAACATCATCTTCGACCATGTTACTTCCGGTCCTGGTAATTCTTCACCAAATCATCACCTATCACTTCAGTAATCTCCTCTACCATACAAGAATCAGACTGCTTCCTATTGACTTCTATCCATTCCAATTCAATAATTGTAATATGATCATGTCCAGTGGTTGGTCATGTTGGAGGTGTAGTATTCTATGTATAGACTATATTGTCTTAAATGGGGGGAAAAAAAAACACGCTTAAAATTGATCCAAATATATTCAGCAAATAGATAAATAAGCAGCAACTCTATTGTGTGATATCGGGATATAAACAAACATTGGTATGGAACAGAGTCGGGCTAAAACACAAATGATATATTATCATTTTGTGAGTTTTTATAGCCTAAACAAAAACAAAGTGTCCCAAACGTGGTAAAACAGATTTCAGTTGAGCTTGTAGGCAACACTTCATCCATGGATCTCAATCAAGGTGACACTCAATCTTAAATAGTCCCCTGTGTGACTGAACACCTTAAATCACCGCCACCTAAAATGTGGAAAAAATGCCTGCTTACCAGCAGTACTGGGCCTCTTTAAAAAAGGGGAGTAACACGTTTTGGCTGATTACTCTGCCAGGGCCTTTAAGTGATGTCCCTGTAGACTCACAATGGACCTCAATGGACCTTTACAGAATCCTCCTGCCAGAGTGTCCATAATGTCAAGCTCAAAAATAAAAAAATGCTCCACATAGTGTAAAATCCCAATGCAAATTTCTTTGTGAAAAGGGTAGATTACACTCACATTTCCGTAGTTAAAATTAAGCATTAAAGATCGCCGGCCTGGCTTAAACACAAAACATCCGCGCTTCTGGGACTCGTGGGTAGCGATGACGTCGGCTGAGAGTGACGTATGGTGAAGGAGTCCAACCCATTCAGTGAGTGCGGATCATTCACTACTCCTAGGAGGTGGATGTACTGACATCTATGGGACACGGAGCATAACAGCACTTTTATCACCCAGAAAAGACTGTTTGCACTGATTATCACCATATGCACTTTAATTATAGTCACTGGAAAATTGTATTGACAGATGTTTATCCACTTTTGAAATTGCACAATAATATCTTTGTCACAGGTTATTCACTTTTGATACTGCAAAATTTATATCCTTGTCATAAAAATTAGAAGTTATACCTACCAATAGTTTTGTAGGATAGTAATAAGGCATAGTCACCTATATGGATCAGTACATCAAAACTTCGCACATAGTCAAGGTAGAGCAGGCACTATTGCACATTCTATCAATTTTGCCCTCTCATGGGGACAACATCGGACAGCAGCGGATCATACGGTGCTATCCTTCCAAGGGTGCAAGTATTTCCCGTTTTCAGAATTGTATTATGGTCATGTCCTTTGGTGGTCATGTTGGAGGTGTAGTGTTCTATGTATAAAGTGTAATGTGCATTGAATGTCATACAGTTGGGTCCATATTTTTGGACGCATGCACAATTTTATTTATTTCCAGGTATTTACCGAAACATATTCAAGCTATAGTTGCATAATGGATATGGGCTGAAAGTGCACACACTCAGGTTTAATTTGGGGGTATGTACATCCAAATCGGAGGAAGGGTTTAGGAATTACACCTCTTAATAGCCACCCACCCCCCCCCCCTTTTTCAAGGGACCATAAGTAATTGGACAATTAAATCAGAAGATGTTTCATGGCCAGGTGTGGGCTACTCCTTCTTTATCCCTTCTTTAAAAGGTCTGGAGTTGATTCTTAAACAGTATTATTATGGTATACACGATCAGAAAACCGTACGAAAAATGCAGATTTTGGAGCGATCGTACAGTAATCTGATCATTAGTACAGAGCTTTTGAGAGCAAGTCAGGAGAGTTAATCCATTGTTGTTTGATCGGAAATGCACTAAAAATGTTTTCCTACAATGCCAGATCATACAATTTTCGTTTAATCAGTACAGCTGTTGTTCGAAAATGCAATTCATACGCATTACAACACATGACATCACTTCCGAATTTTTATTCTGTCGTATGTGAATTTTCGTGACTTTAGTAAACTTGTCAGATTCGATCTGAGATTATCATGCAAAAAAAAAAAACGGATGATCATTCGTCCGATAATCTTGTGTGTACCAGGCATAAGTGTGGTATTTGCATTTGGAATCCTGTTGCTGTGAACCTACATCATGCATTCAAAGCAGCAGTCCATGCAAGTGAAACAGGCCCTTGTGAGGCTTCAAAAATGAAACAAATCCATCAGAGAGATAGCAGCAACATTAGGAGTGGCCAAATCAACAGTTTGGTACAGAATGCACTGGTGAGCTCAGCAGCAAAAAAAGGCCTGGACGTTCACAGATGACAACAGTGGTGGATGATGGCAGGATCCTCTCTATAGTAAAGAAAAACCCATTCACAACATCCAGACAAGTGAAGGACACTCTCTCCAGGAGGTGGGCATATCAAAGTCTAAAATCAAGAGAAGACTTCACAAGAGCAAATGCAGACGGTGCAAACCATTCATAAGCCTGAAGAATAGAAAAGCTAAATTAGACTTTGCTAAAAAACATCTAAAAAGAGCCCGACCAGTTCTGAAAACGCATTCTTTGGATGGATGAAACTAAGATTAATCTGAACCAGAATGACGGGAAGAAAATTATGTATGCAAGTATGCAGAAGGCTTGGAACAGCTCATGATCCAAAGCACACAATGTCATCTGTAAAACATGGAGGAGTTTGCAGTGTGATGACATGGGCATGCATGGCTTCAAGTGGCACTGGGTCATTGGTGTTTATTGATGATGTGACAGAAAACAGAAGCAGCCGGATGAATTCTGCAGGGTTTAGAGATATACTATCAGCCCATGTTCAGCCAAATGCAGCAAAGTTGATTGGACGGCGCTTCACCGTACAGATGGACAATGATCCAAAACACTACAAAAGCAACCCAGGCGCTTTTGAAGGAAAATATGTGGAATATTCTGCAATAGCCAGGTCAATCACCTGATTTCAACCCAAATGAGCATGCATTTCACTTGCTGAAGGCAAAACTAAAGGCAGAAAAGAGCCACAAAGAAAGAACAACTGAAGACAGCTGCAGTTAGAGCATGACAAAGCATCAGAAAGGAGGAAACCCAGTTCATGGTTTCCAGACTTCAGGCAGTCATTGCCAGTTAGGGATTCTCAACAAAATATTAAAAATGAACATTATATTTATGATTATATTTGTCCAATTACATTTTAGCCCCTGAAAATGGGGGGGACTGTGTATAAAAATGGTTGCAGTTTCTAAAATTTGTACTTGATATTTTATGTTCAACTCCTTGAATTAAATCTTTTGGATTGTTTCGTTTTAATTTTATTCTGGCGGCATACAGAGCCAAGAGTATGAAATTGTGCCTGTGTCCAAATGTATATGGACCTAACTGTATGTCTAGAGAATAATATAATTGTATTATGGTCCTGTCCCGTGGTTGGTCATGTTGGAGGTGTAGTATTCGATGTATAGAATATAATGGAATTGTATTATGAGCGTGTCTAGTGGTTGGTCATGCTGGGTTGGGGGGGTTGGTGTTCCAATAATACAACTGTATTATTATCATGTTCAGTGGTGGGTCATGTTGGAGGTGTAGTGTTCTATGTATAGCGTCTAATAGTAATGTATTATGATCAAGTCCAGTGGTCGGTCATGTTTTGAAGTGTATCATTCTATGTAAAAGTGTAATAGTATGCATGGAATGTCATATGTCTAGAGCAGGGATCTCCAATCTATGGCCCTCCAGCTGTTGCAGAACTACACATCCCATGAGACATTGTAAAACTCTGACATTCAGACATGACTAGGCATGCTGGGAATTGTAGTTCCTGAAAAACTGGAGGGCCATAGTTTGAAGACCCCTGGTCAAGAGAATAATATAATTGTATTATGATCATGTCCAGTGGTTGGTCATGTTGGAGGTGTAGTATTCTATGTATATAATATGTAAGATATTGGGGTGATTCAACTCAAGTGGTGCATGCCATTTTAGGAACATGTGTCAGTCCAGACTGCATTTTAAGGGCATGGCAGCCCACTTTTATTTAAAGGAAACAAAGTTCAAAGAAAACGGCAATTACCCTCGCACGGGTTCCGCCATTACTTTATCGTTCAAACCTTCAGCCTCCTGGCTTACTCACTTGCAGCACCGCTGCTTCAGACCTCACGCCTAGGCCTTTGGGGTGCTCCTCAGAGCGTATGCTCTGCTGCAGCCTCCCTCTCCTAGGAAACATGGGTGTCCTCCTGACACTCATACACAGATGTTGTGTCTGTAGGGCGGATTCCTCTGGACTCCTCGGCCAGACTTCCTGTCTGCCTGGGTGGAGCTGTCTCCTAGTGGGAGCCCTGGGATGCATATGAACCCAGCCCACAGGCGTGTAATTAGCATGCCTGCTTCTGCCACAATCAGGCATATATTGCTAATCCACAGCGTGACATGGGGTCGCCTCTCCACAAATTTAATTTTATTATGATTATGTCCAGTGGTTGGTCGAGTTGGGTTGGGGGGGAGGGGGTTGGTGTTAGAATAAAATAAATGTATTATGATCATGTTTCATGGTCAGTCACATGGAGGGTGTGGGGTTCTACATATAGACTGTAATAGAATTGTAGTATAATCAATTCCAGTGGTTGGTCATGTTGGAGGTGTAGGGGTCCGTTCACTAAGAGTAAAATACTGGCAACTAAAATGCGGTAAAATTCTGCATGCGATAAATCCGTTGTAAAATGTCAATTCACTAAGAATTTAGCGTTAAGTACCAAATGCGGTATATGTTCGATTCAGCAGTAATTACCGCATTATTTAATGTGGTAATCTACCGCATTGAGCTGGTTGCTAAGGAGCGGGCTGGGATTTGTCAAATAATAGCCTGTTTTTTTACAAATAGCTGGTTTGCTAAAGGAGCAGGCCAGGAAGCTGGCCGCCGCGTCTTTACCAACCGATGACTCATTAGCTGTCAGCGGGTTCCCCGTTGACAGCTGAATGTAAAAACAAAAAGCAGACAATTAAAAATGTTGGAAAAAAAAAAAAAAAAAAAAATCAGCGTGGGGTCCCCCCTCCCAATGCATACCAGGTCCTTCAGGTATGGTATGGATTTTAAGGGGAACCCATGCAAAAAAAAAAAAAAACACGGCATGGAGTTGTGCCCCCCCTCAAATCCATACCAGATCCTTATCCGAGCATGCAGCCATGCAGGTCCCCCCACCCCAAAGCACCATGTCCCCATGTTGATGGGGACAAGGGCCTCATCTCCACAACCATGGCCGGTGGTTGTGGGGGTCTGTGGACAAGGGGCTAATCGGGATCTGGAAGCCCCCTTTAAGAAGGGGGCCCCCAGATCCCGCCCCTTTTATGTGAATGAGTATTGGGTACATAGTACCCCTACCCGTTCACCAAAAAATTGTTACAAAGTAATAAAAACACACTGACTGACAATTCCTTTATTAAAAGATAAAAAAAAATATGTAATGTCCCAGGATGTAAATCCACCAATCATGCCGCGCTGGACCGGAAAAAAACAAAGACTGGCACGGACCAGTGCATGCTGGGTTGGTGACGTCACAAGGGGCGGGAACCTCCAGGTTACCTGTATAAGAAATGTTAGACGGCGGAGCCTGCAGTAGGAGGACAAATACCGGGACAAATACCTCATGTGATACCGCCAGCTAAACCCTGATGGCAATTATCGCATGCTTTTTTTACTCCTTTTTTATGCAATATTTACAGACACATTTTTTTCCCAGTAAATACCGCATAATTTAAATTTTTTTTTACTTTACCGCATGCAATAATTTATGCAAATGAGTAACATGATACCCTTACCACATGCAGGAAAAGCTTAGTGAATTGACCCCATAGTGTTCTATGTATAGAGTATAATAGTAAACATTTAATGTTATATGCACAGTGAATAATATAATTGTATTGTGATCATGTACAGTGGTCCATCATGTTGGGGGTGTAGTGTGCTATGTATAGAACCTAATAGAAATTTATGTTCCTGTTGAGTGGTTAGTCATGTTGGAATGTAATGTTCTATGTATAAAGTGTAATAGAATTGGATTATGATCATGTTGAGTGGACAGTCATGCTGGGGGTGTAGTGCTCTATGTATACATGTTCTCTATCTTTGTTGCTTTTTAACCATGTTGGTCTATAGAGAATGGTTTTGTCTCGCTGTATTTGCACATGCTGCTGTAGTAATTTATGTATCATTATGCATTTTCTAATCATGAGCCTTCTGTGCTGTGTGTGATTTATACACAAAAAGCATCTGTTTGGAGCCTGCTGGGACACTGTAACCTTTTCCCACCTGGCTCACTGTGCTTTAGGGGACATTTCTGGTGTCCCTTCAAATGTGTCTCTGACGGGAAGGGATTGTGTTGTCAGACACCCAGGGTTGTGGAAGATGTAGCTCGGAGCGACAGACTGGAGAATTAGAAGTAGATTAAGAATGCAGAGGTGGAAAACCAGTGGGAGATTTGTGGTAGAATTACTTGGTAGTGAGAATGCTTTGTAAATTTATGGTGGAGGTTGAAGAGTATACAGTGGTACTGAAACTACCCAACTCTTATGCCGCGTACACACGATCGGAATTTCGGCCCGCAAAAGACCGATGAGAGTTTTTCTCGTCGGAAAATGCGACCGTGTGTGAGCTCCATCTGACTTTTGCTGGCCGAATTCCAGCCAGCAAACAATTGAGAGCATGTTCTCAATTTTGCGGTTGGGAAAAGTTCCTATCCGAAAATGCGATCGTCTGTGGCAATTCCGACGTGCAAAATCCCTACGCATGCTCGGAAACAATTCGACGCATGCTCAGAAGCATTGAACTTCATTTTCTCGGCTCGTCATAGTGTTGTACCTCACCGCGTTCTTGACGGTCAAAAAAATGGCGAACTTTTGCGTGACCGTGTGTATGCAAGGCAAACTTGAGCGGAATCCCGTCCGATCTTTTTTCCGACGAGAAATCTGCTCGTGTGTACCCGGCATAACAGTTTTGGAGAAGCCATTGCAAGTGGGCCTGTAAAGGGTCTCCTTGCCTCCCTGTTGACCAAAAAGGGACCAATCCACTTTCTAATCAATAGGTGTGGTCGCTCTTCTCATAGTGGAGGGGTTTGGCCTTTTGTGGTCTCTAGAATCTCTAGTAATTGACATTGCACACATTGAAGATCTTGGAGGTGCCACTTTATCATCCATAATCCACCGACCTAGCCACAAATATATACTTTATTCAGCATAAATTGTGCAACAACTTTCATGAGCTGAAAATGTCACTTTTCATTAAACAAACCTTGCTGCATTTATTACGGTCTTTCCCTTCAAACTAGAATATCTTACACATTTCCTGTACCCCTGTCCAAAATGTGAGGGCATGTAGAGTGGTACTAGGTCAGTGGGCTGTCCCCATTACAATTCCTTCAAACCCCATAAATTTGTGTCATTTATACTTGTGCCACCTTGTGTATTTGAGGTTTCTTTTGATTGCTAGTACATTACTGTATCACATCACTTCTTGTAGACTGTATAGCTGGCTCACTTATTGGACATTGGTGACCTGGTAACTTGATACAGGTCAACAAGCACTTGGTAATACCCACAGCCCAGGCTCTGGGGTCACCAGCAAGTTCTCAATTCAAGGCTCTCCCCAGTCATTGGGTTTCAGATCTCACACCTGGTCCACTGTTTTGTTTTTTTTAGATCCTTAACTTGCTATCATGTCATGGTCTTCTCCCATAGCCCATAACTGGAGCTCGGCTGTAATGAACACTGCCTTTGTTTTTGCATGTGCACGGCCGTGGTCAGGAGAGATCGAGAACACACTCCTAGTACAAACCATCTTTAATTTATTATTATTATTATACTGGATTTTTATAATGCCAAAAGTTTGCACAGAGCTTTACATCATGAGGGCAGACTGTACAGTTTCAGTACAGGAGGAATTAGAGGGCCCTGCTTGTTGGAGCTTAAAGCTAAAAGGGAGGGTCAAATGATACAAAAGGCAATAAATGTAATGGATGAACTGATGGAGATAGTGGAAATACAGTTGTTAGATGGAGGCAGGATAGGTTTCTCTAAAGAGAAGGGATTTTCAAGAATTGCCTTCAAGTCATCAGAGTAGGGGATAGCCAAACAGATTGAGTTAGGGAGTTCCATAGGATGGGAGAGGCTCAGGAAAAGTCCTGGTGGTAAACGTGGGAAACTGTTTCAATAGGTGGGCGTTAGAAAAAAGTTTAGCAACCTTCTCTATAGTTGCCGGTAGGGATGCACAGATACCAGTTTTTTAAGACCGAGTACGAGTACTGATACTCACCAATACCAATAACCCATATTTTTTTTTTGCCCCCCTCCTCCTTCTCCAAGCTAAAAGACTAGCTGGAGACTGCACTGTCCACTGTTAACACTTTCCTGTGAAGAACAGAAGTTCAGGGAAGGAGCACTGAGAAAGCATGAGCCAGCATGGCTGTAAGTGCAAGTATTAGGGTAAGTATTTTAAATAAGTTACCGGGGAATGTCTTTATTATTCTCAATGTAAAAATGCTGGGGGTTTAAAACCCATTTAAAGCTGAACGACCGCATAGTCACTTAAATATATCCTTGATATAGCAGTACCCATAATGTTGGCTCTCCGATGCCGTACAATTTTTCTATCCCAAAAATTGAAATGGCAACCTCCAGTTTACTGTAGCTACTGACTTTTAAAGATCAAGTGCCTGGAATCCAGTGCTGTCCTTCCTACAGATGGCTCCCCGCTATGCATGCGTAAGTAAATGGTCCTGCAGCCTCCTGAAACATGTGACCTTTTTTTTTTTTGTCCCAGGAGGCTGCAGGAGGGGCGAGGCAAGGGACTACATCCTCAAATTTGGCGCAATACATTAACAAAATGGAGTAATACCAGAATAAAGGCGCAGCAACTTTACTGAATTCCCCCCAATGTGCCTTGTTCACACCATACATATGCAGTAGTGTGCAGAAAAAGACAAATCGGCATGGCGTGAACAAGCCCTTTGGGGAGCAGATTTTTTTTTTTTTTGTTGTTGATCCCATTGTGTCATATATGTGTGACTTCTAGGCCCTATTCCAGCTGTACAGTCTTTTAGTCTCTTGGATAACATTTTGTCCGGCTCTGTAGAGGTGTCTGCCGGTCTGCGTTCGTCACTCTGGCCCCAGTGTGGGGTAATCACTGTACGTACTGCTCGTATACTTCTACACTTCCTCTTATTCCATGGTGAGGGATTTAAATGAGGATTCAGCAGTTGGTTGATTAATAATTAATACTCTTCAGTATTTATAGATTGCAGTTATATATTTATGTTTTTTATGTGCGGTAACAATTCTCGCGATCTGGCTTTGCCACGGTTAACCCATTGTGTGGTCTCTGGCCAGTTTAACCCTTTGAAGGTTGTCCTGACACCAGATTTTGCTGATGTTTTGTATAGTAGTTTTTTTTTTTTCCCCTCGCGGCACTGTGATCCCTCCCCGCTGTAATCTCCCTCTGTAGGCACACTGTAGGTTTTATGTGTCACTTTGCATTGCTGCGGGCTGAGGGAATTAATACCTTTTTCATAGTAGTAATGAGTTTTTCACGAAACCTGCCCTGCAGCGGCTCCTAGCTTGATTAATAACTCGTTCTATTCAGGAACTGCCGATTGAACAAATATTTGTATTGAAGTGTCCACAGACACCCACGTAGCTTTGCACAGCTTTTCCAGCATCTGCATGCTTGGCTCTGGCTCTCTGGAAACCGCCACGTATAACAGCGATGGAAGCCAGGGCTTTTCCAGAGTGCCGGAATCCTGCTCTCCAGACCAGAACGTTGACCTGTCGCAGGACGTGTCATCCACTCAGAAGACCGATCAGCTTCCTGATTTGAACCTCTGATGATTTGTTCCAACTTCACCAACTATGGTGATGGTTTTTGTCAGATACAAGTGGACTGACCCTTGAGGGCAGTGGTTCCCAAACTGGATGCTCAGTATCTACAACAGGTCATGATTTGGGAATTTCCCCTTTAAATAATAAAATAGCAAAATCATTGACATTGATTTAAAGTACCCCTGCAAGGAGAAGGAAAGTATGACCTGTTGGACATACTTGAGGATTGAGGTTGGGGAACCACAGCACAAAGGGTTCTAGGCAGAGGTTACTCCCTCCACCTCCTGTTGGGATAGAGGTATAGGAACCACCATCTCTGAGATGTACTCATTTCATATACTGATACTGTCATCCTAATCCTTGCTTCTATACTCAGAACAATAACACAGCATTGAGCTCTCCTGTATTTTTGTTTTTATTGGATCTCTTAATGTGGGCCATGTATGTGGGCTTTTTATTGTTTGAGGGATCCAGCCCACTAAAGATATGATCAAATGTTTTACGAGTTCCCCACTGGCAGCGAAGCTTGGTGCCAACTCATTACCATTCCTAGCTAAGAATAATGGAGAACCAGATGAACATCTGCTGGGAATACACTATGTTACCAAAAGTATTGGGACAACTGCCTTTTATACGCAATAAACTTTAATCGCATCTCAGTCTTAGTCCCCTACGGACTAATAATGAGTTGGCCCACCCTTTGCAACTATAACAGCTTCAACTCTTCTGGGAAGGCTGTCCACAAAGTTTAGGAGTGCGTCTATGGGAATGTTTGACCATTCTTCCAGAAGTGCATTTGTGAGGTTAGGCACTGATGTGGACAAGAAGGGCTGGCTTGCAGTCTCCGCTCTAATTCATCCCAAAAGTGTTCTATTGGGGTGAAGTCAGGACTGTGGAAGCTAGTCAAGTTCCTCTACCCCAAACTCGCTCATCCATGTCTTTATGGACCTTGATTTGTGCATTGGTGTGCAGTCATGTTGGAACAGCAAGGGGCCATCCCCAAACTGTTCCCACAAAGTTGGGAGCATAAAATTGTCCAAAATGTCCTGGTATGCTGATGCCTTAAGAGTTATCTTCACTGGAACTAAGATGCCAAGCCCAACCCCTGAAAAACAACCCCACGCCATAAACCCACCTCCACCAAATGATTTGAAGTGGTGGCCCAATACTTTTGGCAATATAGTGTGGATGAGCAAGTTTGGGGTGAATGGCCTGACCTCAACCTAATAGAACACCTTTGGGATGAATTAGAGCGGAGACTGCGAGCCAAGCCTTCTCGGCCAACATCTGTGCCAGACCCCACAAATGTGCGTCTGAAAGAATGGTCAAACATTCCCATAGACACACTCCTAAGACAGCCTTCCCTGAAGAGTTGAAGCTGTTATAGCTGCAAAGGGTGGGTCTTCATTATTGAACCCTGTGGACTAAGACTGGGATGCCATTAAAGTTCATGTGCGTGTAAAGGCAGGTGTCCCAATACTTTTGACAATATAGTGTATATACTGTCATCTTAATCCTTGCTTCTATACTTGGAGCAATACCAACACGTCATTATTGAGCACTCCTATATTTGTATTCTTATTGGATCTCTTAATGTGGGCCAGGTATCTGGGCATTTGAATCTTGAGGGATCCAGTCCACCAAAGATCTGATCAGCAGAAGTTTTGCGAGTTCCCCATTGGCAGAGAAGCTTGGTGCCAGCTCATCACCATTCCTGGCTAAGAATAATGGGAGAACTAGGTGATCATCTGCTATATATGTTGAATATGTTGATTTAGTACTGCTCTTGTGCTGTGTATTGTCCCTAATGTCCTGTACACACGATCGTAAATGTGTATGCTCCATCAGACTTTTGCTGGCGGAATTCCCGCCAGCAAAAGATTGAGAGCAGGTTCTCAATTTTTCGGTCGGAAAAAGTTCCGATCGGAAATTCCGACTGTCTGTACCAATTCCGACGCGCAAAATTCCTTCGCATGCTAGGAATCAATTCGACGCATGCTTGGAAGCATTGAACTTCATTTTCTCGGCTCGTCGTAGTGTTGTACTTCACCGCGTTCTTGACGGCCGAAAGTTCAGAGAACTTTTGTGTGACCGTGTGTATGCAAGCCAAGCTTGAGCGGCATTCCGTCGGGAAAAAAAACATCCAAGATTTTTCCGACGGAAATTCCGCTCGTGTGTACGGGGCATAAGACCTCCACATACAGTCAGACTATTGTACAAGTATGCAAGTAAGGTTGGCATCAAGTTGCAGCCTCTCCACCCATGTGGACGCATTTACTTAAAAGGGCAGAAGGTTGCCAGACTCTTTTAGCTTAAGCCATGCCAAGTCCTTTTCCTTGGCCGCTGGCATTGTGCCAGTGCAGTAGCATGCATGCTTGAGAAGCCAATTGACCAGTCATCAAGCACAGGGTATAGTATTAGCCATGTCTGGCAGTGTTTTGGTTAAATTTGTTCAGATAGTCTGGGATGTGGAGCCGCTGCCGGTAATCTCCAATCACTCCCCCGCTCCCCCTGCCGAGTGGCTGAAAGGGTGTAATTTGTTTGAGCAGAACATGCCAGTCCTTAAACAGCGAGACACAGACCAACGCTGGCCCAGCTGTTTGTGCCAGGCAATCAGTGCGAGATTGTTTAACAAGACAGCGACAAGAGCTTATGGCAGTCAGGGTCTGTACAGAGCTGTTCCTAAGCCCGGAAATATGGCCCTTACACGGACTTTCCATGTAGTGGTCACCAGGACCATAGCGGCTGTACATACATTTCGTTGGATAATTTAAGAGCCTGTGACGGAACTGCTGGCCTTGACTTTACTTGTATACTTGTCGGGTCTGTAGCGTCAAAGTATTGAAGCCAAAGGTTTAAAATTACAGCCATGCAACTAGCATATTTTCAGGAGGCTATCATGTGCTTTAAGTTGAACTACAGGCGTCGGTGCAGCTCTGTATTCCTTAATACATCTTTACATGTATTTTTAAAATGCAAGCAATGCAAGTACCTGAATCTGACCTGGTATCAGCCTCTTGTAGTCCCTGTACAGCATACATCAGACTGTGTTGGGAAGAGGTCAGAACTGGGAGCCAGTCAAGTGTGCTGCATGCAAATGTTCTGACAAGGAACATGTTGATCGGAGAGGAGAGCAGAGAGATAACCTCCTTAGTCAGAGCTGCCTTCTCTTTCCAGTCACAAGGCTGAGAATGGCAAGATTTCCCCCCCGTATTCCTTTAAGCTAGGTACATGTAGGCCAAAAATTGTCAGAAAGCATTCTGTTCTGCAGGAACTTTTCGGCCCGTGCGTACAGCTGTCTGTTCTACAGAAGCCGGGCAAACTTCTGTCAAACAGGCATGCTGGAAAGCATCTGGCAGACGTTTGACCAGTGTGTTCTGGAGGGATGAGGGGAGTGGTCAGTTCTCCTGTCAGAATATAATAGCCAGGGGAGGGCTGGCAGCCTTAAGCTGGCCATACACCTATAGATTATCTGCATATTTTCTATGGTTAGATGGAAAAAGTGGGAGATTCCTCCATGCACACAGTTTAGTGAACATGGAGAAATCTGTTGCACTTTTTCCATCTAACCATAGAAAATCTGCAGATAATCTATAGGTGTATGGCCAGCTTTAGGCCTGGGGGGCAAATCCAGTCAAGTGGCCAATTAATCCACCGAATCAGCTCACCATCCACGCCCACCTAGTTTTACCTGGTCACCCTAGGCTAGTGGCCAGCAGGCCCTAGAGGCCAACAGGACCCACAGGCCATGGTCTGCTCCCAGCAGGTGGCCAGCAGGACCCACGGGTCCGTGGCCAGCTCCCAGCAGGACCCACAGCCTGTGGTCTCTCACCTCAGTAATGGCAGCTACCAGCTCAGCAGGTCTTTGCACGGCCTCCTCCAGTTCTGGGGGGGTGATGCTCCTGTCCTGGGGTCAAGTAAAGTTGCAGCCAGCGCCCAGCCCGAGCCAGGCAGAGTCATGTGCGTCCCAACTCCCTGGCACACCCTGCCTCTGCCTGCTTCCAAGATCCGGGAGTTGTAGTTTCCTGGCTGCGCTGTTCTTAGTTCTCTACCCACCGGGAGCTTGAGCGCGGCCGAGGACTACAACTCCCAGAATGGAACAGCGTAAGCTAGTTGGCGGATGGACAGCGCAGTCGTGCCCCCAGCCCGACTTCCTCCGAGTCCACAAGGAGGGGAAAAAAATTGTCAGCGGGCCGCAGCGCCGCCCAATTTGAATATTGAATATACGTTTAGACGACCTGGGGGGGGGGGGATTGCTGCCCAGCCCGCCCCTGACAATAGCACAGAAGGGGAGATCGCTGCATCATCATCTCTTGTGTTAGTAATCAGTACCCAGCTTTACTGTAAACAGTGTCATCTGGCTGTGTAAAACTTAGGACTGGATAGACAAAAATACATAATCTCATAGCAGCTAAAACATCTCCCTATATAGTATATGTATTTTATCTGTGTATGTATCTGTTTGCCTGGAGTGGAACTTTAGGTTTTTTTGAAGGACTACTGGAAAGTTCTAATTTTAAAGCAGACATTTTACATGAAAATAAAAATCTTCCCCCACTGCATTCTTCCCCCCTCCACAGGGTAAATGGCTACCCCATTTTTTTGGAGGGAGGGTGTTACTTTTTTTTTTTTGATCCAGCCTGCCCCTCCTTCCTTCCGTATGTCACTTATCCCAGGAGGCATTGGCATCCATACTGCAGACCTGGCACATGTCACTAGGGGCTGGCTGCCTGGACTCAGAGGAGACGGCCAGCTCCTGATGATGGCAGTGAACTAGATGGCAGTATGATATTGAATGTTGGGCAGCTCTCAGCAGGATCACACTGGTTTGGCTGAGCGGGTGAGTATGTAAATTCAGGATTAAAGGTTATAAGAAACGTAAAAGCAAATTAAAACAGGGCAGCGCTTGTTCACCACTTTTCCAGTCCAGGGATTTAAAATCCCTCCATGGCTTTCTCTCCTCTTCGCCAGAGATGACAGAACAGGCTAGGTGGGTTCTGATTGGCCAGTGCAGACCAATTAGAATGCCTCCTATCAGTACGTGCAGAGAGGTATGTTTAGGAGATTAAGCTGCAGGCATTTCAAATCGCCAGACCGGTAAAGCGGCAATCCAATGTGTCCCAGCGGGCGATTGCGGGACTTCGGGTCAGCGGGACTGGGGGGGGGGGGGGGGGGGATGAGGAACGGGGTCCAGTGTAAGTTCACCTTACAGATTTTCTGTAAAGGTAAACTCTCACCCATTAATGAAAGATTTCTGAGACTTCATGTAAAGTCTTAAATTATTGCAAGTTCTCGCAGCTGAGGACTAGCAAATCCTGGAATACAGTTCAAGTAACACTATACTTCTCAATGCAGTTCTCAAACAAGAGAAATATGCATTCTGCCACTGGGAAGCACTGTAGGGAAAAGGCTCCAGTTTAGTTTGTGGGCTCCATCTTGTACTTCCTACTGTTAGATGATTGTTGGGATACAGTAGATGATAGTTTTCATCCTCTCAGGCCTTATTGGCAAGTAAAAGGGTGAATTTGTCTGACAAATGGGTTTACCTTTATTACCTTTAAATGATTCCTATTAATGTTCTCCAACATCACAGCATAACTAGATGACTAAAATGGGACTAAAACTAAAATGCCATTTTAGTCAAAAGACTAAAACTAAATTGAAATTTGACTTCAAAATTAACACTGGTCTGTAGTGCATGTTCATACCTCAATGCCATAAATAAAAACATAATAGATTTTTTACTCCAGAAGTATATAGTTTGGAAATTGTAGAGAAATGTTAACTAATGCATTACAATTGAATTATACCCATTAGATTTTAGATGACTAAAATTTGTTTTAGTCGACTAAAATGTACTGGAGATTTACTTGACTAAATACGACAATCTAAAAGAATTGCAGAAGACTAAAATGGAACTAAAACTAAAATGTCATTTTAGTCCTAAGGCTAAGACTAAAACTAAATCGAAATTTGCTGCCAAAATTAACACGCAACACAAAGGGATGTTGCTCCAGAGCTTAGTAAATGAGCAAAAGCTCTGCTAACTTCTATTATCCAATCATGTGCAAGCAAAAATGCAGTTTCTTTTATTTTCCTTGCACGTGACTGGGTACTTTTTGCAAAGTGAAGCTTTACCTCATTTGCTAAGCTGTGGAGCAGCTCCACTTTGCAAAGTGCACAGTCTTTTTGCCTTTAGTAAATCGACCCAAAAGTGTTTCTTCTTCAGCAGCATCTTCAAGTAATGAAGTCTTACAAACCATGGCCTCCCAAAAATGATAAAACTACACCTGAAATTCAGGAGAACATTCATCAAGCTCTTCTTTAGAGAGCAATATCTGCTTCTGGATCAGCATTGTCAATAACTGAACATACTGTACATGTTGGTTGGAAGCTTTATAAATTGAGGTGGTTTCCTGTTCTCCTGTATAGGTGAAATGTTCTTAACGCATACAGGCAAGTCCCCGAGTTACAAACATCCGACTTACAAACAACTCATACTTACAAATGGAGGGAGACAACAGGAAGTGGGAGGAAATCTACCCCTAGGAAGGGAAGTTCACTCATGTAAGAGTTATCATGGGGGAAAAAAGGTGTCCCCACTGAAGATTTATCACCAATCCTTGTTTCCACAGAACCCAAAATTTTAAAAATCCAATTGTCACAGGGACAGAAAGTGAGGTGAAATCTTCTGAACAGGGTTACAGACAGCAAAACAAATGTTACAGGGGTGTTACCCTTCTCTATGCTATCCAAAAAAATGTAAAACAATTTTTTTTTGGCTGGAGCTACACTTTCCATAAAAAAAGGAAAAAATATATACATTTTTTTGCTATGTGTTCAAATTTTCCAGAAATTTTACATCTCTAGACACACCCCCTTCACATAGCTCACACAAACAGAGCTGAGGCTGTCAATCACATGCTGTGTGCTGAAGCTCCCTTCCCTGCCACCTTTTTTTTCTCTTGGTGCCAGGAAAACTTGTCAGAAGTGACTCATGCTGATAGCAGAGGAACAAAGCAGCAGACAGAAAATACACTTAGTGCTCTTAATTGAGACAAGTGCACACTATAGTGAGATATGCTTCCATTATTTTTCTGTCTGAGGTTTACAACCAATATGAAAAAAAGAGTCCTCGACAACTTTTGTCATTTTGAACCCGCCATCCTGCCCCCAACTGTTCTGTCCCCATTGGCCATGATGGCATTTTGAAGAAGCTTTGTGAATTGTCTCTTGGTGCAGATGAGGAATGCTTTCAACAAAGAGTCATAGAACTCAATAGTTAACGGCAATGTTTACTAAAAAGGGGACGTTCCACTTTTCTTCCAATTCCCACACCCGGTTCTGACAAGTAACTGCTCCAATTGTCCACTCCGACCGCCTAGGTGATTGGAGCAGGAGTTCTCTCCCCCACCCGCAACCTCTTGGGACACGCCACAGGTCCCAGGAGTCTGCGGGACCATTCAGATAGCACAGTGTGGCTCACACATGCGCAGTGGGGAGCCGATAGTTAAGCCACAAGGAATCACAGTCAGCTTTCTTCAGTAAACATGCCAGGGACCAGAACACTGGCGAAAAGCCGGCCTGGGTGAGGACAGCGCTGGATCCCTGGACAGGTGTCTTTTTATTAAAAGTAAGCAGTTACAGTATTTGTAGCTCCTGACTGAAGCTCGTTCTTAAGATGCAAGATTCATTCATTATAAATTCTGTGAAAATGCAGTCAACACATTTCAGGGCTCTTATAATGATAATACAGTTTTATGTGCAATGGATGGTTGGCAGTCACTTGGCATAATACTCCATCTTGGTCTCTCCCCATTCCATCGTATTCCAGAATCCCCTCTCCTCCTTTTTTTTTGTTTCCCATCTTCATGTCTGCTCTATCCGACAACATTCGCCAGTTCCATCCACGGCACCCCCTCCTACCTGCCCTGAGATGGTAATTGAATTGAAGCAGTTCATATGTCTGAGCCCCTTGGAAAGGTGTTTCCATTAAACAGAGAGCAGGGCTTTGAATTGGAGTGTGTGCCTGGATGACCCCGGAGTGTCACTCTGACTCCTCGGCCCTCTAGGATAATTGGCATCTAGACAGCGGCTCCAGCCTGGCTCTCAGACGTGGCCGGCATGCATCTATCAACTTCAAAGGCTCAAACGCACTTTCTAAGAGACAGGAATTGATTTTCACAGAAGCTGGAGAAGGCCGGCTCTCCTGGGGGTCTTCCTGCTGCTTGCATTACTTTACAGACGAGGGGAGCGGGGTATATACAGCTGCTGTTTGTGTCACATGAAGCTGCTATTCGCTCTGCCTGCAAAAAATCTCACGGCTCACTTGTGCCAGCTTAGACTATAAATGGAATGTAGCTGTGACCTGTGCTGTTCTTGGGAACAGACTGCAAATGTCTGTTGTACAGATCCGTGGAGGTGACTTCGACTATCCTGAGGTGAAAGTAGTTTACACAAAAAAAGGATGAAGAGTTTAATTGTGCTGACTTACATGGTATAGGGACGGAGAGTTGTTCTGTACCACCTTTGTGTGGCAGAAGGACTGAGAGTTGACCTGTGCCACCATGCGTGGTATAAAACTGAAGATCTGACCTGTGCTGCATTAAGGACAGACAGCCAACCTGTGGATCCTTGTATGGTATAAGGACTGACAGACAACCTATGTTGTAGAGAATGGCCTAAGCTGTGCTACCCTGTGTGGGGTAAGGTTGAAACCTGGTCTGTATGTGGTGTAAGGATTAGAATGACCTTTATAACCTTACACAGTATAAGGACTGAGTGCCAACCTGTGCTGCCTAAATGTGACACAAGGACTGAGAGCTGGGCTGTATTGACTTATGAGGTTTAAGGACCAAGATCTGACCTGTGCCGCCTTACAGGGTTATAAGGAGTAAAAGCCATCCTGTTCATCTTTGCCTGTCGTATAAGGACTAAATTCTGAAATGTGTGATGTAAGGGATAAAAGCCATCATGTGCATATTTCCCTTGTATAAGGACCAAGAGCCAATCTGTGCTGTCATATGTGGTAGACATGTGCATTTTGTTTCGTTCCGAATTCGTTTAGACAAATTTGTTAATTCTGAAACATCCGAATTAACGAAAACCCGTTTTTAACAAATTTTTCCCAATATTCCTAAATTGGAGCATTTGAAAATTTTTAAATGTGAAGTTTGAAATTCGAAAATCTGAAATAATAATCATTAAATTATAGGTATTGGAATTTCCTTTAAAATTTTGCTGTTAGTGAACATAACGAATACGAATTTATCCGAAGTTACGAATTATCCGAAATACCGAATGCCATATCTAAACGAATGGAACGTAACAATTTATTAATAATAATAAAAAAACTTTTTTAATATTAATTTGTTCCATTCCATTTGTTTAGATGCAACATTTGTTATTTCGGATAATTTGTAACGTCAGATAAATTCGTATTCATTACGTTCACAAACTTGAAAGGAAATTCCAATACCTATAATTTAATAAATAGAAAAAAATGTGTCTGCGCTAGATAAAAATTATCGTTTCAATAATAAATACAAAAATAAATACGTAAAAAAAGTGTTATAGCTAACCAATAAATCAAAAAATAACCATAAGTACATAAATTTGTAAAGTGCTCAGTGCCATATCAAACATGCAGTAAAAGTGCTCAATCAAAAAATAGAATATCAAAAAATTCGATATAAGTGCTCAATCAAAAATTGAATACAATATAAAAGGGAATATCTTCTTGTGAATCTAGTAAAGTCCAAAACAATGTGCATCCAAAAATGTAAAAGTGCCCAAAAACATTGTCCATATTCAGTGAAATCCACACATCTTTCCTTCTGAAGGTGTATCACCATAAAACGTGCTGAAGTGTCTTCCAGTGTTCCCCACAAGCATGTATGCTCACCTTCTTGCGTGTGACACAGTGGTTACACTCTGTCAAACCAAGCTTTGGAGACACTCCTGTGCTCTAATGGAAACCGCTGTGTAGATCTCCAATGCTCTCAATCAAGGTTATATATGCAAAAAGAAAAGAGACTCCATAGTGCAACATTGCATGATGTAATAAAACGTTTTATTGAGAAAAGACTAACTCCCCTTGTGGGGGTACTCACATACTGTGGGTGCGTCAGTGCACCATCCTAAACAGATTAAAAACGGCCGATCTCGTGGTATGGCGTGCGGTGCGGTGTGTCATACGAACTCTCCCTCTCTCTCTCTCTCTCTGCTGACAGCTCCGTCCAGGCCCCTCCCCTACGCGTGTTCGTTCCTTGGATAGGGAAGACTCAGCTGATGAGGGTTTTACGATTTTTCTTTTGAAGTGTTTAGACTTTTGTTTACGAAACAATTTTTTCTGGTATGACAATAAAATATATCTACAGAAGAAAGGTGTCGCGATGGGCGCTAAGTTCGCCCCTAGTGTGGCGAACCTTTATATGGCTAAATGGGAGGAGGAGGAGAATTTAAGTGGTGATAATGGGGACATTCTATTATACAGGAGATTCATTGATGATCTTTTAATTGTTTGGAGAGGGGATATGGAGGGACTCATGAGGTTATTGGACTCCATGAATGTCAATGATCGTAATATCTCTCTCACTTGGAATGTTAGCACAGAATGTATACACTTTCTGGATCTGGAAATCTTCAATACCAACGAGGGTTTCATTACCAAATCCTTCTTTAAATCCACGGATCGCAATTCGTACATTCCGATTACAAGTTGTCATCACAAACCTTGGTTGAGTAATATCCCAAGAGGACAATATACAAGGATGCGGAGGAATTGCACAAGGGCGGTGGATTATGACACCCAGTCAGATAGGTTAAGTACTATGTTCTTGGAGAAGGGATACCAGAAGGAGTTCTTGGAGAAAGAAAAGAATAAAGTTGGACGTATGAGTAGGGAGGACCTATTAAAAGATGATATTAGGGCAACTGATAATGATAAACATGAGGGTATCAACGTAGTTCTAGATTATTCTGTACAAAGCCATGAAGTAAGGAAAATTATATGTAAGTATTGGAGCGTGTTGAAGCAGGATGCTCATCTTAAGGATGTGCTTCCTGATAAACCTAAGTTTGTCTTCAAGAGAGCTCCTAATTTGCGGGACAGGCTAGTACATAATGTAGTAGATCCACCCCCTTTTAAACCCAAAATGTTCTTGGATCTAGAAGGATTCTATAGCTGTGGCAGGTGCTACAGTTGCAGGAGGATCCCGGATAATACTAGAAGGATGAAGGAGTTTTCGAATCCTAGGAATGGTTTATCCTATAAGATTAGGGGCTTTATATCGTGTGATACAGTAGGGGTGGTCTATGCTTTGAAATGCCCATGCAATTTGGTGTATGTGGGGCGCACTACTAGGGCTCTAAAGGACCGCATGGAAGAGCATGTGAGACACATACATAATGGGTCTGATAAGCATAACCTATATGTGCACTTTAAGAGGATACATAATCAAAGCACCGTTGGTATGACATTTTGGGGGATAGAGGCGCCTAAACGCCACTGGAGGGGTTCAAATTTCATTAGAGAGATAAGTAAAAGAGAATCCTGGTGGATACACCAGCTTGGATCTTTGGTTCCTGGGGGATTGAATAGAGAGTTCGATCTGAGATGTTTTTTAAGTAATTATTGATATTTGTTCCGCCGACATACTTTATTAAGATGTTGGTTCCCCTTTTTGATTGGAATTTAAAGATTAGTTGTTGGGCTAAGTGGAGCATTGATTTTTTAAGATTATGGCATTTCTACATCCGCTCATTCCTCTCGGTATTTAATATTATGGTCGCTTCCCTGCAGTGATTTTAGTGGTTACTGTCTTTGGTATTTTTTAGATTATTTTAATGGTACATTATATGTATATATATCTTTTACTTATTTTTATTTCAATTTTATTCATTTATCTTCAATAAGTATTTTTCCTACTTATTTATTGAGATTGCTTTATTAGATTATATTAAATTATAGTAGTGTATGTGTATATTTTATTGGATTTGTTAGGTGGGATACTCTATTTGTAATTTGGTTGTGATGATTGGGGCTGTCTTTGCGTGTGAGGTGCATGGCGGTGCTCTCTGTGCTTGACTGCTCCGTCCTGGATTTAATTTACTTTCATGAAGATTTTACACCTTTTTGGTGGATTTTAAATTATATCATTAGGCTTTTTAATGCCTGGACAATTCCCACTGTCGATTATATGATCCGGTTACCATTATTGTATATACTCCGTTGCTCAGCTGGTTTATAGTCCAAAGGAAAATGGCTGCCATAGTAGCCTAACAGTGATTATGTTCATGATCTAAGGGAAAATGGCCGCTGTGATGGTCTACAGTCTATGGGAAAATGGCCGCTATGGACACAGCTGTAGCCTATTGATAATGCTGTCTGTGGTCTTAGGCAAAATGGCCGCCGGAGCTATATATTTACTGTAGAGCGTCCGTCCAATTAGATTCCCCCTGATGAAGGCACGTGATCCCGGTGCCGAACACGCGTAGGGGAGGGGCCTGGACGGAGCTGTCAGCAGAGAGAGAGAGAGAGAGAGAGAGGGAGAGTTCGTATGACACACCGCACCGCACGCCATACCACGAGATCGGCCGTTTTTAATCTGTTTAGGATGGTGCACTGATGCACCCACAGTATGTGAGTACCCCCACAAGGGGAGTTAGTCTTTTCTCAATAAAACGTTTTATTACATCATGCAATGTTGCACTATGGAGTCTCTTTTCTTTTTGCATATATAACCTTGATTGAGAGCATTGGAGATCTACACAGCGGTTTCCATTAGAGCACAGGAGTGTCTCCAAAGCTTGGTTTGACAGAGTGTAACCACTGTGTCACACGCAAGAAGGTGAGCATACATGCTTGTGGGGAACACTGGAAGACACTTCAGCACGTTTTATGGTGATACACCTTCAGAAGGAAAGATGTGTGGATTTCACTGAATATGGACAATGTTTTTGGGCACTTTTACATTTTTGGATGCACATTGTTTTGGACTTTACTAGATTCACAAGAAGATATTCCCTTTTATATTGTATTCAATTTTTGATTGAGCACTTATATCTAATTTTTTGATATTCTATTTTTTGATTGAGCACTTTTACTGCATGTTTGATATGGCACTGAGCACTTTACAAATTTATGTACTTATGGTTATTTTTTGATTTATTGGTTAGCTATAACACTTTTTTTACGTATTTATTTTTGTATTTATTATTGAAACGATAATTTTTATCTAGCGCAGACACATTTTTTTCTATTTGTCACTTACACGATTATGAAACGTGATTGAGTGTTTGCAGCTGATTGGTTACACAGGATTGGTTATACACGATTTTGATTTTGATTTGTTTTTTTGGGCATTTATCCGTAAGTGGCTCGCAAGGTTCATCTATTATTACCTATAATTTAATAGTTATTATTTAGAATTTTTGGATTTTCGTTCTTTTGAATTTTCAGGTTTTCTTTCTTTTTTGAATTTTCGAAATTACAAATTTTCAAATTTACGAATTGCAATCATGACGAATGACCCAAAAAACGAACAAAAAACCCCCAAAACAAAAACGAAATCTAACACATTTTTTGACAGTGCACATGTCTAATATATGATTTGAAGACAGAACTGACCCTTGCTGACTTTTGTGGTATAAGAACCAAGAATCGGTCAGTGCTGCATTATGAAGTACAAGCACTGAGAGCTGATCCGTGTCGTCTTATGGGATTTAAAGGGGTTGTAAAGGGAGAAGGTTTTTTTATCTTAATGCATTCTATGCAGCAGCCTTCTGTGTGCAGCAGCTCCCCTCAGCCCTTCTAATACTTCGATGTCCATGAGTGTCTCAGCTATCCAAGATTCTCCCTCCTGATTGGCTGAGACACAGCAGTGGCGCCCTTGGCTCCCACTGCTGTCAAAGCTAGCTAGCCAATCTGGGGAGTGAGGGGGCAGGGCTGGGTCGGGGCTCTGTGTCTGAATGGACACAGGGGGCTATGACTCAGCTCGGGTGCCCCCATAGCAAGCTGCTTGCTATGGGGGCACTAAATGGGAGGGAGGGGCCAGGATCACAGAAGAGGGACGCGAGAAGACGAGGATCCACAGAGCAGGTAAGTGTAACATGTTTGTTATTTTTATAGGAAAAAAAAAACAAGACTTTACAATCACTTTGAGGACCAAGATCTGATTTGATCCTGTGCAACCTTACATGGTATAAGAACTGAGAGCCGACTTGTGCTGCCTTTATGTGGTAGAAGCACTAAGAGCTGATCTTTGTTGCCTTATGGTGTTTAAGTACCAAGATCTGACCTATGCCACTTCATGGGATGTTGGAATTAAAAGCCTTCCTGTGCAAACTTGCCTGGTATAAGGACTGAGAGCCGACCTTGTGACGCCTTATCTGGTATAAGGACTGAGAGTTGAGCTTGTCTCACTTTGTATAGTATAAGGACTGAGAGCTGAGCTTGTCTCACTTTGTATAGTATAAGGACTGAGAGCTGAGCTTGTCTCACTTTGTATAGTATAAGGACTGAGAGCTGAGCTTGTCTCACTTTGTATAGTATAAGGACCAAGAGGCGGTGGAGCACTGACTCTTCCACCTTTAAGCTGGTCTAGCGCAGAGCCGCTGACTTGCATTAGCTGTATTACGACAGAAATCTAACAATACATATAATGGAGATAATTGATGTTTGAGTTGGATTATATTCTGTTTATGGGCTTAAACTTGGTATTAATCCCTGAATAGAGAATTACTGTTCTAATAAGGTGCAGAGAAGTGAGGATGATTGTGTGTGTATAATATATATTATGTAAATGATGCCAGCGACAAAAGAAATGTGCTGGGGATGTGATAACATTTTATTAGCTTAATTAACAAGGTGGAATTGCAGCTGTGGGATCTGTGTGCAGAGGCTGGTGGGCACCTTGTGTCATGTGTGAGGCCCATCGGGATGGAGCCGTCCCTCTGCGCTTATTGTGAAGGATGGGTGATCAGTTATAAATTCTTTCTGTGTAAATTAGGGAGAGACTGCAAGAGTTCACAGTCTGTGGCCCAGATAACAGCCAATCAGCTTTGTCCTTTTGGTTTGTGGTGAAAGGGAAAATCTCACAGGTTAGTAGAAGCTACAAGACCCATGCTACCTTTTAATTATCCAACCATGAAGTTCTGTATGCAGACAGGCTGGGGACCTTCATTATTTTACAAGCTGTAGCACTGGGGGTCTGGATACAATACCCACGAAGGCTCTGTTCTGCCTGAAATGAGATAAAACCTGATAGATCCACACATCGACATGAGTAATGTTGTGTGGATCTCTCCTGCTGCGCTGTTATATTCTGACTGGGGGGACTCCCCGGACTAAACCTAACCTAACCTTTGTTGTCGGCCTTTCCGATCGTGTGTACACAAGTCTGTCGCACATAAGTCCACGCATGTTAAGAAGCAGAAGTGGTCGGTCTTGTAAACTAGCGCTCGTAATGGAGAATTAACATTCGTGATGTGGCAAGTCATGAAATCTGGAAATGCAGCGCACAATTCTCTTCTTCTTTAATGGGATAATAATGAAGCTGCTTTGCTGGTGATACTAATGGAGTTATTGCAAACAAATTTTTAAAAGCTTTTTTTTTCAAGTGATATCGAGAATAATAATAGTGCAAAAAATAAAAAATGCAAAAAGAAAAGCGCGAATCAACACTCGCCAAACTTCTACGAACACAAAATTAACAGAAGGAGCCCAAAGGGTGGCGCTAAAGAGCTGAAAAACCACGTAGTACGTCTAGTACTAATAATGCATAATGCCCCGTACACACGATCGGACTTTCCGACAACAAAACCGTGGATTTTTTGTTTGAAGGATGTTGGCTCCAACTTGTCTTGCATACACACGGTCACAAAAATGTTGGCCAACAATTACGAACGTAGTGATGTACAAGACATATGTGATATCTCCATTACGAACACTAGTTATATCTCCGGCTTGCATGCGTGGACTTTTTTTTTTTGTGCAACACACGATCAGAAAGTCCGACAACAAACATTTGTTGGCGGAAAATTTGAGAACCTGCTAGCCGACATTTGTTGGCAGAAAGTCCGACAACAAACGTTCGATTAAGCATACACACGGTCGGACTTTCCGCCAACAAGCTCCCATCCAACATCTGTCGTCGGAAAATCCGATTGTGTGTATTAGAGTGTAAGTTCTAATGCAGAAAAAGATGTGAATGGCTCAGTATTCTCTGTACTATGCTACGGCATATGTCAGCTCTATAGAAATGTATAAAAACAATCGTGTAACTGCTGCTCAGATAACTTTCTTCTCATTGATGAATTTAGAGCTGACCGCTGGATG